>NC_088775.1:71158416-71758416 GCF_954871325.1 Gordionus sp. m RMFG-2023
ATATTTCAGTAATAGCAAATAATCGAATCTTCTAACCCCATAAAAGCTGTTACTGATTGATGGCGGAGATTCTATCTCGTTGGACAAGGTTGCAATTTCTTCCTCCCTGTTGGACAATTTCAGAAATAATAATTATTTGACTAGAAATTTGAAAATGGTAGATAAATATTACGCCTAAAAATTTGAAAATAATAAGTTAATATTACGCCGGAAAACTTGAAATAGAAATTAATTGATAAAATAACTTAGTTGATGAATGTGATATTAATTAAATATATTTAATATGAGATAGGAATAAATATTAGCAAATATAAATTAATATAAACAATAAATATTTGTAAAATATATCCGGCATCTCTATTTTTTAGCTTTGGTGGGGGGGGGGAGGGAGATTTGTCCCCTTGCCCCCCTCCCGCTATGCACGCTTCTGCAACATGACCTTAATTTAAAAATGTTGCCAACCTACAACCCCAGAGTAAGCTAAATATACTATAAGAGGTTAATATCAATTCACCTTGACTATCCTGCCTAGTGTTGTTAAAAGGCTCCATTTAAGCCGATTTTTAAAAACGGCTAACTCAATATTTTATTCAGATGAATATTACGCTAGTTTAAAGATTTTGCAGATGGCCCGAAGGTCTAAACATCTAATGGCGAAATCTCGAGGTTAAGGCAATATTTTTCTGGCTAAAATATTGAGTTAGCTGTTTTTAAAAATCGGCTAAAAATGAGCCGTTTAACAACACTAATCCTGCCAGAAAGGGAACCAATAATCTTACTTCTCCCTTTGCTAATATGGAGGTACTGTTCTCTATAATAAAACGATTCGATATGATTATATATTTTTTATTTTAATTTTTTGTCTGATACTAAGTTAGTATCGGTTTGGGTATCAGCTAAAAAGGTTATGTTGGTACATTATATATTTTCACTTTGTATACTGTTTTTTTAAATTCAACCTATTCATGATATGTGCACTGTATAAAAACACAAATAAAATTAAAATATTTATTGTATGATAAAAAAAAATTCATTATAATGATAAATTTAATGTTAGAATTAAATATTATAATGATAAATTTAATGTTAGAATTAAATATTATAATTATGAAATTCGTTTATTACAATGAAATATCACTTCATACAAAAAAGAGATAAATATAATTGATAAAATTGTTAGATCCTCGAGAAAAGTAATCAAGAGTCAGATAGATGATCTATTACATATACGAAATAAATATCACGTTAAAAATAAAATAACATTAGAATAATTTTACAAGCTCGATGATGATTGTTCATTGAAATCAAAAATTTACAAAATCTGGACATTTATAAATATTAAAGTAAATAAGTTTTTAAAAAAAGTTCAATTATAGTAAAAAATTATTTAAAATGTTTAAGGGCTCTTCATATTTTATGTACAAGCAAGAAGTAATGCTATTATTATTATAGTTATATTGTCTAGATCTTCGAGTATATATAATTAGATGGTTAGGGCTGGAGAGTTTAAAATATGTTTTTTAGTGGATGCAAAAGGTATTTATTAAAATAAGTGTGTAGGATAAATAATTTATTTAGAAGCCACCTTGTTTCTCTTGCGTAACTTAAAGATAAAGTAATTAAAGAATATCACTAATATTATTGGGTAATTCGACAATTTTCGTGTGGTAATAAGTCTCGATCTCTAGCATGTGTGGCATATCATAGGAGCTAACAAGATTAATAGCCACTCCTTTTCTGCCAAATCTGCCACTTCTCCCTATCCTATAATAATCCAGCAAATAAAAGGTTAAAAAATAATATAATATCTAAGCTTAATCATTAGTCAATATCTGATTTTATTTATTATTGAATGGGCTAATATAAGATTTAGTGTTATTAAACGGCTTGATTTGAGCCAATTTTTAAAAATGGCTAACTCAATGTTTAATCAGAAAAATATTATGCAACCCTAAATAGGCAATATCTTTCTTGCTATATTTTTAAAAATAGGCTCAAATCGAGCCATTTAATTAATAAGATTGTTAAATAAATAAAAAATCTTCATTATTTGTATAATAAAAAAATGGAAAAATATAAGCATAGAAATATAGACTTTCTGTTTATTGTAAAAAAATGTCTGTACAGATGTTCATAATATAAATTTAATCAAAATAGATTCATATTATAAAACTGATATTAATGGATCTAAAAAATGTTAATAATAAAAATTCAATCAAAAGATATTAATGGTTTTACCTGTGAATATAAATCTCCTTGTTAGCTGGCAGGTCGTAATTAATGACGAGCGAGACCTGTTGAACGTCTATTCCTCGCGATATCAAATCTGTACATAGTAAAATACGACTTGATCCAGTTCGAAATTCTCGCATAATTTTGTCCCGCCCTTTTTGATCCATGTTTGAGTGCTATTTATTGCAATAACATTTAGTTTTATTTATTTTATTCAGTATTGGTGAATCAGCTCTAAATTTTTAAAATTCGGTACTATCTGGCCCGAGAAGTTGGTATGGGCTTAATATATAAATATGAGTGAGATGTAACTAGTTTTAAAATGGAAGTTAACTAAGCCCCTATGCTACACTACTTGCGATTTTGCATCTAGTCTGTTAAAGGATAAGAAATCTTAAAAAGATGTCAGTAATATTAAATTAAACTTAAGGAGTTAATCATTACAAACAATTTTAGAACATGCAAAATATAGAGAATAGAGATTTACAATGGGCGAGTGTTACCCTAAAAATATGGCCTATGGTTTTTTGAAAATATTAATGCACCAATCATCCCATTTATCTTAAATAAATTGTTTAACCTATCCATCCACCTTTTATAATTGTTTAATTTGCATGCAAAATTATGAAATAAAAAAAATTGAATAAATATGCTTATTTTGTTCATTTTGCTAAAAAAATTTAACCCACATACTAATAAAAACCGACCAAATGCAGACCTCTAACTGAGAACATTTTAAATAATAAAATAGTTTTTAGTATGTATAATATATTATATAAATACCATGGCGGATACAACAAAATCTTTCTGTAAGAGGTTCGACAAAAGATAGTCAACTTTGTTTTTAGTGTTACAAAATATGACAGCTTTGGATACGTTTATGGTTTTGTATAAATCGAGAAGTGTTTCCAATTTCCACCCCTTATAATGGCATTTATGTAATAAAATTTTATTAAATTTATTAAGTCAGCCAATTTTACTGAAACTTTTATTTAAATAATAGTATTAAAATAAAAAAAATTCACTGAGTATAGCCAATATGATGTTCCAGGGCGATATGTAAACAAGCAGCCCATACGGATATCATAATTATTAGATATTTTAATAAGCATTTGGCTCATATCTTTGTCGAATTCTAACTTGTGCTTATTACTAAAACTCCAGAGTCCATAATTTGTAGGTTAGTCTGTCTGTTATGAATCCACTATCGTTATTATTTGATGTCATGTGTGGGTAAAAGAATGCTGTGACCTCATCAGCACTAATAACAAAATATTCAAAATCGAATAGGCGAGATATCAACCAATGATATAAAAGGGTATGAAATATCCTTTTATGATAATGAATGGCCTATATTCTAGCGATTATTAGTGCTGATGAGGTAAAGGTAATATATTTACACCCTAATGGACCTTCTAATTCCTTTTATCCTTCAATACCTGTCTAACTGTCGTCAATTTTTTGACCTCTTTATTATCGAATAAATAAAAAAATCTACCGACATATTTTACAAAAATGAAGATGCGATTTAAAATTACTAGCTCTATCTAACGCAAATTTATTTTGTGACAAATTGCTATTTTATTCAAACAAATATTATATTATGGAATATAAAAAATGTATGACTTATAACGCCATCAAGCGGTATTTTTATTTTAAGCATTTATTTTACTTAACTTTTTTTACCACTGAAAATTTTATATAAATGTTTCTTGATAATCTTTACTAGGAACCGCAAAACCGGAATGAACCGTTATGATTTTCTGAACCGTAACCTTAACCGAACCGTTATGAAGAAAATATTAAAAGAGCGAACCGAACCGTTATAAATCGGTTTTAAAAATAATTAATTTTAAATTATTAACCTAAATTTAAAATTTTAATTTTCCTGAAGTATATCAAAAACTTAATTCGTTAAAATTAGATATAGCAACTAGATATGATAGGTCCATATTGGGGATCAATATTCAATTTATAAATAACGGAAAAATAAAATTAAGGACTCTATGCATGAAAGTGATTAAAGAACGACACACATCAGAATATCTTAAAAAAATTATTCTAGATGTTCTAAAAGAATATGAAATAAAAATTGAGCAGATTTACACAATAACCACCGATAATGCAGCAAATATGATTAAGTTAATTAGCTATTAATACTACACGATGAAGAAGATGTAATGATGATTTAAATAATAATGATATATATAATGACGATTTAAATAATAATGATATAATTCATGATGAAAATAAAGAACTTTTTAATATTGAAAATATTAATCTTGCACCAAATGCCAGATCCATATTAATAGGTATTAGATGTGCTTCACATACATTTCAATTAATGATTGCATTAAAAATTCAAATGAAATTGTCATTATAAATAAAGCAAGAAACATCTGCAAAAAAATAAGAAATTTTACAACAATGGCTATTATCTCAAAATTAAATTTGAAAAAAACCACTAATAGATTGTTGCACAAGATGGAACTCTATCTATTTAATATTGGAGAGATAACTAGAGTTAAAAAGCTTTTGCCAAGAAATATCGCTCCAAAGCGATCGCGAAAAATGTTTATCAGAAAATGAATGGAAAATAATTAGTGACATATTAAAAGCTTTATATCCTCCAGCTTATGTTTTGACAAAATATTTACAAAGTGAACAATTGACAATGGGCCATTTTTATGCTGCGTGGATCAAATGTCTCATGCAAACGAGTAAAGTAGACACTCCATTTGCCAGACTTTTAGTTTCTACGATGAAAGCACGAGAAATAAATTTCAAAAATGAAGTTTTTTGCTCTGCTATTTATCTCGACCCTAGATATAATGTATTTTTAACTTTTGAAGAAAGAGAGATCGCCAGAAAACATTTTTGTAAAACTTGGAACTTGATACAAAATCTAAATAATCAGAATATTGAAATTCTAAATACTATGCCTACGTGTTCGTATTCGAAGGATAATTTAGATGATGATTTTGAAGATTTATTAAAGTCGCATGAAAGTCTTAATAAGAATAATTCTCAGGGTATCGAAAATTATAATAAATGTATAGAAATAGAATATATAATTCGGTCATTTGATAATATAGAGAGATTAGAAAAAGATACTAATCTTTTTAATTATTGGGAAAATGTAAAGAATAGTATGCCAGAACTTTATAAGTTAGCTATAACTGTGCTATTCCAGCTACGCAGGTCTCCGTAGAAAGAGCATTTTCAAGCCTTAAGTTTGTACTCTCTGCCCAGAGAACTAAATTAAATCCAGAAATATTATAAAATATTTTAGTTATCCGCGAATTCTCTTTTTAAACCTAAATAGTATAGTATACATATTATTTTATTCATTATTGTATTTACGCATGTTTATTTTTATTTATTTATTTATAAAATAAAAAAAAACTAATTTGTCTAATTTATATTTCCTAAATTTAATAAAAATATCTATTAGATTCATGGATAAATTAAATAAGAAATTATAAACTAAAAAGATTTTTCTCTAAAATTAATATATACATGGTTAATGATTAATTTTTTTTAAAATTAAATTTATAAAAACCGGAACAAACCGAAAAGAATCGTTATAAATTATAAACCGAACCGATATGATTTTTTTTAAAAACCGAAATGGAACAAAACCTTTATAAAATTTTAAACTAAAAACCGGAACGAACCGAACCGTCATACTAAACGGTTCGAAACCCTGCTAGGGATGTATCGATATTTTTTATCGGATCGGGCCGATATATGGTTATTGGCAAATATTATAAAATTTTCCGATCCGATAAAAAATGCGTTTTTAACAAAAATAAAATATTATAAAAAAGTTATCTTATAAATAAAATCGAAATTCATTTTTATGTTTAATTTTTTAATAATAATAATAATTAATTAATTAACATTCTGCCATATTGCGCATTCTTATAAGTGTGCGATAATCTCTTCAGAATCTGTTTTTAGTGAAATTGACAGTCCCCATCTCCGCAGACTGACCTTTGATAAATTAAAAATTTTGGTATTTCTAAAAAGAAATCTTCGATATATTAACTTAAATATTTATTTCAAATTTCATAATATATATGTTTACTACTTATTATACATATATAAATAAGTGAATATACTTTTAGAATTGTAATTGAATATAAACTATAACTGATCAATATAATATGTTTAAATGACATAAGTTATGGTGTACTTAAATTATAGATGTTATACTAATAAAAATTAAACCATTGGTATTTTTACAGAATACAAAATTATATATGATATCGGATCGTTAGTCGACCGATATCAATTTAATATCGGATCGAATCGGATCCGATATAAAATGGCATCGGTACACCCTTACACTTTATAAAATATCTGAATTGGAAAAAATATTTATATTAACCTATAATGTAAAAAAAATAGTAACAAATTTTTGAGCGCAATTTTAAAAAAATTTATAAATTAAAAAAATTTTTTATTCGAAATATGTGGAAGAGTTTACTTAGTTCCATAAAAGGATATTAAAGTTATCCCAATTTTATAAAATGATTTTTTCAGAATGACCAAGCAGAGACATTTTGTGACCCTATATCTCCAGTTTTAGTAGTTAAGGGGCTAATATTTTGGATTCGTAAATTTTGCAGACCTCTACTTATATACCAAATTTTAGCAAAATCTGAGATGGTCGGGATGTAAAGTAATTTATAAAACTTTATTATAAAGATTCTTAGATATAACGCCATCAATATTATATTTTTTATTTATAACATAAATCAATTTAAATAAAATTAAAAAAGAAAAAAAGCTATTGATTTGTTTAATTAAATAGTCAAATATAAAGGTAATAGAAATTTCTGGGCAATATCAACCCAAAAAATCCCTTCTCAAATTTTTATCTTTAACTGAAATAAGAAAACAATTGGAATTTTTAATATTTTCCAAAAAAGTAAAATTTTAAGGGCTATAAAATCATGTAATTCTAAGTATTTTTTAAAAACAATTAATGAAATTTGAGGTAAATATTTTTGGATTCAGATGAGCTAACAAAACGGCCAAATTTTGGTCGATTTTTAAATGAAGTCCAATTATGATTTTAGCCAAAATAATATTATGCAAGCCTCGAGATTGTTTAATAGAGGTCCAACCCTTTCTGCTATCTATGAGAAAAACCTCCAGGCTCATATAATATCTTGGATATATTCTTAATCAACCATTTTGCTACGCTCTAAAATTTTGATTTTATAACAAACATTTTTAAGATGGTCATCTGAAAGATTGGTTGATTTGTGGAATGACTCATTTAGTAAATATCTATTTAATATAAGATTATGAAGGCTTTTTAGTAGCTTTTATCTAAGGTTTCACAAATTGCTTAAAAACAAATATCGAAAAATTTCATAATGCTTAAATGGGGATTTTATTAAATTTTCTTTAGAATAATTTTTTTACTAATGCCTAATGAGTTACAATTTTAAACTTTATAATAAAAAGCGTTTTAATGTCAAAAAACCAAAAATACAAACCATAAAAAATAAATATTATAATTACTAATATATACTATGTGAATTTATGTCTTAAAAAGGGATAGAAATTTTAAACCTTAATCTAGTGATGCTAAACGACTCGATTTTTAATAACGGCTAACCCAATATTTTAAATAAAAAATATTATGTAAGCCTCGAGATTTCGTTAATTAATGTCCAAATCTTTCTGCCATCTATGGGCAAAATTTCCGGGTTTGCGTAATATATTTTTGGTTAAAATATTGGGATAATTTTAAAAATCAAGCTTAACAACACCCCTTAGTCAAACAATAATCTTAGAAAATTTATGTAAATCTCAAAACTTGCATGATTTTAACGGGAACTATTCATATAATGGAAGATAACCAAAATAGCAAGGATTATAATAAAGGAACACTTTAAAAATAAGGTCCCTACTTCTCAAAATTGCCGTTTTAAGACAAGGTCTAAGAAGATAATTCTTCATACTAAAAAAACATCAAACAATTTGTTGCGCGATTATAATATTAATTCTAAGCTATCAAATATAAATTATTAAATTTATTTTATATGATTATCTAATAATATTCTTGGGGCTAAATGGCTATGGGTAAAGAGTTGTTTCTTCTGATAAAAGCTATTAATAGTGCTGTGAAGTAACGTTAAAAAAGTAACTAATTTTTTTGAAGAAATGGAACGCCATTCGTTACCTTCATCTAAAGGTAACGAGTAACGCGTTTCTTTTTTTTGAGTAACGGTAACGCAAAACGTTACTTTATATTTTTTCTTAAAATATCAATAAAAAGAAAAACATATTTTATTGTATTATAAAATTACTTTCATTTATTTTATATTTTTTAATATTAATAATTTAAGCCGAGTTTTAATTCATATAAACCCCTTCCAACATTTTTTTTAAATTCTCGTTGTTAAATTATCAGTCGAAATTAATATTCAAAGTAAAATAATGATATTATTAATTAATTTATCATTTATTTTAAAAGAATATTATGTCCATAGTACTTACTTCTTCAGATGAAAACCCTTCCCTTTATTATTTTAAACCAATTAAGAAAATTAATGGTACCAAATCTACACTTTGTAAATGTAAATTATGTCCCAACGCCAACGTCAAGTAGCTCAAACTTAAAAAAACATTTGAAGGTAAAGAATGAATTAATATATAATTAAACATATAAAAACTTAATCATGAAATGATCTTAAAAAAATTTATTTAATTTATTATAGATTTTATTATTAAAATACTATATATATAGCATCTTATTATTTAACCATGTATTTATTTTAATGAAAGTACACAATAAAATAAATTTGAAATGTATAAATTTTATACAGATTATTATATAAATATTTTTTAAAAAATAAGATTACAATAAAATTTAAGTATCCTTGTTACTTATAATGGTATTTAAAAAAAATATATAATTTAACAATTATATTTATAACTAATACAAATGAGTATATTATCAAAATATAAATAACTTTTATTGCAAATGTAATATCTTTATAAAAAACATAAATATTATGACTAGACTAAGAATTTATTATAATTAAGTTTTGCATATAAAAATTTTAATACTAAAAATATTCTAATCTTATTGTAATTTAATTATTTGAATTTAAAAAGTGAGAACTCTGAGATAGATTTGGTTATTTAACCTTTTTAAAGTTGAAAATGACCTTTCTTTAGTGCAGGTATTAATATGTAAGGTAATAAAATATAAAAAAAAATTTGTTTTGATATTAGGCAGGGAATCTAAAGTGTAATTCACATGGAAAAGGTCTGCAAATCATTTAATTTAAGGTCTCAAAGAGTGCTCTATTCTGTCAAGATGTAAAAAAAATTGTAACCAATCAACACACACTCATTGAGATGCAGAATCCATCTATGTCAAAGACAAAAAAAAAATTGCAGCCATATAAAAATGTGATGTCAAGGCCTACTCTCATATTAAAAATTAACAAAGCATATGACACATGACAAAGAAATTAGTGGATTTAATGTGTATCCCAAAAATTGTCTGCACAACTGTGGATTCTTGGTCAGCTTATCATCGGTATATAAAAATATATAATCTATAGATTGATAATATTGTCTTTATAAAAAGTTCTTATTTAAGTATGACGGCACACTGGTTACACCCAGACACTCTTGAGAGGGTTTCAGCCTGCTTAGCTTGTAGAAGGCTAAACCAAAAACATACATATGATTATCTAGCAAAAATAATCTTTGAAATTTTTACCATAATGCATTACCGATAATGCTAGAAATTATTTAAAAGCCTTCAAGTAAAAAAAAATTATATAATATATTTATTAAAAATTTATTAGAGTATATGAACTAGGAGAGAAATCAGGTGATGAAAATGTTCCTATGCCATTATTTGATCTATTTGAATATCTAAATATTAATGATAGTATTGTATACTTACCTAAGCATCATTCCTGTTCAGCACACACTTAAAATCTTATTGCAAGTATTGACACTGAAAAGGCACTCAATGATGTCCATAATAAAACCATTTCAAAAATTACATTTTCTAAATGTAAGCTTTTGTGAAATAAACATGGGCAATCTTCTAACTGAGCAGCCATTTTTAAGATAAAGTGGGAAGATATTTGATTAAACCTTACCAAGATGGAATTCTTTCTATAACTCGCTATGGCTCTTTCAATTTTAGAGAGAGAAGAAAATATGCATTTGGGAGGTTTTAAATAATTTTAAGTTTTGTAAGCCGTTTATTGATTCAATCCTGGAAGCCATAGATAAAAGGTATACAGTTCAAATATTGCTTATAATTTATATTTTGACTATCATATTTCAATAGATTCAAACACATCTATGATGATGAATATATACTATCGGCAATAATTCACCCACTATTTAAATTGGATTGGCCCTGGATAAAATTAGAGGTCAATAAAGGAAGAATGCTGAAACTTATTTCCAGTTTGAGAAAAGATATTGATAAAGAAAGAACAGGCTTGATTCCTTTATCCAACACACACACTAGAATATCTTCAGATAATGATAAAAAAAATTTTGATGAGGAAATGAATTAAGATCTCTGTGAAGATGATCTTTCAAGCTTTTTTCAAAATAAAGATATTTCCTTAAATATTTTAATAAATTCCCCGAATTGAAATTTTTGATTATTAAATATAACACCACTCTCCCATCCTTTGCGCCAATTGAACGTGTTTAGCATGGCAAAAGCTGTGTTGAGTACTAAACGCTTATGATCAAAATTTTGAAAATCAATTGTTGTAAAATAAATAAAAAATTGTTACAATAAAGATGTTATCTTATAATACATTATTTTTGTATAATTTTATCTATATATATATAAAAGCCTTGTCATAAAAATAGCGTTACGCTCTTATGTCCCATTTTTCATATCACACTTTATAATATATATTCAAAAATTCGTTAAATTTGAAAAGTGCCTATGGCCCAATCGGGCAAGAACTTTGCTTACAAATCAAGATGGATTATAGGACTTGGGTTCGAATCGCGGCAAATGTTTTTTTTTAATCTGGTAAAATATTTTTTTTTTCTTAATTTGACAAAATTAATCAAATAGATACGATTCAAATTTTAGCTACTTTAAAATTCAAACTATTTTCCTGCACAAGATAATTGAATACACACCTAATATTATACCTATTCCTAAATATTTAGGGATCATTAGAACTAATTCAAGTACGAGATTTATTTAAATACTTTTTTAATTCTTGAATTTATGTATAATTTGAAATTTAAACCATTATATGGGGAATCAGAATTTATCTTTTATTTGATGAAGGGATGAATCAAAAATTTTCCTATCTTATGAGGTGTTATTTAAAAATTTATATTTATTTGGGGTTATTCTAAAATTTCCCATTATTTTTATAAAATATGTTAATAAAGTATATATTTAGTAATTTTAATTTATGTGTACAATTAAAAAGTCTTTTAAATTAAATTTTTATTCATTTGTATTTTATAATCTAAAAATTTATTCTTGCAGATGAGAGTTTTATGTTAAAACCCTTAAGAAGGATATATTCCACATTGAATTTTATACAACTTTATATCTCTTAATTAGGTAATTTTTATGCATAAGTAAATATTTGCATCTCTCTTATCTTTTCTGAAATTGGTCTTTCTACATGCATTCCATAGTTTTGTATATTCTCTAATAACTTCATAATTTAATTGTAGAATGTATATTTTTCATAACTTATTATAACATTTTTATTAAATGTATAACTTTTTTGTTTTACTTATATATAATTTGACTATGATTAAAGTTAACCTCCTATTATTTGTTAACTTCGAATATCTTTTTATTTTTTCTATTGTAATTTAATAACAATGTCTTAAATTTAAATTTATATTTTGTAACTAAGTAATAAATCATTTGGAAGGGTGGTGGTTTGTTTAAAATTTAAATAAGGATGAACATATTCATATAAATACCAGGAGCTAACCAGTAGAATGATAGGTAAATCAGATATTTCCCCTTCATTTGATCCTAGTTTTGAAAAATTTTCCCAATAATATAAATGGCAAAAAATAAATATATAATAGACAGATTTAATTCTTATAAACCCCTATATCACACCTATTTTTCTGAATCCAAGGAAAAAATAAATTATTCTGGGTTTTCCTGGGTTTGGGAAATATTTTTTATAATTAATATGGACTTGGAAGTAGCTTGGGAAACATTTTTTAAAATTAATATAGTCTTAGATTCCTGAAATTTTTTAATTTTAAATATGGGTTAGAAATTGGGCTGAAAATTTCTTTTGGAGACATGGCCAGACCTGATCAAAAACCAAAGCCCATGCAACTTCCATAATTTTTAAATGCATTGTGACTTTTTATATATTTTATTTCAGTTCTTATCAAATTTATTATGGTCTTTTTGAGAAAATTTTTCCAAGTGCATGGACCTGGCTTGTGAATTTTTTTAATATTGGGCATAGGTGTAATATTTAACACAATTATTTATATGGCCCTCAGGTAAAAGCTTAAATATATTTTTATTCAAAAATAGTATTCATTCTCAGTCTTAATGGGTTGGCCTTTGTCTGAAGTAGGGGTGAGCTGGGTTAAAATAGAATAAAATATAGATATGGTTTTTAGAGATTTACCTATCTCCCAGGTTAGGAAAAAATTTTGAAAATTACTATGGGTAGGCCAGGCTTGGGAAAATTTTTTTTATAAAATTTTTATAGGTTGGGCTGGGTTTGAAAAATATTTTTATAAATTATATTAGGTTAGACTTGGGGAAAATTTTTCAAAAATAATATGAGCTAGAATGCTTTAGAATTTTTTTTATTATTAACCATGAGTCAGACATTGGCTTAAAAAAATAGGCCTGGGCTCGGCCTGATCAAAAAACCTCGGCCCATAAAAATCTGATTTTGATTGCATTTTTAACATTATGATTAGAGAACTGCACGGGCTGTCCTTAGCCCAGCCCGACCCCGGACATCAAAAAAATTTTTTCTCGTGTTCGGGTTGTAAAAGCTGTCCGACCCGAAAATAAATAATAATATTAATATCTTAAATAGTCAGTATAATTTATATTAATTATAAAATCATATTATTTAATATTTATCACATTTTAGGATTAAAATGTCAATCATATTAACATGTCATGTCATTATTATTTTATAAACCTAACAACCGGATACCAAGCTATTTTATCACTAAATTGTGTGTTTCCCGTGAATTACAAGATAAGACATATTTTATGTACTAAAGATAAGTTTTATTCATTATTTATCTAGCCTATTATACATTGTCTTTTTTAACATTTGTTTTAAAAAATTTCCATATAAAATTTAAGATTGGGATTTGATTCAGGGGAACTTATTTCTAATTTAAATTTCACTACCATAAATGTTAATCATCCTAGAAATTAAAAAATATTATATAAATATGGTAATGATATTCTAAGTTACATTTATATATAAAATATAATCTTTACTTATTTCGTTTTGGTATTATTATTATTTTATTTTTTTATCTATCTACCTTAATATGAGTTGTAAATTTTAAAGCTAATTTTGGTTGTCACCATAAATGTTAATCATCCTAGAAATTAAAAAATATTATATAAATATGGTAATGATATTCTAAGTTACATTTATATATAAAATATAATCTTTACTTATTTCGTTTTGGTATTATTATTATTTTATTTTTTTATCTATCTACCTTAATATGAGTTGTAAATTTTAAAGCTAATTTTGGTTGTCAATATTTTAAAATATGGCAGAAAAAAATTAGGAAATTAATACAAGATTCTCAAAGAAAATAAGATGTATACTGATATGTAAAATTTAAAACATGAATATTAAAAAAAATCTGTATCTGTATCTTTTGTCAAGAAAATGAAAAAGATACAAGATTCTTTTCAGAATTAAGGATCTTAGATACAGATATCAGTATCTTATTAAAAATGTCAAAATATACTGAGTACAAGATATAAAGGGATCTTGTATCATGTATCTTTAGATACAAGTATTCGCAGTACTGCCCAACTCTGTTTATTTCAGTCTAATTGATTAAAGCCATTTTAAATATTTTTTTTAGATTTTAGACAAAGCCATATTAAAAAAAATATCTCAATGGATGCAAAATTAAAAAAAAATGGTGAAAAGATTAAGATAAAAGAGTATGAAGTAAAGAGAATCTTAATGGAAAATCCAATGTATGGAAGAAATTTTCATTTATATATGATGAAAATAAAGAAAAACTTAATTATGTCATTTGTATTATATGAAAATTTATTTATGTATATAATTCAATAACAACAGGTTAGATATTTATACATAAAATATGATCTTATTAAATTATTTTAGGCGGCTAGCAGTGAAAGGGCGTTTTCAGCTGCTGGTAGGGCCTTTGAGGAGAGAAGGACTCGTTTAAAGCCAGATAAACTGGACGCCTCTTTATTTATATATCATAATTATTCACTTTGTGTTAATTTTGATAATGATATTGATGAAGTCAATATAATATAATATGTTCATTATATTTTTTATATATTTATTAACTTTTATATCATTTCTATATTCGCATAAATGATGCTTATTGTATTATATAATCGTTATAATTTTTAAATTCGCTTGTATATTAATCGTTTTATAATATTTTTTACAAATTTAATAAAATGCAACTTAATATATATCTTGAATAGATTATGGCCGTCAAATAAACTTTTATTTAAGGTGGCTGAACTGAATAAATACACATAAATTTTTTTTTGGTTATTATAATATTAAAACTTAAATTGCAAAATTTTATTCGGGTCGGGCTCGGGTTGGATTAAAAAATGTGTGCTCAGGCTCAGGTCGGGCTCGGACAAAAAATTTTTTTAATTTGGGCTCGGGTTGCGAAAAAATTACTTTGCAGTTCTCTAATTATGATTATTTAAATATTTTATTTCAGTTCTCAACTACCAAATTATTATATTCATTGGGCTTGGAAGAATTTTTCAAAATTATTATGGCTTTGTACTTTGCCTGGAAATTTTTTTAATATTAAATATTAGGTATAAATGATCAGTAATATTTAACAAATAATATTAATATTATCAAGTAAAAGCTTTAAATTAAATTCTACCAAACCATAGTATTAACACTTAGTTTTAATGGATTAAACCTGGCCTAAAGGGGGAGGGGGGGGGATTAAAAGAATAAATTGGATATTATTTTCAGTAACAACTATCATAAAAGTAAGAAGAAAATTCTCATTCCCCGTCATTTTTGACAGGCTATCTTCTAGTTCATATTATAATTATATATGAAAATTTTATTATAAAAAGATCTTATCTTATATGTTCTTTTTATATATTTTTATTTTATTATATATTGTCGGAAAAAAATAAATATTTTTTTGCATTATATATAACATTTAATTTTTTTAAGTAATGAGTAGCCCGTTACTTTTTTGAAAAGTCTGTAACGCGCGTTCCTTTTATAAAATGGTAACGAGTAACAGTAACGCGTTCCATTTTTCAGATGTAACGAGTCAGTAACGCGTTTCATTTTTGTAGTAACGTTTACGCACTAGTTATTAATGAATATTCCATATAAAAACGAAATTATTTTAAATGAATAACTAATGATTTATTTAGTGTTGTCAAATAGGTCAATCAATTTGGAACATTTCTTAAAAACAGCTAACTCAATATTTTTATCAGAAAAATTATGCACGCCTCATGATTTTGCTCATATAGCAACAAAGGTTTGGTCATCTATTAGCAAAATCTCAAGGCATATGTGGGCATCTATATTTGCTTCCAGTATTTATAAAAGGCAAAGTATAAACAATATATTTAAATTTGGGTAGAAAAAATTGAATGGTTAAATAAAGGTGCTAAATCGAAATTATATATAGATATTTTTATTTATTTTAAATCTGAATTAAACAACTCGAATTCACAATAAAAATCAAGATTTATACCAAAAAAAGTGATTTATTGGTTTTCACCAAAAATTAGACAGACGAATCTTATCATATAAATATTTTTTAATTTAAGACTCAAGTTGTGAATTTAGTTGGCTAAATTAAACACTCCGAGTCAAGTTTAATTATATTTATATTCTTATTGAATTTGACTAAGTAGTATAGGGTCCACTGTGGTTTTTTATACTCTACTTTGAATATAATGATAATACCAATATTCATTTAAAATTTTTAATGGATATTAAAATAACCATAAAATTATTAATTTTGTATATTGACACTAGACCTATTATTCACCATAACATAGTATTTGTCAATTTAATTGTAGATTAACCTATAATCAATAGCATGTTATTATACCTCTTCAACTCCAATGTAAAATTGTTTGATCCCCTCGAGAGTTAGTTCTTCCTTCTTCAATAAAATTTTGATGGCGTTCTTTTTCATGAATTGTCGGGTTACTTGTAAAACTTCTATGGGCATAGTAGCAGATAATAAGATGATCTTTGTTTAAAAAAATTCATTTTGTAACATAAATACTTTGAAATTTAAATATTTGATTATGCATATAGATAAAATGCATAATTTGGAATTACGAATCCATTTGTGTCGATTTATAATTCCAACACCAGCCCAGTATAATAAAAATTATGTCTGCCTGGCCTGGCCCAAATTTATTTATATAAAGAAAATGAAATATTTATTTAATTTTAAAATATACTACAAATAAAAGGTATTAGGAGGGCATTCTTTCCTGCAAAAATTTAAAATATACATCAATTTATTTCACAAAATTGAATATTATAATTATAAATATAAGCCTAGCCAAAATCTTTTAAAGAATATTATGCTCTAAAAGCCCAAAAAGGCCTATTTATAATTTATATAGATGTAAAAAAGGTAATTGATCTTAAATTATATTAAAAAAATAAAAATTTTAGTAAAAATATAACTGAAACAAGTTAATAGATGGTACTAAATAAAGGATAATGAATTCAAAAACTCTGAGGAAAATATATGCTAGAAACCCATCATTTAAAATACTGAATGAAGAAAAATGTTATATTACATAATTACATTTAGCTATCATTTTAAAATAATTTCTCAGTGGCATGAATTAGCAAAGGATACAAATACACCTAATCGTGAAAGTTGATTATTTTTCATAGTAGAAAATATTGAAAGTTAAATGGTAAGTGAAAATCAGTATAAATATCGGATCGGTGTAAATGTGTGGATTGGCACAGCCCAAATATTTAAAATATTAATGATTTTAATGAATATTTATTTTATACACAAAATATAATTTATTGAATCTTCTTTATTTACACCAGAAAAAATGCATTATCCTCCAAAAAAGCATTTATTTTGGTTTATTTCTAACATAACTTAAATATAAATGAGATAAAATAAAATAAACAAGTTTAATATTATAATTTAGATTTCTATTAATATTTCATTATAGAAAAAGGAACATAAAACAAGACAGTATTAATAGTTATTTTTTATGTAAAAATTACTAATTTTTTCTCAGACAGTAAAATACAGATTGTGAAAAAATTAATAGTCTAAGATTAACAGCTCAGATGAAAAGAAGGCAGGTCAAGGAGGTCTGATATATCTATAATAGGATTATCTAAAAAAAGGAAAGATAAGTAAAAAAAGAAAAATATTTATAATTTTAATAAAAAAGCAATTAAAGATGACAGATATTATTGGCATTAAAAGAATACCTAAATTTGCTGATGACATGGGAAGGTATTTATCATAAAATTTATGTTATTATTTTAACAAGAAAAAACAGTTATAAATAATTCTCAAATGGAGTTTATAAATTTCACAATCAATGCTGCAGGTTAGTGTTATTAATATTAAAATATATAAAATTAGGTGATAAATAGCACAAATTATGATAATAATCAGATAATTCATAGTAACTGTTAAATAAATAATATTTATGCATTGATTTTTATCAGAAAAGTTATTTAAACCCCTTACATCATTATCCAAAACAGAGATCTTATGAACTAGGCCAGCCCTCTGGTAATTATAATAAATATTACAAATGTGGAGAGCCATAACAGTTTTTTGCAATGAACTTGGGGCAAATATAATAAATCATTCTGATTTTATTAGTGTTAATCACATTTCCTAGACACTTTGGGAGAGTGTAATTTTGTTTTTAAAATCTCAAATTGGCATTTATTCTTGACATAACTGATTTAAAGTGTATAAAATAAAATATTATTTATATTTTGAGGGAAAGGTAGAGTTAAATAGTATTTTATCAACAATAACATGTTTTTTATATATATGCAGCTTCTTGTATAGATTAGTTTGTAATACATCATGGTTAGGAAATAAAATGCAGCATTTATAACTTTTTGCAGAAAATTTTTCAAATATACTAATTTAAATTAAAAAATTTTTTTTACAGTTATATTAAAACCTTTTCATTATATATATATATATCATCAGCTGAGAATTAGATTATTATTTAAATTTTTTTTAAAACAATTATATTAAAACCCTTACATTATATATATGTTAGTGTCAATGTGTTTTTTCTTCAACTTTAAAACATTTTTAGAGTGTGTTTTTTAAAATTTGATTTTATCAGAAATGTATTCTATAATGTTTGGAATAGCTAACCTATGAATTTAAGACAATTTTTCATAAACTTTTAAGCTTAATATAATATATATTCGATTTTCCATATATTTTTTATATGGGTAATTCCATGACAAATCGACCAGAGATTCGGCCGACCATCTCAAAACAGAATGAAACTTGGCATGTTTGTTATTTATGTTGTAAATGTTATTAAATCAAAATTTTAGAGTGGTAGCTCAACCAGATCCAAAGATATACGCCTTCAAAGCCCAAAATCGCGAAGTGCGTGATTTCATTAAATCTTGTTATTTTAAAAAATACTAATTAATTACAGTAGTAATATGATTTGTTGTAACACATTTTCATAAAGTGAAAAAACTTTCTTATATAGTTAAATAACTCTCAATAATTATTGTAAAAAACATTTTGATATAAATTAAATTTTTTAAAAAAATTTTTATTTTTGATAAAAAAAATTTAAAAGTTTTTAAACTTTAATGAAGATTAACATCAAAGTTATGAATCAAATAGTTTTTTTTGGACACAAGTTTAAGTGGAAAAATGAGAATTCAAAAAAAATTTTTTAATAATAAAGTTCTTAAACTTTTATACTAACGTCAAAGTTATGAATCGAATATATTTTTTTATGTTTTGGACATAAGTTTAAGTGGAAAAATTAGAATTTTAAAAGATATTATATAAAAAAAAATTTCTAAGATTTTTACAATACCTTTTTTAAATTTAAAGCATTATTCCAATATTTTAATTTTACTTTTAGTTATCCAAAGAATGGAAATCAGGATAAGAAATTTGAATAATTTCTTAAATAAACATGAGTGAAAACTCGAATTTAGGGTTTTCAGATAATTCTTATTTGTTTAGAATTTTTTATGATCAATTCGAAATATAAATAAAATATTACACAATATAAATCAATTACAAATTCAATCATTTAAAGGAATGCATCGAATTCCCTTTTCAATAAACTTTATGGTGTGAGAATAAAAATTTGAAAAATTATATGTAAAATAATTGCCTAAAATACTCGTAACAATTGAAATAACTTCATTTCAATTATTGGGTTTGGGAGAATTTGATCTATATTGATTTTTAATTACTCCGAAAAAATTTTCTATCGGATTTAATTGCGGCGAGGGTGGTAAAAATATGATATTTGGATAATTCTCACTAATTTTCCTCGCTCGATGTATAGGAGCATTATCCATTATAAGTAATGAATTTGATGGTAAAAGTGCGAATAATTAATCCAGGTATGCCTTGAATTTTATCGCAGTAAAAGCCCCATCTATTATTGTGAATTTTTTCAATCCACTTATTCCTATTGTGCATAGGACTGATATATTTTTCCTCTTGGAGGGAGGTAACTTAACAGATGGCCGTTTCCCCAAAGGTGCCCACCCATAATGAGAAATAATATGGTTATTAAACCCTGTCTCGTCCAGAAAGTATACATTTTTAAAAGAAATATTTATCATCTTTTCACAATATAACTTTCGAGTTTGAATTACATCTGGAGAGTTTCAACTATCGGGTTCTTTCCCAACCCTTTTTCGACTCCAGCCCATTAATTTAATGCATTTAGATATAGCTGATTCGCTCAACCTTAGATGTGGCGGCAAATGTTTTATAATACTTTTCATTGTATAGCCGTTATTATTACCAAACAATTCAGCTATATGCGATTGAAGTTCTGTAGTGTATTTCTTCTTACGCCCTCGTTGTTTTATTATATAATAAGATAAAGGGTCGTCATAATATTCATGAAAAGTTTCCTGTTTGAAACGATAAACAGAACCAATGGATAAATTTAGATCATGGGCAATTGTCTTTGCATTGGGCTGATCATCAATTGGTTTGCTCAGCCATATTTTAGCCAATTTCATTTTTTTTCTTCAAACGAATAGGATCAAAATTTGGTTGCTCTTGAATATTAGAATGACATCGATTTGTAATGTCAGTTAGGCATCTAAGGGAATTTGATGGGATAGGTGAATAACTTTGGTATATATTTGTTATTTCAGATAACCCCACGAGAGAATTAGAAGATTCATTAGGTGTATCTAAAATTTTATATATAAGGTTAGTAAATAATAGAATATTATATTAACAAACCTGAAACTGCAAACCTGAAACTGGAGATAGATTCAAAATACTAACGATAGTAAAATTTGACATTTAAAAAAATGGAAATATAGTTTTTATGGAAAAAAAAATTATAAAATAAATATAAGTTTAAAATTAAAATTGTCGCAAATTCAAGAAAGAATTATTATAGGTTTTAATTTAAGTTAATTACTCGAAGTTTTTAAAAATATGTTTTTCTCAAAATTTTCTTTAAAATTTTTAAAAGTTTTTTTAAAAAAGGATGTATTTTTCTCAACAAGTTTTTACAATAATTATGGAAAGTTAAATTAAAGTGTCGGGGCTTTCGTTATGGGTAGAATGGTTGGTGGCACATCTCGATGATTTTTGATATGCGTCATTTTAGGTTAATAAAAGCAACTACAACATTTAAATTTTATTTAATTTTAAAACCAAAAAAAAATAAGAATTACCCTTAATTCGAATTTTCTTTCACCTATGTTTATTAAGAAAATATCAAATTTCTTATCCTGATTTCCATTCTTTAGATAACTAAAAGTAACATTAATATATTGTAATAATACTTTAAATTTAAAAAAATTTATAATGCATTTTAAAAAAAAATTATTCTAAAAATCTTAGAAAATTTTTATTCTCATTTTCCCACTTAAACTTGGGTCCAAAACATAAAAAAATTATATTCGATTCATAACTTTGACGTTAATCTTCATTAAAGTTTAAAAACTCTTATTATTAATTTTAAAAAAATTATATCAAAAATTTTTAAAAATTTTATCAAAATGTTTTTACAATAATTATGGAAAGTTATTTAACTATATAAAAATGTTTTTTCACATTATGAAAATGTGTTACAACAATTCATATTATTACTGTATATATCATTTTATAGCCCTTAAAATTATTCGATTCATAACTTTGACGTTAATCTTCATTAAAGTTTAAAAACTCTTATTATTAATTTAAAAAAAATTATATCAAAAATTTTTAAAAATTTTATCAAAATGTTTTTACAATAATTATGGAAAGTTAACTATATAAAAATGTTTTTTCACATTATGAAAATGTGTTACAACAATTCATATTATTACTGTATATATTTCATATTATTACTGTATATATCATTTTATAGCCCTTAAAATTATTCGATTCATAACTTTGACGTTAATCTTCATTAAAGTTTAAAAACTCTTATTATTAATTTAAAAAAAATTATATCAAAAATTTTTAAAAATTTTATCAAAATGTTTTTACAATAATTATGGAAAGTTAACTATATAAAAATGTTTTTTCACATTATGAAAATGTGTTACAACAATTCATATTATTACTGTATATATCATTTTATAGCCCTTAAAATTTCAAGTGTTTTCTTATTTCCAGTAAAAATAAAAAATTAAGTTAGGAGGGGATTTTTTTTCGGTGTTAATGTTCACTAAAAATGTTTTATATTAAACGATTTAATAAAAAATCTCGATAGCCATTTTTGTTTTTTTTAATTTTATTTATATTTTTATTAATAAAAAATGTAATATAGATGGCGTTATATTAAATTTTTTATAATATATAATTTTTAATAAAAATATAAATAGTATTGTGATTAAAATTAAAAAATCAATTGAGTATAACTAAGAATGATGTCCTAGGGCGATATGTAGGCAGGCAGCCCATACAGATATATTTTTATAAGGACGCTATATTTTAAAATAATCATATTTTAAAATTTTATACACAAACAATATAAAAATAAATACCTCTTGTTTTAATCTTATCCTATTTTGTACTTATTAATAGATTTCTTGAGACGATAATTTGTAGGCACGTCCTGTCACTATAATAGGAACTACTATTGATATTATTTGATTAATGGGTAACCATATCATTTCCGCAATTGTGGGGTAAAAGAAGGATGGTGATGGTCCATGGGGATGAAAAAGGAAATATTCCTCAGTAATTTCATTCTTTTTTAGTACTGTGGCTAACCACCAAAAATCGTAAACACATGTTACGAATCCTTTAATATCGGCAAAAGACAAATTATCGGCATTTAAGATATTGTTATGAATATATTTTTGATTTAAGTTTACTCAAACTCAATACAGCATGTATTTCTGGAGTTTTTGGAATGGGACGAGCTAAATTGAATCTTTCTTGTAGTTTAATCTTGTAAATTGTATTGTTCTTTGGTTATATATGTAAAATTTACTGATGGCATGTTTTGTTTTGCAAATTGATATAAATCAACTGGCTTAAAATGTGTCCAGAACTGATTCGCTGAAGGTTTGAACATGCTGCTAATCTTTGTAATGTTCCACCAAGGTCATCACATGGACCTTTCCATGGGATGTAGGTGAAAAATGCCATTCAGCTGCTACACCAAAATCTGATTCATGATAACACAGATTTATAAAAAAAATTTCTGTTTTTATATTGTGCAGCTGATCTGTCAGGGCAGTAATATATTTTGTTTGGCTTTTTGCTGAATTGAATAATCAAAAATTTTATCATTTTAGTCTAGTATAAATGTACTATGTTGAAGTGACTCTGATATTACCATATAATTAAGGGTTTCTATATTGCCATTATTATTATTATATGCTATCATAGGATGGATAGTGGCTTGATTTTTATTCCAGTGGAATCCTTGAACAGCGTCTTGAATTATTAATTCATAATTTTCAGAGAAATCACAAATTATCATAAATTCATTTGGTTGTAAAAAATGTTTAAGTTTTGAAATATATGATGATTGATTGGTAACGATGATAGATATAAAAAAATAAAATGAGCTGATAAAATCGTTATTTTCAAATAATAACGATAGTAGATCCACAACAATGAAATGATATATCTACAAATTATGGCCTTAGGAATTTCTATTAATAAGCGCAAAATTATAATAGTTTGAATATAAAATTTTAAAATATGTTTATTTTACAATATAGCATCCTAATAAAATCATATCTGTATGGGCTGCCTACTTACATATCGCCCCAGGACATCATTTTTGGTTATACTCCTTTGATTTTTTAATTTTAATCACAATACTATTCATATTTTAATTAAAAATTATATATTATAAAAAAATAATAAAAATTATAATAAAATTAAAAAATGGCTATCGAGATTTTTTATTAAATCGTTTAATATAAAGGTAATAAACATTTTTAGTGAATCTTAACACCCAAAAAAAATCCCTTCCTAACAATGTTAATTTTTTATTTTTACCGGAAATAAGAAAACGCTTGAAATTTTTAAATTTTTTTTATGTTTTCCAACGTAAAATTTTAAGGGCTATAAAATGATATATAATTAGAAACTCTATTTTAAGTATTTTTTAAAATAACAAGATTTAATGAAATCAGGCACTTCGCGATTTTCGACTTTGAAGGCGCATATCTTTGGATCTGGTTGAGCTAGCACTCTAAAATTTTGATTTTATTAACATTTACAACATAAATAACTAACATGCCAAGTTTCATTCATTTTTGAGATGGTCGGCCGAAAATCTCATTTTTTTGGTCGATTTATAAATTATAAATGTCTCAATGGTTAATGGTAAAATTGTCTACAATTCATAAGATAGATATTCCATGTATGATAGAATATATTTCTGGTAAAATCCGATTTTAAAATTTATTAAAATGAGCGCAAAAAATGAATTAAAGTTCAAAAAATAACACATTGACGCTAACATGTATAATTATTCTATCACAATTTTCCAATGTTATCAGAGCAATTTTAAAAATTCATTATCTGTGTCTTGATATTAGTAATGCATTCTATTTTTGTAATTTAAGGATGTGTATATTTAATAATTCATTTAATTATATAAAATACCAGGAAAAGTGGTGGAGGGCCCAAGGGTTATAGGTGTAATAAAAAAAATAATATTAAATTTTTAATATTATTTTCTTTTTTTCGTGGAAGTGTAGGTAAAATATTTTAATATGTAAATTTATTAATAGATTTCCCCACAAATATATATTGTATCAGATGTTCAGCCCATACTCTACAATTGGCTATTAATGATTGCCTAAAAAATAATCACTTTAAAACTATCACTGATAAAGCAAGAGATGTTGCAAAATCCACAATTGTAAGATTATTAAAATCTTTGAAAAGGTCAATGACAATATTAGATTCCAACACGTTGGTCCTCAATTTGTATGATGCTAGAACGATTAAGCTTAAAAGATTTCTGTAATTATTTTATTATATGCGAAATAAAGAACCTTACTAATGTTTCAGTTCCTTTGAAAATAATAACATTAAGATTACAATCAGAATAATTATGTATATCTGATTTTTATGGCATATGGATTAGATGCCAATTAGATTTAGAAAGATTACTACTCCTTTTTCATATGAAATATTTTTTTTTTATTAAAATTTTATTTATTCATTTTTTCTTTATATATATGTCGTAATTTTTAAAGGGATCATGACTATTCGGGATCTTCACGGGATTTAAAGGGATAACTAAAAAAATTAGGATTGATAATTAAGGAATGATAATACGGGATTATCACGTTTTAATCGTGATAAAGAGGAATCTTATTTTAAAAGCGTTTTCCACGAGTTTCGTTGCGTTTTTAATTTTGTTTTTTTTGGTCTTATGATATAAGATATGTCTAGTATAGGGTATCATTCAATAGCTAATCAAAAGATTTATTCAACTGGAGGTCAATCTCTGCCCCAGTGATAATACCGTATAGTTCTTTATCCTTTAAAAATTTTAAAGGGATCCCTTTAAATCCCGGATAGTCATGATCCCTTTAAAAATTACGACATTAAAAATATTATAATTTATAATTATATAATTAAAAATAAAATTTTATAATTGAGTCCCCAAAAAGGAACCATAATTGTGTCTAAAAATTTCTATTTGAATTTTTTGCCGAATAAAAAGGAATTCTCTGGGTTCATTTGTGAAAAGTCGTATTTTATTACCCAGATTTTTTAAAAACATAAATGTTGAAGGCGAAAAATGCCCGTTAGTAGAAGTCACTATTGGAG
This sequence comes from Gordionus sp. m RMFG-2023, assembly GCF_954871325.1. Classification (NCBI taxonomy): domain Eukaryota; kingdom Metazoa; phylum Nematomorpha; class Gordioida; order Chordodea; family Parachordodidae; genus Gordionus; species Gordionus sp. m RMFG-2023. The sequence goes on from NC_088775.1 coordinate 71,184,385, forward strand.
TGAATATGAAATTTTTAAAATGTTTGTATTTGTTTGTCTTTTTAATTTCTGCCTCTGTTATTAAATTGAAATTTATGTTTGAAGGGAATGATGAGACATACGTGTAGTACCATATGAGTGATTTGCCGAGGGCCCAAGGTATGGTAGTCATACCATCAGGTCTTAAACCATCTACTTGAGATAAATTTGATGGTTCAAGACTGTTTGGAATGTGTGCAGCTGTCTTCTATTTATTATATGGTTTACAGCTGAGTGGCGTTGATGTCGCCCTTGACTAAAAATACAATTAAGCCATGTCTACCCTTTGAATCAACGGGTGATTTGCATTTGATGCAGGCATGAGGCTGTACTATATCGCAACCTAGACATAAACCAATGGTTACTCTCAGTTGTTCATCTGATAAGAGATTACCAAGGTTGCGACTAGGGAGTGATTCTAACCAGTCATGACCAAGTCTGTCAGATAATTGGAGGAGTTGAATGCAATCTAAAGGTAGATTGACTGATATATCTGATTGTATTTCGAGATTAAAGGTGTGAAAATTTTTTTGTGTGTGATGATTGATGGTAATACGGTGTTAATGGGTGTGTTTGCCTTCCATTTGTCAATAGCGTCGTCTAAAAAACGATCGGTAGGGCATATGAAGCCAGAAATCATAGAATTGTTAGATAATCTAGATGATACGAATTATGATAAGGATAAAAGATTGAGCGGAAAAAAATCTAAACCGCCTAGTTTAGAAAGTAGCTGAGCAAGTGACCAATTGAATGAGTTTAAATTTTTTTCCAGAAATATTTTAAATTTATCCTGAATTCATTGTTTTTGAAAAAAGATGATGATTGGAAAATGTGCATAAATTTAGGTATGTACAGGCATTTGAGAATTAAAAATAAAGATTGATGAGCTGGTAGGAGACTTAGAATGTGCTCCATACTGTAAAAGCTTTTAAAAATCTTGTGGAGAAAATCTTCCGACTTGGTCGCATTAGCTAATGGGGACCCAAGTAAGATTAAGCTGTCAGGGGTAATGATTTTGTCGCCTTCCAACTTTTGTGGCTTATTTTTAAGAAACATAATTCTGTTTTATTTGTGTTAAGTACCAGGCCGATAGCTTGGGAATTGGTTTCCAGGTGTTTTAAGGTGCTTAGTACATTAGCTGAAGGGCCATAGATGGTCCCATCGTCTAAATACCATAGATTAAGATCTAGGTTAAAATTTTGTTTAATTTGGTAGATGATGATGGATTCCAAAATAAAAAAGAAGAGGTCCTTATGGATCCCCTTGTTGGGATAAAATCTGATAAGATCCATATGTCAAAGGCGTCTGAAAACCATATGAGGATTCAATAAATTTAGAATAACAGGGAAAAGTTTCATAGAAGAATTTTAAAAATGAGGTACGATGTAGGCTATTGAAGGCATTTTTGAAATCTAGTTTACATGTTACAGAATCAGGTGGTGGGTTTTCTAAGTAAATTCTTAAGGTATGAGCCGCTATTTCACAGCCACCCTTGATCCCAAAAACTAGTTGATAATAATTTAAAATGTTGACAGCATCATGTTTGATTAAAATTTTGGCTATTAATCTTCTGAAAAAGGAGTACTGCAATAGGACGGGTACCACCATCTGGCTTAGATAAAGCAATTAGACGTGCACCAAAAAGGATTTGGTGAGTTTGTATTGGAATATCATTATTTATTATGTTAAAAAGTTGTTAAAACCTTGATGACAGAACTATGGGAAGGATTTTTTGAATTAATTAAGTATTGAAAATAGGAGGGTCTGAAACCATCAAGACCACCTGCTGAGTTTTTACTGAAGATTGATAGCATTGACTATTTCATCACTGGTAAAAATTACAGTCTGGTGGATTGGAGAGATGGGTAGATTATCTGTAGAAGCTTCAGGATGTAGTTGTTTCAATAGTTGTAATGTTTCTTCATTGATAGGAGAAAGATGGTTATATGAGGATATGAGTTTAATTGCACCACCTATGTCACCTTGATCTATTTTATTTGATATTATTTTGCATTTGTGTGTTACATCATCTACTTGCTTTTTAACATTATGATTGTAGTTAATCATTTGAATAGTGTCAAAATTATCAATGTTTGATTTTATCTCTTTGTTAACAGGACGTATAAGACATTTGTGAGAGAAGGTTAATAAGTCTTCCCATGATTTTAAACAATTTAAGTTATCATTAACTTTTGTGATAAGTTTAATAACAAAATTTGAAATTAGGTTACTAGATTTATTTGGTAGATGTGTTAAAGTGGATCCTTTTTTTCATTCAAAAAATCTTTCAAGAAAATATGTGTTAATAGAGGGAGGATGAGGCTCAATAATATTTAATAAGGGTTTGGGTATTGTTATAATTTCAATGGTTGGAGATTTTTGAGAGGAAGGACATGTTGACCCTTTGTAACTATGTTTGTATAAAAGATTGCCTTTTGTCACTTTAATTAGTTTAGCACAGATGTTACAAATTGTTGATATTGTTTTATTTTTTAACATAAGATATTTTTATTATAAAAATTAAAATTTCTTAGCAAAACTATGTATATAGGATTATGAATATTTAAATTGATGTTACAAAATTGCTTGTTACAAGTTTGAGGATATGTCTAATGTGCAAGAAAACTATGAGAGGTATTGTTTGAATTTTGATCCTGCACATCTAAGCAATGATGGGCCAAAGAGACAGTAATGATAGTTGGATTTATTTTATGAATTATAAAAATAATTAAAAAATTAATATTTTCGTTTCATGGATAGAAACGAGAGCAACAATATTTGTAAAATAATGTTGTAAATGCTTCTATATATTTAGACCCTCAATATCAACTTTTTTGAATATTGAGCAAAAACAAATGGCTAAAAACCAGGGATGTGAATCCTTCGACAAAAAAAAGTGTCCGGGTTCAGTAATAAATTTAAAAAGGACCCAGGTCCAGGGTTCGGGTTCAGAGGAAACATAAAAATAATGACTCAAAATAAGACTTTTTTCATTCATTTTTTTATTATAATTCAATATATACACATTTATAATTTGAAATGAGATAATTTATTCAATTGCACAATCATGATATCTTCTAAAATATCATCCTTCAGATTTCCACGTAAATTAGTCAACGATAAAAATCCACGTTCTACGCTTACCTAAAATAGATAGTCATTTTTATAATACATAAATTATTGTACTTGTGTTTACGGTACAGCCATGACGATTCTAGAAAAAGTATATAATTCTAAATATATTGAAGAATTTTCCTCCCAGAATTTTAAAATGTTTGCATCTCTATTTATTCTCATAACTTCCGAGAACTTTTCTATTAAAGATACAATAGATATTTTTTGCTCCTTTCTATCAGATGATAATTTAATTTTTTTTCTCTATCTAATAGTAAAATTTCCAGATCATCAATATTGTTATTATTATCATTGTTATCGCTACAAAGAGTAGATATTGTTGTAACCACCAATGTATTGTAAATAATAGAGTTTTGGGTATGCTATAAATCTTCAAGATGGTCTATAGCCATTTGTTTTTGCTCACTACTTAATAAAACCTGATATCACGGGTCTAAATATATAGAAGCATATACAACACTATTTTGTAAATATTGTTGCTCTCTTATTTTCTAATACTTCATTTGAAAAAGAACTTGTTAATCTCCCTAACTCTAATCGACATCTTAACCATATGCCATAAAAATCCGATAAACATAATTGTTCAGCTTGCACTCTTAATGTTGTTATTTTTAAAGGAACCAGCACACTAGTAAGCTCTTTTACTTGATTCCAATCATCTTCTGACAAAATGATTTCACATGCTCCAGATAAAATCATTACAGAAATCTTTCAAACTTAATAATCGCTCTAGCATCATACACATAGAGGACCAACGTGTTGTGCAATCTAAAATTGCCATTTACCTTTTTATGGATTTTAATATTCTAACAATTGTGGGAGTTCTTAAATATTTTACAACATCCCTTGCTTTATCATTTATAGTTTTAAAGTTACTATTTTTTAGGGAGATTCCACGAAAAATATTATAAAAATTTTACATTATTTTTTAAAAATTAATATTTAAAAAAATAATATAAAATTTTTATAATTTTTAAAAAATTAATATTTAAAAAAATAATATAAAATTTTTATAATTTTTAAAAAATTATATTTTTACATTAATTTAAAAAAAATAATTTTAAGTTAAAAATTTTTAGCACCCTAAACCCTTGAACCCTCCACTTTTTAAAAGGGTCCAAGGAGGGTTCAGGGTCCGGGTTTAAATCCCTGCTAAAAACCATCTTAAGGATTTATGGCATACACAAAATTCCATTATTTCGCCTCCAATAATATCTACTGGTTGTAGTGATAGTAATGATAATCTTGAAATTTTACTTTAAGATAGAGAAAAAAATCAAATTATCATCAGATAGAAAGGAGTATCAAAAAATGCCTATTGCATCTTTAATAGGAAAGGTCTCAGAAGTTAAAAAAAAAATAAGGATACAAATATTTTAAAATTCTGGGAAGAAAATTTTTCAATATATCCAGAATTATATATCTTGTTTAGAATCATCATGGCTGTAAGAGCAACACAAATAAAATAATTTATGTATTATAAAGATAACTATCTATTTTAGGTTAGAAAATGTGGATTTTCATCTTTGAAATATATATTGCCTTATTTATATTGAAGTCTCAAGAATGATAATTTATAAGATATTATGATTGTGCGATTGAATAAAACATTTAAAATATCTTTATTTCATTTTCAAAGTTTTTTATTTTAGTCAATTTTTTTATGTTCACTGAACCTGGACTCTAACTCTGAACCCAAACCCTTTTTAAATTTTATTACTGTACCCAAACACGGACCCTTTTTTTGTTGAATAGTTCACATCCCTGTAAAATACTATATTTTTTATTAAAATATCGTTTATTTCATTCTTATGTAACTAAATCAGACTGTAACTTTTTATTAATAGAAATTAAATAAATGTCTATATAGTAATTTCTTAGAATAAAACGCTAGCAGAATTCCAAAATGATAATTTTTCGTATAAAAAAATTATTATTTTATTCAATTTACACTTATATCCAAATTATTTTATTCTATTTAAAATTATATCCAAAACTTTCATATAAAAAATCATTCTTTTCTTCAATTTTACAATTATATCAAAAACTTTTCTATAAAAATAATATTTATTACATTATTGCCTTTTTTTTCTTTTTGTCTCTTTTAAAACAATGATAAAAAAGGTTATTAATTTATCAAAAATACATATAACATCAATCACCATATCTTTCTCTCATATAATCATGATTACAACAGTCTATAATGATAATATTTAAAAAGATCTAGAATGATCTTTACAATAATCAAAATATAGATCATACATCATTTGTAAATTAAATTTCTATATATTCCCATTGTAAATTACAGTAATGAGATTAAAGGCTAGGAAAATTGTTAATATGTAGCATAACTTGCTCTTTTTGTGAACTAATTGATTTTTTGTTTTTTAAATAGGGGTAATATTAAATGATAATGATAGCTATATTATATGAATAGATTCATTTTGAAGAACAGCTTTGACCTTTAATATAGTAGTATAACTTATATTTAAATCATAGAAATTTGCATTCATATTGCCAAAATTCATTATGAATTTCTTCTCATTTTTGCCAATAAATTTGCACCAAATAAATCTGCATTTTGGGCAATCCTTTAGGGTTTTGATAGTTCTGGCTTCTTTTATTAGTTCACTACAACTTTACTTACCTTTTCCTTTAAAATAAATGGTAATATTTTTAATTTTTTTAGGTATAATGAATAAAAATAAAGTAGTTAAAAATTACATTCTCGAGAATATAAATTATTTGAAAACAACTTATTGAAGAGCAAAGTCTGGGATACTTTCAGTATAATAATAGACAATTATAATAATTAAATTGAATATGTCCAATGTATGTCAAGATATACTTTCATATTCATATAAAGTAGGGTCATCCCATTTATTAAGGCTTAAATGTAAACCAAATCCTATAATTAAATTATTTCCTTTTTATTCAATTAAATATGATAAAGCATCATATACAAATGAAAAAAGGAAGTTAACAATAGATGTGTAGAATTCTGTGTGGTTATATAACTGTTTTTAAACTTAGTACAATATTTTATTGAAGTTGATTCAAAGAGGGGTTTGAATGATAGAAAATATTTTGTTAAGTCCTATAACTGTATCAAGGCATATGAATGGTATTTCTCAAAATTTGCATAAAAATATATAACCAGAAATATAAAATGCTTTAATAATTTTTTTTGTAATGCAACAACTGATTTATACACAGAAGTATACATATATATAACATTAACTCTTCACTATATAGCTAAATGGAAATAAATAAAACGTATTTTGTAAACCTCTCTTGAAGATAAAAAAACAAGTGAAAATTCACAAAGAACTTGTTTCTAAACTAAACTTTATATCATTCTGGTGCATTTTATAAAATCACATTCATCACTGATCAAGGGGTAAATACTTTAGAACCATATATAGAGTTAAACTGTTCTCATCAATTAGCACTATTCTACAAACTACCAACATTCACACCCTTATCATATAACCTCATTTTTTATGTAAATAACTAACCAGATCTTTTAGGCAAAGTGGATATAATAAGAATCACTTTACCAAGATAGAAACAAAGTGGATAAAAATGCTCAAAAATATATATGAACAAAATGAAGAAATTTAGATTCTTTACAGAAAAAAATAAGTATAAGCTAAATTCTATTGATAAAAATAAATTGAAATCTTTGGTACCCCTTATGATCAGGTAACCAAAGAGCTGGAGGGAGATACAGGGCCTATTTTATCCAAAGTTGTATTAATCTATAAAACATTGGCAAATTTACTAGTATTTTATAAGATGCATATAAAAAATAAAATTAAGAGCCAAAAACTTAATATCTAAATTCCAATTAGATATTCTCCATATAATTGCAATATTTTTAAGTCCACCACCAATTATGACTGCTTACTTTGGAAGAAGCATTAGAAGTGAAAAATTATCTCAGAGCCATAATGAAAGATGATTCAGAATATCAGCCTATTCCCTTATATGATCTGGGTGAAGAATTCTATCAGAGCTATAAGTAACTTATTTTTTATAAATGTTTTTAACTACCTTCAGATCTTGATGAAGAGCATGTTCCTACTTGGAGATTACCAGAGCTACCAGTAATTTATTTTTGATAAATCTTTTTAGCTATATAATATTTTTAGTGTCATCCTCATTAATAGATGTCTTCATGTGAGGATGATACATGTTTAATGATTTTGATGAGGTTAATTTATATTTGGATATTAAGCTTAAGGGGGATATAATTATGATGATCATATCTTAGAATGGTGGAAGAAGCACGAAAAAAATTGGCCAAAATTAGCAAGTTTAAACAAAAAAAATTCAAGCAATTCCAGCATCAAATATTTCCAATGAGCACAATTTCAGCTGTATTGGAAGGATTATCAAAGAGAGAAGGAAATTTAAATGATGAAAGATAATATATATTAAAATTTTGTTTATATCATTTTTATTAATATTATGTATAATTACTAAATAAAATATATTTCCATTTAGTACCTCATTATAAGTATACATAAAATAATTTGATGGGCTTGAGAAAATTTTTTAAAGCTTATTGTGTGAGAATTTTTTTAAATATTAAATATGGGCCAGGCTGGGCTTAAAATTTTTTATGCCAAGTCTGGGCCAGCCTTTAAGGCCCATGAAGGTCTCTGATCCAAAGAACACAAGGCTAGATGAGCTATAAGTAAAATTTGTAAACTGGCTACAATATTAAATTTATAATTTAATCATTAATATTTATGACATTCTTACTATTACAAGTGATATGCAATGTCTAAATAATAATATCATGAGACTAGTGATGCATGGGTGCAAGTTCAAGATTTATAAGATAATATTATGGTGGAGTCTTGAATTTGTCAGAAATTAACTTTTTTAGATGATGCATTTATAATTTGTGATATCTGTGTGCTGGTCAGTTTAAATGTCAAATTTTAAAAAAACCTTGTAAGATTTATTGGTTAAATATATTTTTATTTACAAAATTATTATTATTAAATGTTTTTGTTTATTAAATGAATATATTGAATAAAATAATTTAAATTACATGTTTACTTGATTTTATCTCATTTATATTTAAGTTAGGCAAGCATTAAAACAAAAAAAAATCCAATGATAAATAATGAAGATACTATAAATTATATTATTTTATGTATGAAATTAATATTCATTCATATCATTAATTATTATATTTTAAATAATTTTATCTTTTGTGATATTATTTTTATATTAAATTTACTAGAACAATTTTTAAATTCTAATTTTTTTATTTATATTAAAGCCAAATAAAGTTTAAAAAAGAAATTATAATATTAAATGAATGGAATCACTTTTTTGAAATATATCTTTTTTTTATTAATGTATAAAAATAAATTTTCTGAAAATACTATAAGCTGGATGTTGTATAATCTTTCTGAACATAATCTATTAAATGGACAATTTTTTATCTTTATTTGTAAAAAATAGAATATATAAATTTTTAAAATATAAATAAAAAATCATATATTTTTATTAAAATAATATCAGTTGTCTATTTTTTAAGCCATGATTTTATCATTTTTTTATATATTCACTTTTAAATTAAGTATATATCATTTTTTATATTTACCCACTTTGGCATTTTTTTATATTTGACATCTCAAAAATCATTATTTATAATTGCAATCAAGGAGGTATATATCAAGTTTTTATTTATGCATCAAAAATATTGCCAATATCATTATTCTTATTTGCATTTAAGTAGCACCTATACACAGCCCTTAGATTAATGATCAAATCAATTCCATAAAAAAATGATATTGATAATTAAAAATTAAATGGTAAAATTCAATTTAAAAAATTGTATTTATAAGAGTACCTGAGTATCCGGTCTAAGACATTCAATCATGTCTCTAATCATATCCTTAAACCCCCTTGAGAGCATTTCATCAGATTCATCTAATACAAACATATTGATTCCAGAAGGTTCTTAATTTTTTAGTTATAAATTTATCAGATGATTTATTATTAATCTCAAAATATTTTTTTAATTATAGCAATTAAAATTTTATATATTAAAATAATATCTAACTTAGTGCATTCCGCTTCAACATATCTAAAACTCTTCCTGGAGTTCCAACCACAATTTGGGCTTCTTCTAATCTTGCCATATCAGCTCCAACATTTGTGCCACCAATACAAACATGACATTGTACATTTAAATAATCTCCAATTGCCATAAAAACTTTATGTATCTAATTTTATATGATTAATTATTTTTATCTCATTAATATTACTTGATGAGCTAATTCCCTTGTTGGAACTACTACAAGAGCTTGGCAGGTTCTAACGTTTGTATCTACCTTTTGTAATATTCCTATGGCAAAGGTTGCAGTTTTACCTGTACCTGAATGTGCTTGTGCAATGACATCATAGCCTATAAATATTATTAATTAGAGAAAACTAATATTTTATAACCCTCTATTATAGGTTTTATGCCACGTTGTTGAATAGAGGATGGTTTTTCAAAACCATAATTATATATACCACGGCAAAGTGATTCTTTTAAATTCATATTATCAAAGCTGTCAATGATTTCATAGTAATTTGTCTTTATAATAATTTTTATACGAATGTATTAAGTTTTAAGTTTACTTCAATATCTTCATCAGGAATATTTTCAACATTATTAATGTCGTTTCCTATTCGATTATCATCTTCTCTATATTTTTTGTAAAATATATATTATAATTATTGCATTTCATTTAAACTTACATTGACATAATTTTCAGTGGTTTTCGAATGATTTTCCGGTAAAAAATACAATATGTTTAGTTAACTGAACTCGGTAAATATTTTAACAATTTATTTATGTAGAAAAATATATTATTTCGAGAATTATGAAAATAAATATGGCAAAGCATAAAATTATGTTTAATTATTTATATTGCAAAATTTGATATAAATTATCATAACTAATCAATTCATATATTTTAATTGATAAAAATAAGGTGTTTCACAAATTATCTTATATATGTAAAGTAGTGTTGTTTAAACATCTGTTACTAATTATATTTTACGAAATAGTTACGTTACAATTCAAAATATGTAACAAATAATTGTAACTAGTTATATTTTTTGAAAAATATATCTCTTTTTTTTCCTTATATTATGATTTTCAAAAATAAATTAGTTTTTAAAAATCGATATGCAACCCCTCCTATGGATCATAAATATACTTAAAGTATAACCGCTTTATTGCAATTTCTAATATATCGCGATAGTGATTAACTCTAACAATTCAGCATGAATAAGTCGTATTAACTTTACCGTCTCAATCCTGGATGGCCCCTATGGAGATGTTTATAAAAGATTTTACGAAAAGCATCCCGTCCTATCAAACTGTTATTTAATGATAGCTTATCTCGTTTTCTTGCAAACGATTTAAGTTCTGTAATGCATTCTTTCAGCCATTTCTCCATCATATCTATATTGTCCATGTTAATAACTTGTATTTCGCAAATGTGCTATGCTTAATTATTCGTTTCCGTTACCTTCGTAGGTAGTCGATATAGTGCATATGCTAACATGTTCTCATAATATCTATATAAGATTAGCCAATTTTCAGGTACATCTTGATAGTAGTTTATTCACAATTTTTGTCTAATCTTCACTATTTCTTAATAGTTTCTCCAATGAATTGGAGTATATTCAAAAAATAATAATTTTCTCCTGTACAAATATATATATATATAACTTTTCCATTCCAAAATCGTCCCTAATCCCACATTAGACGCGTCAAACTCCAAAATCAATGATAGTTCCAAGAATAATGGTACCAAACATGGAATGACTTTTGTGGTAAATTGAATGCAATTCACAAATTTATTTCCTAAATTCCCATCATTCACACATTCGACGTTTTGCAAAATTTTATTAAAGGTATTTATATTAAATCAATTATATAGATTTGTATTTTTAGGATTCAATATATCCAGCCTGTAGATCTCAGATTTTCTGTCTCTAGCCAAAATCAGATTTAAAAATAGATTCATATCATATAGATTTTCAGTTATTTCTACTTAGTAATCCTTAGGTCTCCACATTTTTTAGAATTTTAGGTTTCAATATTTTTTATTGATTCTCCATATATATTTTAAAAAATCATTTTGTAGTTTTTTTTATTATCACGATCAAGGTGTAGATATATTTAGTGCATTATAGATTAATATGTTGTTTATTTATAAGTTTTTATTATAAATATATTATCGCATAAAAATATATTGCATGATTCTTATTTTTTAATAATGGATATATATATTATTTATTTATTTTTTTCAATTATAAATAGAGAAAAATTAGAATGATAAAATTATTTTTTTTCCTTTATTTTTTGTTTCAAATTCTCAAAGTGTAAAAAAAAAAATCACAAGTAAAATGAAGGAAAAAATAAAGTGAACCCAAAAATATAAAAAAATAGCCGGTTCCCAATTTTCTCTCGCATAGTTAATAACTACCAATCCCTTGTTAAACTTAATACATTTTTTATATATTAAACTTTTATATATAAAATTATATTAAAATAACACAAGAAAAATATTTTGAAAAAAAAAATATTATATTTAAATTTTTACAAGGAGAATGTTAAATAAATGATTCTGACCAAAAATTTTTAAACATTAAATAATTGGACTGAATTATTATGATAACAATGTTTTGGTTTAGTTTATAAATAGGAGAGATATATTATTTTTTTCTTACGGATTTCTTAACAGCTTTGAAAAGATTCAAAGCGGCTTACCCGAATGAGCAGGATTATAAATATACGATTGGAACGAAGTGGTTATCACACATCAGGTAAGAATATTCTTGCCATTTGAATGACTAAGCTCTGATAAGAGGGTCATGTATATTATTAGAAGGGAAATAGGGGTTTATGCGAGTAAAATCGCAGACCAAGGGTTTGCCTGATACAAATGTGATAATAGTTTTGTCGTCAGGGCGTTTTCATTTATGCTGGAGGTGGATTCAAGAATGCTCAAGATTTTGCCTTACTGAAAAATTTAGCAATACGTGTACTAATTTTTTCGTTTAATTTTTGATATGAATTTATAATGGAGCACATGACATCAGTCTGCGACCTGATTATATTTGTTGCAAGTGTATTGGTTTAAAAATGGTATCCAGGATCAAACTGATTGCATAACGAATTTATAATACTGGGGTAGGAATCAAGCCATTTATGGCCGGAGTTGTTGATATTAAGCGTCCTGAGGAAGGATTTGTATTGGTGATTATCTCTTAAGTTGAGATAAGCGAAGGAACAAAATGCCAATCCTAGATTTCAGTCTTCCTGTTTTGATAAATATTGTTAAGGTGTATTTGGTAAGGTAATGATGCTCCCGCAATTTAAGGCTTCGCCTATCAAATTATCATTAATCGAAATGATTTGAGACATAATGTGTTTTACGGATATTGTAGAAGATAATAAAACGAGGGCATTAGTTAATGCAGATCTCAGTCCTAAGCCTTCAGATTTTCAAAAAAGAGTTATATGAAGCCAGGAGTGAATCGAAATTTAACATTATTGATATTGAAATAACATACATGAGGATAATAGAAACTATATTAGGAAGGTAAGCGAAGGAACAAATACCAATCCTAGATTCCTATCTTTTTATTTGATGAAATTGTTTAAGGTCTTCTGGCAAGGTATCAATATCCCACAATTTAAGGCTTTGTCCATCAAACTATCCTTATCAATTGAGATGATTTGGGAGATCTTGTGTATTCCAGGAAGATATGAAAGAAACGAGGGCAATAGTTAATGCCAATCTCAGTCCTAAGCAGGGTTGCCAGGTCAAAATTTTCAAATTGCGGGGGAAATTTGGTATTTTGCGGGAGAAATATGAATGCGGTAGAAATATAAAAATTGCTAAAATGTTCCAACTTTCGGCCGGGATTTTGAATTGACTTAATTATCCACTTATTTTTTATAATTAGTTTATATAAATACAATGTCGATAACTATTATTCAAAATAAAATAACATCTTGATTTATTAAAATATATTAATTTATAATAAAACCAACGATCCTTTTTAAATATAAAATAATGTAAACAAGATAAAATTTTATAAAAAAAACAAACGATTTTAATTTTACAATGTAAAAAATATATTTTATGCTAATGTCCCGCAAAACATCCGCAATTGGAAATCTACCTTGTATGTGTGTATAACATTATAGGAATAGGCGCTTAATTATCACGTATCACGTTTAAATACGTAATAAGGTTTAGCAAGGATATCATCAATATTTTAGAACCTGAATTCAAGAGGTCAATTCTTGACGGTTTGAAAGATAGGCACATCTAAAGAAATATTTAAATATTCCCCTTGATCCTCCGCTATTTCAACAAAATTAAGGACGTTTCAAGAAAACTATTAAATTTTTTCCACTTAAATAGTGAAAAATCTAAAGACATAGTTAACCATATAATGGTAAATATAGCAGATTCGGCATTATCAATAAATTGCATGTCAGCTTTCTGATCTGATAATGCCTCAGTGAATTTGGAAAAATCAGACAGAGTGTATTTAGAGAATTGAGTCAGCACAATGTTGGTTGCGATATGTTCCTATTACCCGCCATCTAGTGTTGTTAAACGGCTAAGCCGAGTCGACTTAGCTACGACTCGAGCCTAGTTTCTAGTCGATAAAACGGCTCAGACTCGAGTCGACTAAATGAGCCGCATTAGTCGACTCATTTAGTCGGCTCACTTAGTCGGCTCGCTTAGTCGGCTCGCTTAGTCGGCTCACTTAGTCGGCTCGCTTAGTCGGCTCGCTTAGTCGGCTCACTTAGTGGACTCAGAGGTTAGCTTGAGTTTAATTTAAATTTAGAGTCAAAATTTATTTTTATGTTATTAGATATTTTAAATAATAATGTAGAATTTTATTTATTTATTTTTAGTGAAATAATTTATTTTATTTATATTTAATGTTAATATTTTATTATTAGCAAACAAAAAATTTTTTTAAATTTTATTTCAAATATGTTTTGATCTTATAATAAAAATGGATTTATTTATTTGATTTTTTTTAAATAAAAAAAAATTCATATTTTCGAGCTAAAAATTTTAAGCAAAAAATAATTTTTGAACAAAAATATTGAAACATATTTTGTTGATTTTTTTAATAAATTTTTAACTTTTTTAAGAAATACTTTTGTTAATTTTATCATAAATAAATAATCTTTTAGGTCAAATCTTCTATAGTTTTTTTATATTATTTTTATAAATATATCTATATTTTAAGTTTATTTTATTATAAGAGGTGGTTTTTCTAAATAATTTTTTTATTAATATATCTATATTTTAAGAATATATACTGGTTTTTCTTTTTCTAAATAATTTTTTTTATAAATATATCTATATTTTAAGTATATTAAAAGAGGTGGTTTTTCTAAATTATTTTTTTATTAATATTTATGTCAAACTTTTTTTAATGCGACAATTGTCATATGCGTTATTTTTTAAGATTTTTGAAATTTTTGGACACAAAAGGGTTATAATATAATTTATATTGTAAAGATATTATATTATAAATTCAATGAAGATGTTCCCTGGAAAAATGATAATTATCATAATAGGTAGGTATTTTTGAACATATAAGATTTTTTTGTGACGCTAATGGGTAAAAATATGTTTCTTTAACAGGTAAAATTTAATGTAGATGTACCCTAGATAAAAGACAATTGTCATAATAGTTATTTTTAAAGTTTTTCGAATTTTTTTGACGTAAATTGGCTAAAATAAGCTTTGCTAACATGTTTAAATAAAATTTTAGTGAAGATGTAAGATAGATAAGTGACAATTGTCATAATCGTTGTTTTTAAAGTTTTTCGAATTTTTTTGACGTAAATGGGCTAAAATAAGCATTGCTAACATGATTAAATAAAATTTTAGTGGAAATGTACCATAGATAAGTGACAATTGTCATAATCGTTGTTTTTAAAGTTTTTCGAATTTTTTTGACGTAAATGGACTAAAATAAGCATTGCTAACATGATTAAATAAAATTTTAGTGGAGATGTACCATAGATAAATGACAAGTGTCATAATCGTTGTTTTTAAAGTTTTTCGAATTTTTTTGACGTAAATGGGCTAAAATAAGCATTGCTAACATGTTTAAATAAAATTTTAGTGGAGATGTACCATAGATAAGTGACAATTGTCATAATCGTTGTTTTTAAAGTTTTTCGAATTTTTTTGACGTAAATGGGCTTAAATAAGCATTGCTAACATGTTTAAATAAAATTTTAGTGAAGATGTACGATAGATAAGTGACAATTGTCATAATCGTTGTTTTTAAAGTTTTTCGAATTTTTTTGACGTAAATTGGCTAAAATAAGCATTGCTAACATGTTTAAATAAAATTTTAGTGAAGATGTACGATAGATAAGTGACAATTGTCATAATCGTTGTTTTTAAAGTTTTTCGAATTTTTTTGACGTAAATGGGCTAAAATAAGCTTTGCTAACATGTTTAAATAAAATTTTAGTGAAGATGTACGATAGATAAGTGACAATTGTCATAATCCTTTCTTTTAAAGCTTTTCGAATTTTTTTGACGTAAATGGGCTAAAATAAGCATTGCTAACATGTTTAAATAATATTTTAGTGGTAATGTACCCTAGATAAGTGACAATTGTCATAATCGTTCTTTTTAAAGTTTTTCAAATTTTTTTGACGTAAATGGACTAAAATAAGCATTGCTAACATGATTAAATAAAATTTTAGTGGAGATGTACCATAGATAAGTGACAATTGTCATAATCGTTGTTTTTAAAGTTTTTCGAATTTTTTTGACGTAAATGGGCTAAAATAAGCATTGCTAACATGTTTAAATAATATTTTAGTGGTAATGTACCCTAGATAAGTGACAATTGTCATAATCGTTGTTTTTAAAGTTTTTCGAATTTTTTTGACGTAAATGGGTTAAAATAAGCATTGCTAACATGTTTAAATAAAATTAAGTGAAGATGTACCCTAGATAAGTGACAATTGTCATAATCGTTGTTTTTAAAGTTTTTCGAATTTTTTTAACGTAAATGGGCTAAAATAAGCATTGCTAACATGATTAAATAAAATTTTAGTGGAGATGTACCATAGATAAGTGACAATTGTCATAATAGTTATTTTTAAAGTTTTTGACGTAAATAGGCTAAAATAAGTATTGCTAACATGTCTAAATATAATTTCAGTGAAGATGTACCCTAGAAAAGTAACAATTGTCATAATAATTATTTTTAAAGTTTTTTTAATTTTTTTGACTTAAATAGGCTAAAATAAGTATTGCTAACATATCTAAATAAACCTTCAGTGAAGATGTACCCTAGATAAGTGACAATTGTCATAATCATTATTTTATAATTTTATTGATGCAAATCGATAAAAATATAGATTTTAATCATGTTAATTTAAGCTCGCGTGTTGTTATTATGGCATTTATATATCAAATTGTTTAATTAATTAAAAAGTAAATGTTTAGCATGAATTATAATTTTATTCATATAAATAAAACTTATATTTTATATATTCGTTTGTTTAAATCAATTTATTTTATATTAACCTATTAAACAATTAATTTAAGAATGTATATAAATTACAACGATTATGACAATTGTCACTTATCTATGGTACATCTCCACTAAAATTTTATTTAAACATGTTAGCAATGCTTATTTTAGCCCATTTACGTCAAAAAAATTCGGAAAACTTTAAAAACAACGATTATGACAATTGTCACTTATCTATGGTACATCTTCACTAAAATTTTATTTAAACATGTTAGCAAAGCTTATTTTAGCCCATTTACGTCAAAAAAATTCGAAAAACTTTAAAAACAACGATTATGACAATTGTCACTTATCTATCGTACATCTTAACTTAAATTTTATTTTAACATGTTAGCAATGCTTATTTTAGCCCATTTACGTCAAAAAAATTCGAAAAACTTTAAAAACAACGATTATGACAATTGTCACTTATCTAGGGTACATTACCACTAAAATATTATTTAAACATGTTAGCAATGCTTATTTTAGCCCATTTACGTCAAAAAAATTCGAAAAACTTTAAAAACAACGATTATGACAATTGTCACTTATCTAGGGTACATCTCCACTAAAATATTATTTAAACATGTTAGCAATGCTTATTTTAGCCCATTTACGTCAAAAAAATTCGAAAAACTTTAAAAACAACGATTATGACAATTGTCACTTATCTAGGGTACATCTTCACTTAAATTTTATTTAAACATGTTAGCAATGCTTATTTTAGCCCATTTACGTTAAAAAAATTCGAAAAACTTTAAAAACAACGATTATGACAATTGTCACTTATCTATCTTACATCTTCACTAAAATTTTATTTAAACATGTTAGCAAAGCTTATTTTAGCCCATTTACGTCAAAAAAATTCGAAAAACTTTAAAAACAACGATTATGACAATTGTCACTTATCTATCGTACATCTTCACTTAAATTTTATTTTAACATGTTAGCAATGCTTATTTTAGCCCATTTACGTCAAAAAAATTCGAAAAACTTTAAAAACAATGATTATGACAATTGTCATTTATCTAGGGTACATCTACATTAAATTTTACCTGTTAAAGAAACATATTTTTGCCCATTAGCGTCACAAAAAAATCTTATATGTTCAAAAATATACCTACCTATTATGATAATTATCATTTTTCCAGGGAACATCTTCATTGAATTTATAATATAATATCTTTACAATATAAATTATATTATAACCCTTTTGTGTCCAAAAATTTCAAAAATCTTAAAAAATAACGCATATGACAATTGTCGCATTAAAAAAAAGTTTGACATAAATATTAATAAAAAAATAATTTAGAAAAACCACCTCTTTTAATATACTTAAAATATAGATATATTTTAAAAAAAAATTATTTAGAAAAAGAAAAACCACCTCTTTTAATATTCTTAAAATATAAATATATTTATTAAAAAAATATTTAGAAAAAGCCACCTCTAATAATAAACTTAAAATATAGATATATTTATAAAAATAATATAAAAAAACTATAGAAGATTTGACCTAAAAGATTATTTATTTATGATATAATTAAAAAAAGAATAAAATTTTATGATAAAACAAAAGAATAAAATTTCTTCAAAAAATCAGCAAAATATGTTTCAAAAATATTTTTTGCTTAAAATTTTTAGCTCAAAAATATTAATTTTTTTTTATTTAAAAAAAAATCAAATAAATAAATCCATTTTTTTATAATCAAATCAAAACATATTATTTGCATTAAATAAAATATAAATAAAATAAATTATTTTACTAAAAATAAATAAATAAAATTCTACATTATTATTTAAAATTTCTCAATAACATAAAAATAATTTTTGGCTCTAAATTTAAAATAAACTCAAGCTACCCTCTGAGCCCACTAAGTGAGCCGACTAAGTGAGCCGACTAAGTGAGCCGACTAAGCGAGCCGACTAAGCGAGCCGACTAAGCGAGCCGACTAAGCGAGCCGACTAAGCGAGCCGACTAAGCGAGCCGACTAAGTGAGCCGACTAAGCGAGCCGACTAAGTGAGCCGACTCATGCGGCTCCTTGATCGGCTTGAGTCGGAGCCGTTTTTTACGACTACGACTCGAGTCGCAAGTCGTAAGAACTCGACTTTTTAACAACACTACCGCCATCCATAGAATAAACCTTTAAAAATATATTTCTTAAATAAAGATTATAAAAGCTGTCCTAACATTTTGAAAATTTATTGATTTCACATGTAGGAAATCTACTACATGCTGTTAATGTGCAGTTGCAATCAGAAGAATTTTAATAAAGATTCACAAAATTATGCTGCAGATGTGTTCATCTTTACAGTTAAAAATTGACAATAAATTTTATGGCGCCGTTGATAAAACTATATTAAAATGTTCAAATATTTAAAAAATACCGATAGACATTGATGTCTTGTTTGAGGAGATTGTAATGCTCTCTGTTTTTGATTTACAAAGTAAAAAATATATTTATTTTATGCGAATGTTTAAATAAGATTTTTTAAAATATAAAAAAAATATGGAAAATTAAATAGTTATAATGTTAATTATATTTTATTTGAGATTTAAATAATGGAACTAAACTTTACCCTCGTTATTGAGATATTTATAAAATTCCTGGCATGACATATTATAAATTTGTTTAACTATTAGCTCGGTCTTTAATGTTGTTAAAGCAATCCGATTTCTCTCCCTTTTCCAGGCAGTCCTCATCAGGCTAAAAATGCGCTCGGATGAGGCATTAGAATGAGGTAAGGAGAAGACATACTCGCATATTTTTTCCAAGCATGGTGATTTATTGTTAATACGAAATAATTCAACTTATTTCTCCTCTACTTTTAGACCACCTAACTATAAGTATTCTCACTAATCATAAAAAAATAGAGAGAATTACAATCTCCTCAAACAAGACATCAATGTTTTTCAGTATTTTTAATATATTTATTAAATTATAAAAACCATCAATTGATGGTTTCTGTTCCAAGGTCATAATATTTATCCATTTGTAAATAGAGTTATTAAAATCAAATTTTGATTGTAAATATTCTAAAATTGTCTTCATTTATCTGCTTCATTTAAAAATGTATTATTTAGAGTATTATATGAACATTTTAATATAATATTTTTATCAATAGCGCCATAAAATTTATTATCAATTTTTAAGTGTAGAGATGAACAGAGCTGTAGCATGATTTTATTAATAAAGAATATTCTGATTACAACTGAATATTAACTACATGAAGTAGATTTCCTACATGTGAAACTAATCCCAAATATGCTTCTGCCATTTCATAATCCAAAAAATTTTTCAAAATTTTAGGACAGCTTTTAAAATCTTTATTTAAAAAGTATTTTTTTAAAAATTCTATCGATGGCACCTGATAGGTACATATCGCAACAACTCACACCATTCCAAGTCAGACCACTTCACCAACTCATTTAATTCATTAACTTTTAGTTTGAACTAAATTCGTTAAAACATTTCATCACAATTATTTCGACATCCACAGATAGTACATTCATTGCCTTCTTGCAAGAATCATGTTAAATAATTGTGGGAGAAATTAAAAAATAGCGGTATATTTTTACGGCAGATTTCCAATTTGCGTAGTTTTACGGGAGAGAGATGTCTGCGTGTAAACTAAAAAATTGCGGGAGTCTCCAGCTGATGGGGTAGACATGGCAACCCTGGTCCTAAGCCTCTTTGCAAGGAAGTGTTGCCTGAAGCCAGGAGTTAGAATCGAAATTTAACATTATTGAAAATGCAATAAGATAATAGAGACCATATTAGGAGAGATATGTCAGATATCAGATAGTGAATTTGTGAAAAGTAATCCAAAGTTAATTAGTGTTCCTATTTTAAAAAAAGAATAGGCGTAGATATACATCTATTCTCCCTTCAACTTAATATTTAATTGTTGTATGTAGTTGATTATTTTTCTTATATTGTGATTTAATATAAGTGTTATACATTTTATTTATTTAAATTCAGATCAATAACCAGGACACGGAGTTCTATAATTACGTAAATAATTATTTTCCTAAATGTGCAGCATATCACAAAGGCTTATTACCCACAAGTTAATGAACTTATGAACTTTGTAGGAAAAAATAGATGCAGTCGAGTGTTGTACCTGGTGTCATCAAGGCTTACACGCAACATTTAAAAAAAATATTATTATGCCTATTTTAAGGCTTGTTTATGATATAAACATATATTCATACTCTGATTTCTTTGGTGGACCAATTTACCATGTTATAATAAGATATATTGATCCACAAAAATTCAATTATTTTTTAGAAGTGAGGGATTAACAAAATGGAAGTCTTATGCTAGAGGTTAAATTTTCCAATCATATTCAGAGATTGTATTAATTTAGAAAATAATTATTGACCTAAAAATAGATTTTCCGTTTAGCCTGACTCATTTTATAGATTTATTAAAAATTCTTAAAATAATTCTATTAATCATAAAAATAAATATAATTTTTAAATCAGGGCTTCGAACCGAACCGCGAGACAGGAATGAACCGTTATAATTTTCTGAACCGTAACCGAACTTTTATAAAAAAAATATAAAAAGAGCGAACCCAACTGTTATGCGATTCACAACGGTTTTTTAAAATGATTAATTTAAAATTATTAACCTAAATTTGAAATTATAATTTTCCTTGGAGGAAATTTAAATTCGAGATTTCTTTTCAAATCAAAAATTTTTATACTTAACTAATATCTTCATATCAATAAATACCGTTTTTACTTTATATATTTAATTTAATAGATATTCTAGTTAATTAGATAAGAAATAATCATTATGGTTAAAATAAATAAGGTATAAAAAATATAAATCAAAAAGATTTTTCTCTAAGAATATAAATATGGTTTATGATTAATTATTTTTAAAAAATTAAATTTATAAAAACCGAAACGAATCGAAAAGAACCGGTATAAATTCTAAACCGAACCTAAATGATATTCTTCAAAAAAAAACTGAAATGGAACAAAATCTTTATAAAATTTTAAACTAAAAACTGAAACGAACGGAACCGCTGGCAATTGGTTCACTAAAGAAAGCTATATAAATATTGATCCGTTAATTTTTTTTTTGATATTATTAAATATTTTATATTGCACGTTTAGTAAATAAATTGAGATCTTTGTAAATAATATGAAGAAATAATTAATACCAACATTGAAAATGACTTCTACAGTGAAACGATACACATGTTTAAATATACTATAAAAGGGGGTAAACAAAATAAGATTTTATTTTTAATAGAATAAAGATTGAAATTAAATATGGACAAGCAATTAATTAAGAAGATTTATAGTTGATTAATCATTATAAAAAAAATGTGTTAAAATTTAATTCAAAATAAAAAATTAAAATACTTACATATTAATTATTTTTAATTTTTCTTAAATAATAAAAAAAAATGTTTAATATAGAATCTTTATTATCCAATAGTAATACTAATTTTTCCAATTTAAATGAAAACTCCCAATCTTCGTCGAGAATTCAAAGACCAAAAAGAATACACAAATATTGGAATAAAGAAAAATTAGATATATTTACCAAAATGTTATCAATGCCGGAAGAACAACAAATGTTTGATAAATTTTAATTATAATTTTTATGTATTAATTATTTTATCGAAATTATTATAAAAGTTTATAGTGTTATCATATTTTTATCGAAATAAATGGATATACAAAATAGATTACATTTAAGAAATTCTAAAATATTTTCAAATATTAAAAAGACTTTTTACAAAAAATGATTTAGAATTTTAAATGAAATTTAATCAAATATCTTACTTGAGCATTCTCAAAGAAAATAAGAAAAAAATTCATTTTTCATCACAAATTATATATATGTAACACATTTCTTTTTATAATGATTAATCAACTATTAATCTTCTTAATTAATTGCTTGTCCATATTTAATTTCAATCTTTATTCTATTAAAAATAAAATCTTATTTTGTTTACCCCCTTTTATAGTATATTTAAACATGTGTATCGTTTCACTGTATTTAATCATCCTTTTTTTTTATAAAAATATATTTATAATAAATTTCAACTGTATTAAACACGCGCCGAATTGACGCTGCGCTAAATTTTCCGCGCCGTAGAACCATTAAATTTAACACCAATAATCTAACATAAATCAAATCTTTATTGATCTCAAATTTTGCAATAAATATAAAATAAAACTTGTCACTATAACCCTGTTTTCTTTTTTTTACTCATAAGTAATTTTTATGTGCCTATTTCTTTTAGTATGGCCTTTGGCCAGGGGACTATAGCCTGGGAATCATAAATGGCGATGATTCACAAATTATAAGATATCATAGTTTAATATAATATAGTATTGGGGCTGAGGAGGGATATTTAAAAAAAATATTATTAATTTATGTAATGCTAAAATATAAATGAGTAATTTTCAATAGCTAATTTTATTGAGGAAAAAAGATGAGAAATAAAAATAATGCAATTATATACTATATGCAAAATAATAAGTATGTGAATAAAGAAGAATAGTTTTGAGAACCATTATGGAAAGCTTTCTATAATATAGGATCTTTAAGAATATTATTTTTTAAGAAATATTTTAAAAATAACTATTTTTCTTTTTTGAATTGTAATTTTCCTTTTTTGATCAAACTTTTACTAATAAAAACGAAGCTATGAATGGATATGACATCTTAATACAGTATGCTTATGTTAACTTGAAGGGCCAAGAAACATTAAGAAGGCTAGAAGTCATTTTACAAGGCCTATTTAAACATTCATTACTTATTTCAAATTAACTAATTATATAAAAATTATTTATCTGTTTATATATTCAATAAAATAAAGGAAAATAAAATATTATGTGTGAAATTTTGATTTTGCAATTCATAAATTAATATTAAAAAGTTTTCAAATAAGAAATTGGAAACATTTCTCAGTGAGTAAAATTAGATTATTTACTATTCACTTTGATTTTTTATCATTAATTGAATCTTAAAGAAAGAAAGAAAGAGCAGGTTCTACTTACATAAATTAGGAAGGAATATAAATAATGTGTAATTTTAATTTTGCAAAAATTAAAAAGTTTTTCAAATAAGAAATTAAAAGCATTTCTCAGTGAGTAAAATTAGATTGTATACTATTCATTGTTTTATTCATCATTGATTGATTCTGATTTATTTAGCAACGTCTATACATACATAAATTAAAGGATTATCCTAATTAGCATGTTATAAAGTAAGGAGTAAATACTATATATCTTTATAAAACTATTAAGTTGCTTAGCTTTCAACAACTTTTAAGTTGCCTAGCTTTCTATATCAAATTTTTTGAAAATTATTTATAAGAATGAATTTAAGACTTTTTATTAAGTGTTGTAAAGATGTAAATATACACAACATTGTAAACAGGTAACAGAAACAATATTTTTCTTTTTTTTTAAATATATATTTATTAAATGTTTCTGAAGAATTAGCATACAACAACATTTTTATTCTTTATATTTTTATAATTACATTTTGATTATTCATAAAATAAATTACATTTTTATTATTCATATTAAAATAAATTACATTTTTTCTTTATTTCTTTAACAATAAAAAATGTTCCTTTTATATCTTTTTTAAATAATAAATAAATCATAAAATAACCAATTATATAAAAAGAAAATGTTTGTTTAAAATTGAATTTAATTTAATATCAAAAAATATATCAATTGTCAAAATAAATTGATTTTAAAGTTAAGAAACAAACATAAATCGCAACGATAAAATAAAACATTAATACGATAAAATAAAACGTTAATATAAACTAAAAATAATTTTGTCGAAAGGTGTAAATAAAATAAAATTTTAAATCAACTTTATCGACTTATTTAACATTCCACCCTCCAAAGAAATTAGGCTTATGTTTTCCTTGGATATGTTGAGTGGTAAACGCCATCGACATTCATGATCGCCACGCAATACGCCACCCAGGTTCATGGTGAAGTCTTCTTTTCAAACCAAACGATAGCTAGGTAAAGCAAAGGCAGCCCTTAGCTAACTTCCCAATCGGATCGTTTGTGCATGGTATCGGGCATCTAGATTCCTCTCGCGCAAGGTTTATGTTGTCCTTCAGCTAGCCGTCCAATTTTTGAGTCATTGCATCGATCTTGGCATTCGGAACTCTCCTTGAAGGTATGATCTTAGGCTCGGCATCGGGCTTCAAGTGAACTTTCTCTTGTCTGACCATTTTGGGTTTGTAGGAGTAAGTTGATTCGAAATCTTTTTTTGTTGTCGAGATCACCTTATCGAATCTCTACTTTACTCATTAAGAACGTTTTAAATATGTTGTTGAAGGCATGGAGCCACATACGCCCTAGCTGGGGGATCTTATCACAATCCATCACTATGACCTCCAGCGTTTGTTAGGTATCTTCAAACTTAACGTTCACATTGGCTAGACGCAATATCTTGATGGCACTGCCGTCATACCCTAAGTTTTATATCCGTCTTACGCATCGTGGCTATGCCTACAGTCTCAGCTGTATGCTTTGGAATTATTGTGTACCTAGTACCGGTGTCTACTTGCATCAACGTGGGTATGTTGTTGATGCTCACCGTTACATTGTTCCATAGGTGTAGCCAGTGGGTGGGACAATGAGAAATTCCCCTCCCCCTTCAAAAATTTATCACTTTTTGTGAATATCATTTTAAACTAATAAAAAATATTCCCCTAAGTCCTTCCCCCACTCCCTGACCCCCAAAAATGTATGCATATATCTTAAACAATAATTTGAAAGAAAGAATGTAAAATTTGATATTTTTTTATAAAACTATTCATCATAGTCTATACATTTTTGGAAAAAGCATTTATATATAAAAAAAGTGAACCAAAAGTGTTTTTTAAGAAATGGAATATAAGCCAAAGATAAGTCTCAAGACAAAAGTGAAATGTATTATAATTATTAATAATAGATCCATAAAATTAAATAATATAAATTTTTATAAAGTGAGTAATTTTAATTTATTTATCTTTATAAAAGTAAAATATAATTATAAAACTATTGATAAAATTAAATCATAAATTAAATAAAAAAAGCAGAATACAAAAGTGGAATATTATATGTTGTAGATTTACAGTATATATCTAATTTTATCAATTATCATATGACAATCAAGTAATTTTTACCATTTTAGCGAATTATATATTTTACAGAAAACTATAAATATTGATAAGGACATCAGAAAATATATTTTAAATGTGGGATGAATAATATGAAGATTAATTTTTAATATCATTTTTATCCCCCTCCCACCCTTAGGACATCCTGGATACGCCGATGCATTGTACGCATCATATCTGGTGTCGTTGACCCCCAGATTGTACACTTCCAGATTCTGAAGATTATGCCCTTTAGCGTCTGTGTTTATGATGTGTCATCATCGATTTCTTCGATGTTCATAGCATGGTTGGTATTCAATTGACAATCACGATATTTATAATCGTATGATCTGTTATAGGTAATATTATCATTTTTATAATGGTTTGTCGGCGAATATTTCGTAAAACCATTAATATTTTGAGGATTAGGTCTATGCTGACCGCGACGTGGATAGTTGGTTGATGATTCGAATTATCACATTTTATTAGATATGAACATTTTAGTATATAAATTTTAGCCTGATAAATGAATTATATCTAGCAAACAATTATTTTTATATATATCTTTTATAATTGACAATATGATTCAAATTAACATTTTATTGAATATAAACATTTTAGTTATCAGGATATAATTTTACCTAATAATAAGATCAAATGATGTTATATATTTAAATATAGAATTATCACTTTTGAGTAAATTTATTACTTATTTTATCAGGTATACCTACAACAAATTATTTAATATATTACAAAAAATATAAAATGGCTGGCACTATGCCTAAGATAGCTCAAGATATTAAACAAAAATTTTTTAATGATGAAGATAAAAATAAAATTGTTGAATATCTTATTTCATGTAGTAAAACGTTTTATGGTTTATCTGTTAAAAAGTTATTTAAAAAATTATAATATTATTATTTATATATTAGATAAAGATTCAAGCAAATTAAACAAAAAAAATACCCAAATCATGGACAATTAATAAAATGGCTTGTGAAGAAGATTTTCTTCATTTATGAGAAAAGATCCAAGATTATGTCTAAGATCTCCCGAGGCTACTAGTTTAGCTCGAGCTGTTGGTTTTATTAAGAGGCCGTTCTATATTTTTTTAATCTATATAATGAATACTAGGTCAACATGAATTAAGACATATGTCAATTTATAATATGGACGAAACAGGCTTGACAATTGTGCAAAATCCATCAAAAATTGTTGCGCAGAAGGGTCAGAAACAAGTCAGATCCATCACTTACACAGAACAAGGCACTCTAGTAACAATGGCGCGGATGTTAACGCTTTAGAAAATTAAATTCCTCCCATGTTTATTTTTCCAAGTAAAAATTTTATAATCATTTTATTAGAGACTGTCCTCAGGGATGTAATGGTGCATTCAACGGATCTGGGTGGATGCAGGAGGATGAATTTTTTACGTTTTTAAATCACATTGTTTCTAGTACCAGATCAGCCAGAAATATAAAATTTTGCTAATTTTGGATAATCACATATCTCATCAATCTTATCATGCTATTCAATACTGTATAGATAATGGTATAATACTTTTATCTCTTCCTCTACAATGTACTCAATTGCAACCCTTAAACAGAACAGTATATGGGCTTTTAAATTTTTTTTATAATAAGGTGATAGATTAGTGGATGCGAAATCACCGTGGGATCTCTTTTTCTCTTTATGATATTCCATTTATTATAAAGTGTTGTGTTTATTACATCATCTTGTTATGAAATCTCTTATAATACTACTTCTTTCCAAACCTCCCCACCTTGTTTGTCACATTTTGTTCCCTTTGTCCATCATAACTATTTTGTTTTACACGATTTGTAATTTATAAAAAAAAGAAAGATGGTTATTATATTATTTTATTTCCACTTGTATTATTCTTTATTTTGTTATACACGATTTGTAAATTATAAATTAAGCTTGTTTTTATACTTTATTCACCTTAAACTGGTCCTAGCCAGTTTTAAGGATGGCCAATACGTATAAAAACTTTATAAAAAAATATGTCGATGGATTTTATTTTGTAAACAAAATTTTTAGTATATATGAACAAAATAAAATATATAATCGTAATCATTAAATTATTTTGTAAAATTTTGTTTTTTTTTTCGTCGAACTAATTGTAAATAATTGAGTTTTTGATTACGGCTAAAGTACTAGATTCAATAAATTTTCGATTTTTCTTCAAAAAATTTAATTTGTACGATGATCAAAAGTCATGCTAAGTCCGGTCCCCCAGTCCCACCCTCCGACATTCCCGGACCATAGAACTCCGTTGATCCCTCCCCCTCCCCGATGATGGAACAGCCAAATATCGTGGTTCCAACTATTTCATAAAGGATATTTTACCTTTGGCAGCCTCTTCAAAAGATATTCAAAAAGGATTTGAATCATGTGGAATATACCCTTATAATAAAATATTTTTCGATGGAGGATTTTATTTCTTCATCCAATCATGAAAGATCATTTATAATAGGAGAAAGTCCAGGACATCCTCTCCCAAATTCCTCAATTCCTAGCTCATCGAATAATTCTCTTCGCAACACCTTTCCTTCTATTCCTAGCCCCTCATTTAGTTTTATTACTAACTCCTCAATTAATGATATTCCTATCCCTTCAAACATAAATCTCCCAGATCATCATTTATCCAAGTCCCAATCTCATCTCGTAATTCGCAAATTAAAGGAACAAGGAAAAAATGCTGAGATCTTTACCCCCATTCAAGAGGGAACCTCTATTAAAAGAGAAGAATAAAAAATCAAAAAAAAAATATTGTTAAAAAATTAATAAAAGATATGTGTAGGTATTATATGTAAATTGGATTTTAAAAATTTTCATAATTTTGAAGATGGTTTCAAAGTAGATTATGTAAAGGTTGGGCGCATGGGTCCTGTGTCAAAAAAAATTGTTATTTTATTTGTTATAATTGTAAATAGAATATTATATAAATAAAATATCATAATTATATATTAAAATCTGAAAAACAATTTTTTTTGTCTCATAAAAAGCCTAATAAACCATTTGATTCGACTAGCTCCATCGATGATCCTACTAACCTCGGGTTCGGGGCTACTAGTTTCAAAAAAAATTTTCACTAAACTTTTTAGAGAAAAAATGATCAAATATTTAAAAAATTTAACAATATATATTTATAGATAGATGCTTAAGGTATCGATCAGTATTTTGCAAAATCTTATACGATTTTTATTTTCGGAGCTATGATGATTATTACAAAAATTGCGCCGACAAGCCTTGTTCTCCCCTACCCCCATTCAAGAGGGAACCTCTATTAAAAGAGAAGAATAAAAAATCAAAAAAAAAATATTGTTAAAAAATTAATAAAAGATATCTGTAGGTATTATATGTAAATTGGATTTTAAAAATTTTCATAATTTTGAAGATGGTTTCAAAGTAGATTATGTAAAGGTTGGGCGGGTCCTGTGTCAAAAAAGATTGTTATTTTATTTGTTATAATTGTAAATAGAATATTATATAAATAAAGTATCATAATTATATATTAAAATCTAAAAAACAATTTTTTATGTCTCATAAAAAGCCTAATAAACTATTTGATTCGACTAGCCCCATCGATGTTCCGACTAACCTCGGGTTCGGGGCTACTAGTTTCAAAAAAAATTTTCACTAAACTTTTTAGAGAAAAAATGAACAAATATTTAAAAAATATAACAATATATATTTATAGATAGATGCTTAAGGTATCAATCAGTATTTTGCAAAATCTTATACGATTTTTATTTTCGGAGCTATGATGATTATTACAAAAATTGCGCCGACAAGCCTTGTTCTCCCCTATATTAACAAAAAATTATATTTAATCTTATAATTGCGAAAAACCGGATAGTTACGAAAAAATAAATTTCTTTTAGTCTCAACGCTTCACAATTATTCGGTTTTGACTGTGTACCATAAATTCACTATTTTTATAAGAATAGGTATCAATAATATCAAATTATAATTAATAAGATTATTATCAATGAGTCTAATAAAAAATAACTTTATACTGAACTGATATATATTCTATAGTAATATAATATTCTTTCACTACAGAAAATTTAACTGTTGATAATCATATTAAACTAACTTTACATTTGGAGATATTTATTTAAATATAAAATAATTTTTGAAACTTTTTAACGTACGATCTACATTTTTTAGTCTAAAATCTAACCCCAACCCCTCCCCCTTCTTATAGCTAGACTACTATACATCTTCATCTAACTGTGGATATGAAGAAGTAAAAGCACAATACTTTTGCAATAGTTATCGAATATATGAAAATGTATAATTTAATTATTTTTAATATTTATCGCTAAGTCTAAATACAAAAATTTTAACTAACTAGAAAAACTCTCGTCAAAAATAGCATGAATTAGAATGAAAATATATTACAAAAGGAGAACACTTCCTACATTACAACAACTTTAAATAAAATAATTATTTTTGCCATCGGCATTCTGCTAAGATGAATTTTTATAATATAATCTATTAGGTTTTGAAAATATGTATAATTAATGTATACATATACAGGGCCCAACCATAAATTTCCAGATGGGGGGTGGGCCAGTTGCTTACTTAGGGGTCCACTATTTAAAATAAAACAGTAATTAAGCATTCATATTAATTTTTTGCTATTTTTATTAAAAATTTGTAAATGTAATATGAAAATAATACTATAATATGAATATATAAAATAATACTATTATATAATAGGAAGATTTTTATTTTTAAATTTTAATATAAATGAATTAAAATATTAATTCTATGTTATTCTTTTTTCATAAGCCATTAATACTAAATTTTATTTTCGTTTCATCGATTCTCTAGTGCTCTATAAAACTCTCTTTAGTGTCGAGAATGAGGCCTCACAAGAAGCCGTTCATACCCAAATGGCTGCTCTGCTGAGTGGCATTTATACAATTATTTAAATACAAATATTTTTTTTATATATAATTGTCACAATTGAATGTTTTTGTTTGTGAACTTAAGAACCTAAATATAAAAAGAAAATATATACTAAAATTATAGTTGAATCCTTTATTAAATAATAATAAATATAATTAAATACAAAGTGAAAAACATAATCAAAATAAAAGAAAATTAAAATTAATGTAAGAAAAGAAAAAAAGAAAAAAATTAAAAAGTAAATTTTAGTTAAAAAAAATAATCCTTTTTCGCATCATAATTTCTCCATTATATATCCTTTTTATTTAACCAACATTTACATAGTGTCCCTAGCGAAGAATAAAAAGTTCTACATCCCACTTGTTAAAACTGTTAAAGTATGAAAAAATCTACAAATATCACGCGTTTTTTTCTCATTTACATAGACGGGGATATTTTAATAATACATTATTTTTGATAACGATTTGCATATTGCATTTTTTTTGTAAAGCAAAACTGCAACACCCTTCCACTTAAGTTAGACCCACCAATCAGCGAATGACCAACTTCTTTCGATTTCGACTTTACAGATCTTGTATCTCCACCAAATCTATTCATCTTAATCTTTAATGTCTTCTAGTTTCTCACGACGGCGGTCTATTGTCTAATATTCTTCACTTCTATGTATCCGATTACAATCTGAAATTCTTTAATCCTTCTGTTTCTTGTCAACCCCTTGTAAACGATTATCTCTTGATCTCTATAGGCAATTTACGAACTCGATTCACTTCTGTTATCATGATTCCCGATACATTCTTCTAGCTCTTTTTAATTATATTTCGTTTTAACCTTGGTAAATTATCCAATTGATCAATGCTTTTTCTCGGAAAATGATAGGCGATAATTTGTCTGCGATTACTATTGTTTCGACGAATTCTTGTCTCTATATCGTCTACTTTCGTATCTTAGACTAGAGTTTCAGTTAACACTTGGCTATATTGGTCAGCGATTAACGATTGCAGCTCGAACGTCTTGACCCTTTGTTCTATCTAGTCGCTTGTCTTTGAAGTTCTAGGCATCTAATTCTTGTAACCGTATAGATCTTACGACAGTTCCTAGATATCGACTTTGTCTTTATTCCCACTTGATCTTGGTCTCACTGTTTCAGATCGCATCTAATCTACTTCGACCTAAAATAATCTATTTAACCCTTTATAACTTCTGAAATAATTTGTCCCTTTTTCTTACCCATTTATTCTCAAATTTGAACTACACCGAATATATCATATGTCCACTTCGTAAGGTTATCGCCTCTAATCTAATTCTTCCTTGCCTAATCTATTTTATTTCTTAACTTCGAAATATTTGTTCACTTTTTTGTCTAATTAAATTTTAAAATTATAATACATCGATGTCAAATTCTATCACCCCTCTACCCTCAATGTAGCCCAAATCCATATCTTCCTTGAGCCATTTGTAGGTAATATCCACATCCTTTGTCAACATGTCTCTCTACCGTTGTATCTATATCTAAAATTCTCTTGAATATCTTGAATCTAAAATAAATCTTAGTTCTAAATTTTTAAAAGAAATCTTGTAATCTTGTGGTACACGCCTGTTCTTTAAAGAAACTAAAATATCTGTTTCTTTTCTTCTTTATGATGTTTGTTGTAATATGTAAATAAATTTTAGA
Source organism: Gordionus sp. m RMFG-2023 (assembly GCF_954871325.1). Lineage (NCBI taxonomy): Eukaryota > Metazoa > Nematomorpha > Gordioida > Chordodea > Parachordodidae > Gordionus > Gordionus sp. m RMFG-2023. The sequence goes on from NC_088775.1 coordinate 71,216,916, forward strand.
TGTTAAATTTGTACTTTATATTTAATTTGCATAAAGAGTTCTTTTGGATTTATTATTATAACGCGGGATAAAAATATTATATTTGAATAGTGAGAACTGAAAATAATTTAAGTTATGAATATTAGTTATGAAAAGAGTATAAAAACTCCAATTTTTACCATTCGTGAGCATCTTATAATTATTAACTTTTTTGTATTTTATTTTATTTTTTATTTTTATTAATCTTTTTTATTATTTTTACTTTTATAATTTTGTTAATTTGATAATGTTATAATTTTGAATAAAGAATTAAATTGATTTCATGATTTCGTGATTCCTAATTATTATTAATTTCTTTTTCATATATATATTTATTTTCTATTTTTATTTTTAGGTTTCAAAAGCCCCACTACCAACAATGTTCACGTCCATTATTCAAAAACAACTGGAATAAATATCTTTTTTTTTGTTCTTTTTCACCAAATGACTTATCTTCTCGCAAGTCTCGTTGTTTCTCAACACACCAAAATTATGATTCTCATAACTCTCGCAGACTTGTTAAAAAACAAATCAATTATGTCTATCATCAATTTTATTCTATCTGAAAATATGATTCTCATAATTATGTCTATCATCAATTTCATTCTATCTGAAAATATGATTCTCATAATTATGTCTATCATCAATTTCATTCCATCAGAAATTATAATTCTCATAAACGTGTCTATCATCAATTTGTTCCTTTATAAATTATGATTCTCACAATTATGTCTATCATCAATTTCATTCTATCTGAAAATATGATTCTCATAATTATGTCTCATCAATTTCATTCTATCTGAAAATATGATTCTCATAATTATGTCTATCATCAATTTTATTCTATCTGAAAATATGATTCTCATAATTATGTCTCATCAATTTCATTCCATCAGAAATTGATTCTCATAAATGTGTCTATCATCAATTTGTTCCTTTATAAATTATGATTCTCACAATTATGTCTATCATCAATTTTAAAACCCAAAATTATGATTCTCTAATTCTAGCACAACTTGTTTAAAAAAAACGTACTTTTTATTTCACAATTTTATATCAGTATATTACACTAAAATTTTTCTTTTAAAAACATCCTGAATTCCTACTTTTTTTTTCCGAAGTATTTCATATCCATATCATTATTAAAAAAAATTATTTCTTCATTCTGCACGCTATTTTCTTCTATCTAAAACCGATTAAAACAATTTAAAATAAATCTTATCATTTCTTTTTAGTATTTCTAGTATTTCTCTACTTTTTACTATTATTAGAATAACGTTGCCTAATTGCCTTAAAATCTTATTTGATTCAAAAAATAAAAATCCGATCTCTAATTGAGCTCGATTGCGGAATAAATTTTCTAATGACGAAAGCCGTTTCTCTTTATGAAGATTTTTGGTTAATCTACAACCTAATATTATACTACATTCACATATCAAATCCTTGAGGCTGTTTTATCTCTCGCAGCCCTTAAAATAAAAGTTAAACGTAAATCTTCAATAAGAATTTAATTACAACATCAACTATTTCCTAACAATAAATTTATATTCTAATCTTATTCGCCGAATTTTTAAATTATTATATCTTAGCAAACTATTAGTTTAATATCAACCTTCGCAATTTATGTTTCTTTTTCTTTGTCATAGTTAAAATTCAAATGCTTTTTAGTTTACCAGTCTAAATATAAAATTCCTAATTATCACCTTTAAATAACTAAACACAAACTTCTTTATATCTTATCTACTATGAATGCTACCTTTATAATTCTTTGTTCTTAATTTTAGATTTTATATTCTACATAAACATAATCTTATCAAAATAATTTTTCTTTTCACTTTTATTTGCATATTTTTCTTAGGTTCTTCTGGAATTTTTTTTTGTATTAGAATACAGTTTGACACTTCTCCTTGTCCCACCGTATATATTGATTTGTATTATACTGAAAAGTTGTAATTGCCCTGTGGCCTCCTCTCTCCAACACCATTGTCACAATTGGGAGATTTTGTCATTGGAAATCAACTAAATATAAAAAGCAAATATATACTAAAATTATAGTTGAATCCTTTATTAAATAATAATAAATATAATTAAATACAAAGTGAAAAACATAATCAAAATAAAAGAAAATTAAAATTAATATAAGAAAAGAAAAGAAAAGAAAAAAATAAAAAAATTAAAAAGTAAATTTTAGTTAAAAAAAATAATCCTTTCTCGCATCATAATTTCTCCATTATATATCCTTTTTCTTTAATCAACATTTACATAGTCTCCCTAGCGAAGAATAAAAAGTTCTACATCCCACTTGTTAAAACTGTTAAAGTATGAAAAAATCTACAAATATCATGCGTTTTTTTCCCATTTACATAGACGGGGATATTTTAATAAAACATTATTTTTGTTTACGAAATGCATAATGCAATTTTTTGTAAAGCAAAACTGCAACAATAATATTTAGGATATTTTCAAAATTATGTGTTTCTTTAACTTCTGCAGCTAATAACCCTTTTGCTTCTTTTCATGATGTATAATGTTTCCACACTTAAGTTTAATAATGATTCTAATGGGGGCATTTTATCTGATATAAAATAATCAGGGTCAAGGGGGACAATGTATTAAAACTTGATAGAAGATTATAGTCATCTTGTGTAAATCTATCTAAAAAACGATCAATAAAGTAATCAATAATTTCATAATAATTCTTTTTTAAAGAACTCCAATTGGTTTCTTTTTCACAATCAAATTGTAATTTGGTAGACTAAAAATCTTGAAAATTTATAGGTAATTTACGTACCCCTGATGATTTTAGTGGCATGAGATTAAATTTTGCTAAATGTTTTTCAGCTTTAATTCCAATCAAATCAAAAGAATTATCGCTTCTTTTATTTTTTAATATATTGATCGTGGAATCAATACAAATTTTAGCATCCACTAGATTAGTGATTGTAAACACTTATTTAGTGAATCTATTGTTATTAATATCTCATAAATTATAATGACTAATATAACTTAATTTCTATTAACGCATTGAGATAGAAGACCAGAGGCTTCGACTGTATCATAAGCGGAAACCTCTGAATTAAGAGTTCTATTAGAAAAGTAAAATAATACCTCACTGGCCTCAAAGTTCTCATAAATGATTCGAGATGTTCCCAAATAACCAGTCCACCTCTGGTCTAAAAGTTTCTTTATGGACTGCATATTTACAGGATGCGTTAAAACGCCTAAAAATATCATACAATGCATTAGATAAATTTAAAAAAAATTAGAAATGCAATTTATGGTTGTAACTGTCATCGCCTCGCTTATTTAAAAACATTTGTATATATATGTCGTATTGGGATATGGAATCTAGTGGGATTCGGAATCCCAACGTGGGGATTCGAGATCTTGAATCCCCACGTTTTTTTTGGAATCTTTTTTTTAAATTAAAAAAAATATTTAAATATTCCGAATCCCCATCCCCATGGGGACTCGGAATATTTTTATTATATTTTTTATTAAATATTTTAGCTTTATATAAAAATTTTAATATTTGGAGAATTTCTTAAGAATTTAATAAAATCTTTCTTTTCTTTCTTTCTTATTACTTTAAGTGATCTTTCTTTTCTTTCTTTCATTACTTTCCTAAAATTTTTTATTTTAATATTTGGAGAATTTCTTATGAATTTAATAATCATCTGTATACATTTTAATACAATATTTCAATTTAATGAATAAAATTGACTCGTTTATTACTATATTTCAATATTTTTATTTTGTATAAATTTCAATAATATATTTCAATTTATTTCAATTTATTTCGAATTAACCTTTCCCAACAAAGGTTAAAAAAATCACTTAAACTTTAAAGATGGGGTCTATTTTACCCCTAATAAATACAAAATTTAAGATTTTATGCTAATTTTCCTAAAATTGCTTAGATTTTAAGACTATATTTCAATTTAATGAATAAAATTGACATTAATTTAAAATAACAAAAAAAAACATTAAAAAAAACATAAAAAAAATAACAAAAAAAATAATATACCCGTTAAGCAATAACCCATATTTTAGGGTAGGCCTATAAGTCGAAAGGCTACATGATACGAAAGGCTAAAAAATAATATTGAAAATAAAAATAACAAAGAAAATGATTAATGTGTAATTTGATTGATTTATTGCTTTTTTTACGAGAAAAATATTATAATAATATTACATTATAATATATTAAAAAAATGGAAATTTTAAGATCTTTTCAATTTTTTTATTAATTCTTTGAAATAAATTGCGGTTTTATTTTTATTTTTATTTAATTTTTATTTTTAATTAAATTATATTTGGTTATTTTAAAAAAATGGATTATAATATTTCAATTTTTTTATTAATTCTTTGAAATAAATTGCGATTATAATTTTATTTAATTTCATTAATTTTTAATTTATTTAATTAAATTATATTTGGTTATTTTAAAATAATGGAATTTTTAAAATTATATGTATATTCTATTTAAGTTTTTTTTCAAAACTAAATTGATAGTAAGTATAACGATATTGTGAGTACTGGATTAGGGAAAAGGCTAACATCTTATATGCAATTTTGAATATTTTTATATCATTCTACTCAGAATTAAATTTCCTATCCAATTATGCTTAGATGTATTTTTTTACGTTTCCGGTTCAAAAAATAAAATTTTTGTCGAGAAAACGTTCGAAGGGAAAAGGCTTACATCTTAAGTTTAATTTTATAAATTTTTATATCATTGAACTCAGAATTGAATTTCCTATCTAAATATGCTTTGATGTATTTTTTTAAGTTATCGGTTCAAAAAATAAATTTTAATAATTTTTTTGTGGTAAAAACGTTGGAAGGGAAAAGGCTAACATCTTATATCCAATTTTGAATATTTTTATATCATTCTACTCAGAATTAAATTTCCTATCTAATTATGCTTAGATGTAATTTTTTACGTTTCCGGTTCAAAAAATAACATTTTTGTCGCGAAAACGTTCGAAGGGAAAAGGCTAACATCTTAAGTTTAATTTTATAAATTTTTATATCATTGAACTCAGAATTAAATTTCCTATCTAAATATGCTTTGATGTAATTTTTTACGTTATCGGTTCAAAAAATATATTTTAAAAATTTTTTTGTGGTAAAAACGTTGGAAGGGAAAAGGCTAACATCTTATATGCAATTTTGAATATTTTTATATCATTCTACTCAGAATTAAATTTCCTATCCAATTATGCTTAGATGTATTTTTTTAAGTTTCCGGTTCAAAAAATAACATTTTTGTCGCGAAAACGTTCGAAGGGAAAAGGCTAACATCTTAAGTTTAATTTTATAAATTTTTATATCATTGAACTCAGAATTAAATTTCCTATCTAAATATGCTTTGATGTATTTTTTTACGTTATCGGTTCAAAAAATAAACTTTAATAATTTTTTTGTGGTAAAAACGTTGGAAGGGAAAAGGCTAACATCTTATATGCAATTTTGAATATTTTTATATCATTCTACTCAGAATTAAATTTCCTATCCAATTATGCTTAGATGTATTTTTTTACGTTTCCGGTTCAAAAAATAACATTTTTGTCGCGAAAACGTTCGAAGGGAAAAGGCTAACATCTTAAGTTTAATTTTATAAATTTTTATATCATTGAACTCAGAATTAAATTTCCTATCTAAATATGCTTTGATGTATTTTTTTACGTTATCGGTTCAAAAAATAAACTTTAATAATTTTTTTGTGGTAAAAACGTTGGAAGGGAAAAGGCTAACATCTTATATGCAATTTTGAATATTTTTATATCATTCTACTCAGAATTAAATTTCCTATCCAATTATGCTTAGATGTATTTTTTTACGTTTCCGGTTCAAAAAATAACATTTTTGTCGCGAAAACGTTCGAAGGGAAAAGGCTAACATCTTAAGTTTAATTTTATAAATTTTTATATCATTGAACTCAGAATTAAATTTCCTATCTAAATATGCTTTGATGTATTTTTCTACGTTATTGGTTCAAAAAATAAATTTAAAAAATTTTTTTGTGGTAAAAACGTTGGAAGGGAAAAGGCTAACATCTTATATGCAATTTTGAATATTTTTATATCATTCTACTCAGAATTAAATTTCCTATCCAATTATGCTTAGATGTATTTTTTTACGTTTCCGGTTCAAAAAATAACATTTTTGTCGCGAAAACGTTCGAAGGGAAAAGGCTAACATCTTAAGTTTAATTTTATAAATTTTTATATCATTAAACTCAGAATTAAATTTCCTATCTAAATATGCTTTCATGTAATTTTTACGTTATCGGTTCAAAAAATAAATTTTAAAATTTTTTTGTGGTAAAAACGTTGGAAGGGAAAAGGCTAACATCTTATATGCAATTTTGAATATTTTTATATCATTCTACTCAGAATTAAATTTCCTATCCAATTATGCTTAGATGTATTTTTTTACGTTTCCGGTTCAAAAAATAACATTTTTGTCGCGAAAACGTTCGAAGGGAAAAGGCTAACATCTTAAGTTTAATTTTATAAATTTTTATATCATTGAACTCAGAATTAAATTTCCTATCTAAATATGCTTTGATGTATTTTTTTACGTTATCGGTTCAAAAAATAAACTTTAATAATTTTTTTGTGGTAAAAACGTTGGAAGGGAAAAGGCTAACATCTTATATGCAATTTTGAATATTTTTATATCATTCTACTCAGAATTAAATTTCCTATCCAATTATGCTTAGATGTATTTTTTTACGTTTCCGGTTCAAAAAATAACATTTTTGTCGCGAAAACGTTCGAAGGGAAAAGGCTAACATCTTAAGTTTAGTTTTATAAATTTTTATATCATTGAACTCAGAATTAAATTTCCTATCTAAATATGCTTTGATGTATTTTTTTACGTTATTGGTTCAAAAAATAAATTTAAAAAATTTTTTTGTGGTAAAAACGTTGGAAGGGAAAAGGCTAACATCTTATATGCAATTTTGAATATTTTTATATCATTCTACTCAGAATTAAATTTTCTATCCAATTATGCTTAGATGTATTTTTTTACGTTTCCGGTTCAAAAAATAACATTTTTGTCGCGAAAACGTTCGAAGGGAAAAGGCTAACATCTTAAGTTTAATTTTATAAATTTTTATATCATTGAACTCAGAATTGAATTTCCTATCTAAATATGCTTTGATGTAAATGGTATAGATAATGTTATATCTGAATCAGAATCTACACAAGACATATCGTTATTATTTTCATTAACAACAAAAGTATCATTTTTTATATCATTATGAGGTAAAGATAAAGTTGAATCTAAATCGCCTAAATTATAATTATCATTAACACTTAAATCAGAAGAATTATTAAAAGATACATTTTTTTATCATTAATAGGTATAGATAAAGTTGATTCTAAATCTATATCTAAATCGCCTAAATTATAATTTAAATTAACACTTAAGTCAGAAGAATTATTAAAAGATAGATTTTTTATATTATTAATAGGTAAAGATAAATCAAAATCGACGAAATTATTCTCTATTATTTCATAAGATATATCTTGTGTAGACTCATCTATAATAAAGGAATTATTGTTTTTATCATTAAAAATATTATCTTTCTTAATCTTTACATCTTCAAAAGGTGGTTGGGCTGATAAAATGGGTTTTAACAAAGCAAAATGGTTAAATATATCATTTAAGTTATAAATTTCAGAACAACTGGACCACATTAGTACTAATTTAGACGGGGTTTGTTTTCTAACACCCCGTCCATATATTTTCATTGTATAGGGGTTTTCCATTAAAAGATTGCCATTAACAGGAGGATAAAAAGTAGAAATTGGTAAATTAATGGCAGCACTTATAGCGTATAAATGCATTGTCTCGGCCCAACCTCCTATTCTTAAAATATCACTTAATAAATTGTCATAACTACTTATTATAATATAATTACTAATAATGATTTCATACATGGGGTCTTTGGTGTCGTATATATGTCTAAAAAGAATCATTTCTATTCCGGCCACAAGTCTGATGTATAGATGATACTTTTCATCTCCAAAAAGACCCAAAGATGCAGCTCTATATGCACAATTACCATCTGAATCAACCTTTTATAAATGAAATTTATAATTACATATGGGTAATATAATATATAAACATAATATTTAGTTGATGTATATATAATTACCGTCTTAAGTAGCCAGAAAAGCTATATTATAAAAATCAGGGTTTCGAACCGAACCGCCATACCGGAATTAACCGTTATAATTTTATGAACCGTTACCGTAGCCGAACCGTTATAAAGAAAATATAAAAAGAGCGAACCGAACTGTTATAAATATTTTAAACCGGTTTAAACGGTTCAAAACGGTTTTAAAAAATAATTAATTTTAAACCATTAACCTAAATTTGAAATTTGAATTTTCCTTGAAGAAATTTTTTGCCATACTTTTAGTTTCTATTCTGCAATAAAATAAATTTGAAAAATGTCGTTTTGGCTCAGCTATATATCTCGACCCATTAATAAAAATATCTATTTGATTATCGTAGTTAAATTAAATAAGAAATTATAAAAATATAAATTAAAAAGATTTTTCTCTAATATTAATATATATGGTTTATGATTAAATTTTTTTTTAAATCAAATTTATAAGAACCGGAACAAACCGATAAGAACCGTTATAAATTATAAACCGAACCGAACCGATATGAATTTTTTCAAAAAAAACCGAAATGGAACAAAACCTTTATAAAAGGGCAAAATAATAATATATAATATACAAAAATAGTAGTATATAAATAGTCATAAATTATATTATATTACCTTTAATGGATTATACCGCGTAAGTACCTGAGCTTGTGTCAATCTTAAGATCTCTTCAGCTGTTGTATCTTGTGTGCCAGTAAATTGAGGGAAACGATGGGGTAAAGACTCTCCGTAAGCCGAAATTTTAGTCAATATAGCATTGGCATTATCCTCTGTTGGACATCTAGATAATCTTAAAGAAATGATGAAAATTTTGGTATTTAGAAAATAAACCCCGAAAAAATTATATATAGTATTTATTATATGAAATATAAAATTAATTTTACTTACTTATTAATTAATTTTTCAATATCCATAATTAATAAGGATAGTAAATTTTTAGGTAAACCAGTTAAGGAATATGGAAGGATGCTAATGGAGTCGTTTTATTGTTTTATTTTTTTTGTTTATAAATTTAGAGTTTTTATTGTAAGAGAATAAATAAAAAAACATTTTTTTCAGACGGATAATAATTAAAAATATGAAAGAATAATTATGTCGGTGATTTTGTATGTAAGTAAATAATATTTTCAACAATTTAGAAAAAAAAATTATAATAAACAAATAAATTAGAATCGAATAGTGTTTGAATTCGTACGAATAATAAAATCTACCATTGCATTCGATTCGAATAATTGAAATTAATTTTCTTAATAAAATCTTACTCAAATATATTGACAAATTTTTTTATTGTTAATTTGATTTCAAACAGAAGGTGGTAATTTTTTGGGATAAAATGACAGGGCTAAAATACCTGAATTTTAAGAAAATATTTGAAAAGGTTAATAAGATGGGGAAATAAATGATTTGGGATATCCCTTCAAGTGCCTATTTGTCCTCTATATTATTACCCAACATTCATAATTAAATGAATATACGGTAATTAATATAACTTTCTCTCCCAGAAATAAGAACGCTAAAATTCATAATGTATAGTGTTGGTCGCACAGTAGGTTTGTTATGATTATATCAAATTCATCCCAATCATATCAACCACTCTTGGCACCTTCGGCAAACTCGCCTTAGCATTTTTCAAAAACTTAGGATCACAAATCAGCAAACTCTCAGAAGAACCACGAGAGGGTTTTTTTCTTCGTCAACGATTATCCATAGCGATTCACAAAGCTAATTATATCAGTTTCTTCTGAGTTTAATGATATAAAAATACCTAAAGTTAAACTTAAGATGTTAGCCTTTTCCCTTCCAAAGTTTTTACCACAAAAAAATTATTAAAATTTATTTTTTGAACCGATAACGTAAAAAAATACATCAAAACATATTTAGATAGAAAATTTAATTCTGAGTTCAATGATATAAAAATTTATAAAATTAAACTTAAGATGTTAGCCTTTTCCCTTTGAACGTTTTCGCGACAAAAATGTTATTTTTTGAACCGGAAACGTAAAAAAATACATCTAAGCATAATTGGATAGGAAATTTAATTCTGAGTAGAATGATATAAAAATATTCAAAATTGGATATAAGATGTTAGCCTTTTCCCTTCCAACGTTTTTACCACAAAAAAATTATTAAAATTTATTTTTTGAACCGATAACTTAAAAAAATACATCAAAGCATATTTAGATAGGAAATTCAATTCTGAGTTCAATGATATAAAAATTTATAAAATTAAACTTAAGATGTAAGCCTTTTCCCTTCGAACGTTTTCGCGACAAAAATGTTATTTTTTGAACCGGAAACGTAAAAAAATACATCTAAGCATAATTGGATAGGAAATTTAATTCTGAGTAGAATGATATAAAAATATTCAAAATTGCATATAAGATGTTAGCCTTTTCCCTTCCAACGTTTTTACCACAAAAAAATTATTAAAATTTATTTTTTGAACCGATAACGTAAAAAAATACATCAAAGCATATTTAGATAGGAAATTTAATTCTGAGTTCAATGATATAAAAATTTATGAAATTTAACTTAAGATGTTAGACTTTTCCCTTCGAACGTTTTCGCGACAAAAATGTTATTTTTTGAACAGGAAACGTAAAAAAATACATCTAAGCATAATTGGATAGGAAATTTAATTCTGAGTAGAATGATATAAAAATATTCAAAATTGGATATAAGATGTTAGCCTTTTCCCTTCCAACGTTTTTACCACAAAAAAATTATTAAAATTTATTTTTTGAACCGATAACTTAAAAAAATACATCAAAGCATATTTAGATAGGAAATTTAATTCTGAGTTCAATGATATAAAAATTTATAAAATTAAACTTAAGATGTTAGCCTTTTCCCTTCGAACGTTTTAGCGACAAAAATGTTATTTTTTGAACCGGAAACGTAAAAAAATACATCTAAGCATAATTGGATAGGAAATTTAATTCTGAGTAGAATGATATAAAAATATTCAAAATTGGATATAAGATGTTAGCCTTTTCCCTTCCAACGTTTTTACCAAAAAAAAATTATTAAAATTTATTTTTTGAACCGATAACGTAAAAAATTACATCAAAGCATATTTAGATAGGAAATTTAATTCTGAGTTCAATGATATAAAAATTTATAAAATTAAACTTAAGATGTTAGCCTTTTACCTTCGAACGTTTTAGCGACAAAAATGTTATTTTTTGAACCGAAACGTAAAAAAATACATCTAAGCATAATTGGATAGGAAATTTAATTCTGAGTAGAATGATATAAAAATATTCAAAATTGGATATAAGATGTTAGCCTTTTCCCTTCCAACGTTTTTACCACAAAAAAATTATTAAAATTTATTTTTTGAACCGATAATTTAAAAAAATACATCAAAGCATATTTAGATAGGAAATTCAATTTTGAGTTCAATGATATAAAAATTTATAAAATTAAACTTAAGATGTAAGCCTTTTCCCTTCGAACGTTTTCGCGACAAAAATGTTATTTTTTGAACCGGAAACGTAAAAAAATACATCTAAGCATAATTGGATAGGAAATTTAATTCTGAGTAGAATGATATAAAAATATTCAAAATTGCATATAAGATGTTAGCCTTTTCCTATCCAACGTTTTTACCAAAAAAAAATTATTAAAATTTATTTTTTGAACCGATAACGTAAAAAATTACATCAAAGCATATTTAGATAGGAAATTTAATTCTGAGTTCAATGATATAAAAATTTATAATTTAACTTAAGATGTTAGCCTTTTCCCTTCGAACGTTTTCGCGACAAAAATGTTATTTTTTGAACCGGAAACGTAAAAAAATACATCTAAGCATAATTGGATAGGAAATTTAATTCTGAGTAGAATGATATAAAAATATTCAAAATTGGATATAAGATGTTAGCCTTTTCCCTTCCAACGTTTTTACCACAAAAAAATTATTAAAATTTATTTTTTGAACCGATAATTTAAAAAAATACATCAAAGCATATTTAGATAGGAAATTCAATTTTGAGTTCAATGATATAAAAATTTATAAAATTAAACTTAAGATGTAAGCCTTTTCCCTTCGAACGTTTTCGCGACAAAAATGTTATTTTTTGAACCGGAAACGTAAAAAAATACATCTAAGCATAATTGGATAGGAAATTTAATTCTGAGTAGAATGATATAAAAATATTCAAAATTGCATATAAGATGTTAGCCTTTTCCTATCCAACGTTTTTACCAAAAAAAAATTATTAAAATTTATTTTTTGAACCGATAACGTAAAAAATTACATCAAAGCATATTTAGATAGGAAATTTAATTCTGAGTTCAATGATATAAAAATTTATAATTTAACTTAAGATGTTAGCCTTTTCCCTTCGAACGTTTTCGCGACAAAAATGTTATTTTTTGAACCGGAAACGTAAAAAAATACATCTAAGCATAATTGGATAGGAAATTTAATTCTGAGTAGAATGATATAAAAATATTCAAAATTGCATATAAGATGTTAGCCTTTTCCTATCCAACGTTTTTACCACAAAAAAATTATTAAAATTTATTTTTTGAACCGATAACGTAAAAAATTACATCAAAGCATATTTAGATAGGAAATTTAATTCTGAGTTCAATGATATAAAAATTTATAATTTAACTTAAGATGTTAGCCTTTTCCCTTCGAACGTTTTCGCGACAAAAATGTTATTTTTTGAACCGGAAACGTAAAAAAATACATCTAAGCATAATTGGATAGGAAATTTAATTCTGAGTAGAATGATATAAAAATATTTAAAATTGCATATAAGATGTTAGCCTTTTCCCTTCCAACGTTTTTACCACAAAAAAATTTTTAAAATTTCTTTTTTGAACCGATAACGTAAAAAATTACATCAAAGCATATTTAGATAGGAAATTTAATTCTGAGTTCAATGATATAAAAATTTATAAAATTAAACTTAAGATGTTAGCCTTTTCCCTTCGAACGTTTTCGCGACAAAAATGTTATTTTTTGAACCGGAAACGTAAAAAAATACATCTAAGCATAATTGGATAGGAAATTTAATTCTGAGTAGAATGATATAAAAATATTCAAAATTGCATATAAGATGTTAGCCTTTTCCCTTCCAAAGTTTTTACCACAAAAAAATTTTTAAAATTTATTTTTTGAACCAATAACGTGAAAAAATACATCAAAGCATATTTAGATAGGAAATTTAATTCTGAGTATAATGATATAAAAATATTCAAAATTGCATATAAGATGTTAGCCTTTTCCCTAATCCAGTACTCACAATATCGTTATACTTACTATCAATTTAGTTTTGAAAAAAAACTTAAATAGAATATACATATAATTTTAAAAATTCCATTATTTTAAAATAACCAAATAATTTAATTAAAAATATAAATTAAAAATTAATGAAATTATAAAATTTTTATTTCAATGAATTAATAAAAAAATTGAAATATTATAATCCATTTTTTTAAAATAACCAAATATAATTTAATTAAAAATAAAAATTTAATAAAAATAAAAATAAAACCGCAATTTATTACAAAGAATTAATAAAAAAATTGAAAAGATCTTAAAATTTCCATTTTTTAAATATATTATATTCCATTTTTTTTAAATAAATAAATATAATTTAATTAAAAATATAAATTAAAAATTAATAAAATTAAATAAAATTAAAACCGTAATTTATTTCAAAGAATTAATAAAAAAATTGAAAAGATCTTAAAATTTCCATTTTTTAAATATATTATAATGTAATGTTATTATAATATTTTTCTCGTAAAAAAAGTAATAAATCAATCAAATTACACATTAATCATTTTCTTTGTTATTTTTATTTTCAATATTATTTTTTAGCCTTTCGTATCATGCAGCCTTTCGACTTTTAGACCTTGCGCATATTTTAATTTTTCTTTCTTTCTTATTACTTTCCTAAAATTTTTGAAAAGAAATATTCAGAAAAACAACAAAAAAAAATTGAAAAAAACGAAAAAAAACAACACCAATTTTTTTTTAAATCTAGCTATTTTTTTTATATAATAAAAATAAAATTAAACTCTATTCATTTTTTTTCATCGTTTTTAAAAATTATTAAATTATATTTTTTTAAATATTCCGAATCTCCCTAATGGGCTAAGCAAATCTAATTAAAAATTAACTTAGTACTCTATTCATAAACTAAATAATATAATTTTCAAAAAGGATATAATTAAAAGGCTAAAATAAGGGATTCAAATTAAAGCAATAATGAATGAAAAGGGATAAGATTGACATTTTTGTTTTTGTAAGTTTATATAAAATCAATCACTTGACAAACCATGATATTTTTTAAAATTCTATATTTTGAAAAATTTGCTAAGTCTATTTTTATAACCCTTATTTTTTATGGATAAAAATAACCCCGGTCTTCCGTATTAGATTGAAACAATCTAAGTTTTATATGATCAGATTAGCTTCTGCTTACAGTTATTCCACACATAGCCCTTACAAAAACAAATTTCTAAACTTTTTAAATGGTCTTAAATTAATTAAAAACAGATAGGATGTACACCATAAACTAGGTTTTGAAATGATTTTTGAATACTTTTTATCAGGGTTGGCAATTCGGTTAATTGACCGGTCAAATTCAGTCAATTGACCGGAGGAGTCTGGTCAAATACTCCAAAATATTTTAAGTGATAAAATTAATTTCAAAAGTATAAACGGCATGTTTAATAGTTAATTATGTGGAAAGCAGTAATTTCTATAAGAAACAATCAATTCCCACCTAAAGTTAGTGGAATAAACTTTGCCCACCATGCCCTTTAAGACTAATAATTACTAGTTATACTTTTTCTTTAGAAAGAAATATGTCGATTTGGGATATTCTTAGGAAAACAGAGATCGATTGAAGATTTCGACATCGGGAAAGATGGAGAGGATTTAATACCTTTGTCTAGATATTTTTTTGGAAAAATGTTTACCCCTACCCTCTCATGATTTAAACCACCAGAAGACATAGATTATAGTTAAAATTGAAGGAAAATGAAAGAAAAATGTTAACAACTCTACGTATTATTGATTATTTTCGCTTTAAAATGTTAACTCTAAAGTTTGACTAAAAAAAGGCCGTTTAAATCTGTACTTTCTCACTCTTAAACATTTTTAAAAGATTAATTAGTGCTGTTAAATAGACGAGTTCTCCTGACTTCGACTCCGAGTCGAAGTCGCAATAATCGTCTCAAAACTTGAGTCGAGTTTTGGGTCGATTAGTCGACTAGTCTACTAATTTTCACAACTCAAGTTCTGAACTTGAGTCGTGAACTCAAGTCGCCTCGAGTTATGAACTTGAGTCGTGAAAATAATTTTATTAAGTTAAATTCTCCAAATATTAAAATTTTTATATAAAGCTAAAATATTTAATAAAAAATATAAAAAAAATATTCCGAATCTCCATGGGGATGGGGATTAGGAATATTTAAATATTTTTTTTAATTTAAAAAAAGATTCCAAAAAAAACGTGGGTGGGATTCCAAATCCCACGAGATTCCATATCCCAATACGACATATATATGTATATATTTAAGAAGTCAATATATATTGTTGATTGGTAAAAAAAATAAAAAAAATATTGTTATTAAAAAAACAAAATGACATCATTATTTTTTTTGTAATAGTTTTCATCGTCGAAATTATTAATATTCTATTTTTTTGATGCAAATTATTCTAATAAAAAATTATTCCATATTTCTTATGCAAAAAACAAATTCTTAATTTTTAAAGTGTAAAAATTCTATGATTTTTGGATGTAAAATAAATTCTTTTCTTTGTGTTAAAAATTAATAAAAAATCAAATATAAAAAGAACAACTTCCTGTGTCATTACAACCATAAGTTGGAAGAAACCACTGTATTTAAGAATCAAATTAATTATATCTAAGAGAAAATTTGAGATCTTAGCCTTAAAGTAAGAAATTAAATTAATTATATCTGAAAGTAAGTTAAGGTCTTAGAAAGTAGCAATGTATAAAAGGAACTTTTTTATTAATTTTTTTTAAGTAGGATTTGCACTCCCCCATTTTGGCCAGACATGACGTTTGCACCATCATATGTCTGTCTTAATTAATATTTAACTCATTATGCTTTAAAATGTAATCAGTAATGCTTTCAGCAGATAGACAGTGTAAATTAATAATTCCTATTGAATTTGCTTGGATTTCTCCAGAGAAAATATATCAAATAATTATGCCCAGGTTTTCACAACCTGATGCATCTTTTGTCTCATCAGCCTTAAGACAAAAAAAAGTCACTTTTGTTATATTTATCTGTGATATATTCAAGCACCATATCTGTCATGTTAGATATTAATTCGCTTAGAATCTGGGGTGATGTATATTGATCATTTTGGGTATTAATTTCATAATTTTATTTAATTTAAGATCTTTTTGGGATGGTGTATGAAAACATTGCTCTAAATAGTCCAGAAGAATAAATTATGTTTTTATCGCAGCATCCATAATTTTTGTTGAACCAGTCCCACGGAAAGTTATCTCCTGAATGCTAAGAAAAAACATCAAATCAAAAAATTTATATTAACTTAAAATCTTTAACAAACGTATTTATCTTTAACTTCTTCTTCCTCCAAGTCCAGAAAATGGTGTGTACAATCAGTCACTGACTTACCATGTTCAAGGTGAGGTTTGTCTTTTTGATGAGGAATAAAAAATATGAAATAACTTGCTGTTTTTGGTTTTGATAACATTCATATAAAAACTTTACATATAAAAATAATGGCAGTGACCAGGTGCCCCCAGGCACCATTTTTTCTAGGTTCCCCCAAAAATTGTGGGTATATAGAATTTTGTCTAGGCGCCCCCAAAAATTGGGGATACTTTTAAGCTTATTAAATACATATATTTAAATTATGGGGGCAATAAGAAAAATAGATACTTTTAAGCTTATTAGACACATATATTGAAATTATGGGGGCAATAAGAAAATAGATAATTTTCATAAAATTTTTATTTAAAATCATAAAACTAATCTTATAAACATTTAACGACATGTTGTACAAAAATAATATTTTTTACGTGATCTGTATATTGGCATTAGGAAAGCTTTCAAATAAGGCCTGTCTATCATCTAGGTTCTTATCACCTACAGGGTTGTCCTGTCTCCCCCCATCAGCGGGAGACTTCCGCAATTTTTTAGTTTACACGCAGACATCTCTCTCACGCAAAACTACCGCAATTGGAAATCTCCCGCAAAAATCTACCGCTATTTTTTAATTTCTCCCGCATTTTTTTTAGTATTTTAACATTTTTATAAATAATAATTCTGAGAGACATTAATTAATATTTTTATATTTTTAAAATAATTTTAAATATTTATTCGAAAAATAAGTCTAGTTTGTAACTTTCTATCCTGTTTTATTTTTATTCAATAATAAATCAACATCATTTCATTCATATAAGTCAGTACAGGGGAGTATATCAACATCGATTGCAATACAAAAATATTCTCAAATAATAAATAATACAGATGCAACTACATTTGCGGAAATCGTATACATCTATCATGTAGTTCAACATTCACAGAGCTATATCATCACAATGTGGGTCATATATTTTTCTCATGATATTTAACGACTCCAAAATAAGTGCAAACCTTACTTGTGGCAGATGAGCAAGGCTATCACAAGTGTTTTAGTACCTGAATCCCAGAGGTCAATTCTAGACGATTTGAAAGATGGGCGTCCATATTCAATTCTAACAGATGCATCTAATAAAGAAAATATTAAAACATTACCCTTGATCCTTCGCTATTTCAAAAAGAATAAGAACATTTCCATAAAACTGTTAAAATTTTTTCGTCGGATAGTGAAAAATCCAACGATGTAGCTAGCCACATAATGGTAAATATAGCTGTCTCAGGTTTATCAATGATTTGCATGTCAGCTTTCTGCGCTGATAATGCGTCTGTAAATTTTGGCAAAAACTAAAGTTACCTAATTGAGGCAGCACATGAATTAATACCAATTGGCTGTATAAGCCATATACTACATAATTCTTGCAAGAAGGCAATAAATGTATTATCTGTGGATGTCGAAATAATTGTGATGAAATGTTTTAACCAATTTATTCATCAACTAAAAGTTAATGAATTAAAAGAGTTGGTGAAATGGTCTGACTTGGAATGGTGTGAGTTGTTGCGATATATACCTATCAGGTGATTATCATTAATACCTGCCATCGATAGAATTTTAAAATTTTACAAACCCTTAAAAAAATACTTTTCTTAAATAAAGATTTTAAAAGCTGTCCTAAAATTTTGAAAAATTTTTTCGAGTATGAAATGGCAGAAGCATATTTGGGATTTGTTTTACATGTAGGAAATCTACTTCATGCAGTTAATATTCAGTTGCACAGAATATTCTTTATAAAAAAGAATCACAAAATCATGCTACAGCTCTGTTCATCTCTACAGTTAAAAATTGATAATAAATTTTATGGCGCTATTGCTAAAAATATTATTAAAATGTTCAAATAATACTCTAATTAATACATTTTTAAATGAAGCAGATATTTTTATTAAGACAATTTTAGAATATTTACAATAAATATTTGATTTAATAACTCTATTTACAAATTATAAATATTATGACCTTGGAACAGAAACCATCAATTGATGGTTTTAATAATTAATAAATATATTAAAAATACCGAAAGACATTGATTTCTTGTTTGGGGAGATTGTAAGATTGTAATTTTCTCTATTTTTTATAATTCGCCAAAATACTTAAAGTTAGTTGGTCTAAAAGCAGAGGAGAAATGGGTAAAATTCATAATAACGATAAATGCCCATGCTTGGAAAAAATATGCGAGTTCTTATTTCATTCTAATGCTTCATCCGAGCTCATTTTTAGCTTAATGAGGATTACCTGGAAAAAGGAGAGAAATCGGATTGCTTAAACAACATTAGAGGCCGAGCTGATGATTAAACAAATATATAATGTCATGCCAGGAATTTTATAAATATCTCAATAACGACGGTAAACATTAAGTTCTATTATTTAAATCTCAAATAAAATATAATTAAGTTTTAGCAATAGCGCCATAAAATTTATTGTCAATTTTTAACTGTAAAGATGAACACATCTGCAGCATGATTTTGTGAATCTTTGTTAAGATTCTTCTGATTGCAGCTACACATTAACAGAAAGTAGTAGATTTCGTACATATGAAATCATTCCTAAATATACCTCTGACATTCATTATTTTAAAAAATTTTCAAAATATTAGGACAGCTTTTATAATCTTTATTTAAGAAATATTTTTTTAAAGGTTTATAAAATTTTAAAATTCCGATGGCGGGTATTAGGAACATATCGCAACCAACATTGTGCTGACTCAATTCTGTAAATACACTCTGTTTTTATCAAATTCACTGAGGCATTATCAAATCAGAAAGCTGACATGCAATTTAATCTCGAATCTACTATATTTACCATTATATGGTTATCTATGTCTTTGGATCTTTCACTATTTGAGGGGAAAAAATTTAATAGTTTAATTCAAACGACCTTAATTTTGATGAAATAGCGGAGGATCAAGGGAAATATTCCCTTATTAGATCATCTGTTAGAATTGCATATGTATGCCCATTTTTCAAATCGTCACCTGGATTTAGGTTATAAAACATTGATGATAGCCTTGCTCATTTTTGTTCAACAAGTATAGTTTACATTTATATTAGAGTCGTTAAATATTATGGGAGAAAGATTCTGCCAACATTGTGATGATAAGTATTTCTGTGAATGTTGTACTACAAGATAAGTGATTACAATTGCCGCAACTGTAGTTTCATCTGTATTATTCCTTATTTTTGGAGTACCTTATTATGTATTTAAAGTGATACGTGATAATTAAGCGCCTATCCCTATAATGTTATACACACACACACGGTAAATTTCCAATTGCGGTCGTTTTACGGGACATTCGCAAAATATATTTTTAATTGTAAAATTAAAATCTTAGCAATTTTTATATTTCTACCGCATAATACCAAATTTCTCCCGCAATTTAAAAATTTTGACCTGGCAACCCGGATCACCTATAATAACCGTCAATTTGCTTATATAATTATGTTTTTTGAGGATATCACAGCAGCCTTTTACAGAAAAACAGGTTTCACCTTTAACAAGTGTCCTGGCTCTGGGTGGTGGACTGCAATATGATGACCAACACCTAATCTAATGTGACAACCTAGAAAGAACCAATATGGAAGTTGGACGTTAGGTTATGAATTCTATATAGTGAAACCATTGATGATTTACATATAATTCTAAATCCACGTAAGAAGAAAAGTTATTGTAAATTAAAATTCTATGCCTAGAAATTAACTTAATAAAATAATTTATTTTGATTTCTTGAATTATGACCAAATGTGTAAATTAATTGAATTAGCCTAAATATGATAAAAAGCCTTAAAAAATTATTTACTTAATGAATTTCTTAGTGAAATGCCTATTGATATTTTTGATTTCTTGAATTATGACCAATTGTGGAAATTAACTGAATTACCTAAAGATGACTTCTTAGATATAATTAAAAATATTACAAAGTTAAACCATTAAAAATCCTAAACAAGAAATATGATTTATCAAAATGTAATTCAATTGAAACATATGAATTAAAATATTAAATAGATAAAAATCATATGATTAAATAAAAAAATAATGCAGATATTAGAAAATTATAAAATTAAAATAACTCTTAAAGTTATACTTAATGTGATAAAAAGTTCTTGAAATTTAAAGCTTTGAAGACTATGTAAAAACTATCATTTTATAAAAATATTTAAAGATTTGATGAGGAGATGAGGAGATCATTTTCTAAATAAAAGTATAACTAAAATAAAAATATACGTCATACGTCATAATAAGCGCAATTACCCTTTATCGCTATATGAAACAGCAGAGCTACGCTTGGACTATCTCATCCCATCTAATTGGGTTAAGAAATTTGGGGGTAACCTATGAGATGAGCCCATCCACAGTTCTTGGGCAGGCTGCAGTTACCTGTGCGCGCAAGAGGCGAAACCACTTGCTTAAACGCCTACGGGAAATAAGAAGAGAGAGAAAAGCCCGTACCCGATTAAGTAAAATGTAAATTATAGGGAGGGGTATTGGTAAATTTTAAGTTTATGGTCTATATTGAATTTGTTTATTTAATATAAATATGATATATTTTTTAAATAAATCTGCCTTACTATTTAAGAATATTAGATTAGTGAGTTAAGTATATTTTGGATAATTATATCAAGGTTAGGTACATGAAGAGTTTTATAAACAAATAATTAAATGTATGTTTACCATGGCGGGAGGAAAGTGGTGCTTATGTTGCTGGGGGGGCTGAGAGATTTGGAGGGTGCAGGTAGCCCGATTTGATTTTTAGAAGCTTTTTTATTGAGATTTTATTATTGTTTAGACGTATGAATTGTTCCATCGTCAGATTTAGGCTTATGATTTCTTTTATCGTTCTGTATAGCCAATATGACTTGTATTTACCGTATGTTTTACCTTCATGAGACTCGAGCCAGATTATAGTTTCATGAACTATATTTTGTCTGAAGTTTCTGATGATGTGACCAAAGAGTTGAATGTGCCTTTTTTTGAGAGTAGTCTCGATCGGGACGTTTTTTGAGATTCGCCATAGGCTGGCATTCGAAATTATTCTTGGATAGAAAATACCGTTGAGCTGGCGCAGACAGCGATTTACGAAAACCTGTATTTTCTTTGTCTGAGATTTATTTATTTCCCAAGTGTCGCTGCCGTAGAGGAGGACTGGAATGACTGTGGCGTTAAAAATTCGGAGTCTCATTTTGACTGAGATCTCTCTTGCTGTCCATAGTTTGTAATATTTCATGAAGGTTATTTTGGCGTTTTTTAGTCGGGCTTCGATTTCACCGCTGATATTTCCTTTATTATCGATAAGTACGCCAAGATATTTAAAATTGTTAACTATTTTAATTTCATTTTCCTCAAATGTTAAGTTATTTATAGACGCCTCTGGGGATGGCATAATAAAAGTTTTATTAAAGTTGATGGTTAAACCTACTTTGTTGCTATGAAAGCATAGACTTGTAAGTAAGTCTATTGTCTCATCTCTTGATTTGGTGATTAAAACTAGATCATCTGCGTATGAGATGATTCTTAGGTGATTGATATTATTATTGTTTGATGATATATCAACTAGGTTCATGGTGCTCGTGGTATCCTTTATAATTTTATTTATGATTATATTGAACAAAATAGGTGATAGTACACAGCCTTGTTTTACACCTCTTTTAATCTTGAAGTAAGGTGAGAAAGTTTGGCCTAGCTGTAATTTGGCCCAAGAGTTATTGTAATGGTACTTCAAGATTTTAATTATGTTAAGATCAATATTGCAATCTGCTAAAACTTCCCAGAGGGCATTGTGTTTTACGTTATCGAAGGCTTTGCTGTAGTCTATGAAAGTAAATATGAAAGGGAGTTTATATCTAAAGCACTTCTGGAGATAGATTTTAAGAGCTAGAATGGGTTCGTTAATGTTTTTATTTGGCCTGTAGGCGCAAATATTATTTGATAGGAGGTTTTTGGTAGAAGCTAGGATTCTGTTCTTCAGGAGCACCATGAACACCTTTGAGACAGTGGAGGTGAGAGCAATGGCCCTGTAGTCTGCGAAAGATGAAGGATGGAGTTTCTTGGGGAAGTTGCAGATTGTGGATTTATTCCAATCATCTGGGGTTTTGCCTGAATGCCATATTTTGGTGAATATGGCTAATAGATATTTAGAAATGCTCTCTGGAGCGGCTTTCATGTGTTCATTTCTAAACAGAATTAAATGAATGTGCGTTACATAAATTAAAACATATTACTATTCAATAACCAAAATATATATTATATTAATTTATTAATTTCTATAATATAACATTCTCCCTCTTCTAAAAAGCCTTCCCATAATTTAATCTAAAAAGTCATAGAGAGTTTGTTGTCCAAATGGTTTATCGTTTTGGTAATCAAGTTGTTTCATAAGTCATTGTAATCGTTGGCTTGTCCCAATCGTTGGTTTGTTTAAATCGTAATGATATCCTTATCGTAAGTTGTCTTTATAAATCGTGAATTTGTCATATAGCTTGCTTGTCATACTCAGTTGTTATTATTATCATTTTTCAAAATTGTTATTATCATCAGTAAGTTACGAATAATGAGAAATAATAATTCATCAGATTGGATATAAGAATAAATGAAGAATGATAAATCAATAAGATTGTTATATAATATTTTTAGCGTTTTAATTTTTCGCATTTTAGTGTTCAATTTATTTTTTGCGTTTAAGTCTCCAATTTATTTTTTCGTGTTTTAGTGTTAATTTATTTTTATTTATAAATTAATATTTTCAATCCTGAGGTTAAAATATGCAAATAAAATATTATTCACATTTCCCACTCTTTAAAAAAATTTTTAATTTCACACCCTAGTTTTAATTCAATATGTCTTTTTTAAAAATAATAATTCTTCATAATAACCTTTTTAATATTATATTCTAATTTTAGTTTGTAAAAAATATATAAATAGTTGATTGAAAAAGAGAAATAAAAAGAGATAAAATAATATTTTTACTTTTTCTCCAATAAATGTATGATAAAGGTTTATTTTAAGGGTTTATTTAAATCAACTATTGAATAAAATTTGGCATTTATCTACAAATATAATATAAACATTGGGCAATTTTATATTGAAAATTTTTTATTCCACTCAGTAAGTATAAAATAACCATACAATTAGATTTATTATAATATCTTCCTTTCGCAATTATAAGTTTACTTACACATATACCTTCTAAACTGGAATAGTTACATTTGATCTATTTTAAATTGTTGAGTATATCAGATCCAAAGTTAAGTGAAGGGTCACACAATTAGATATATTGAATTCCTTATACTTGTAAATATAAGAATCAAAAGATCACACAATTAGGTTATTGAACATTTCATTCCACTATTGTATATATCTACATCCTTTTCCAATTTATAAGAGCAAAGGATCATCCAATTTTATACTAAATATTTTTATCCACTCAATTCCCTTTAATGGTTACATTAAATTGAACATAGACTATGATTACTGTATTGTATGGGTTGAATTATTAATAAAAAAAATAACACTATATCTACTGTTCAGACAAATTTTTTTATTTTAATCATATTTTACAGATTTTATGAACATTAAATCTCAATAGTGACAGTAATCATCAAAACTTACATTAAAGAATTTAAACTTAAAATCAGCCATCACCCACCTTTAAAGTAATTAAATTATACTGTAGTTCTAGGGTATAGGCTCTTTTTTTACCCCATTCCTTTTTACTAAACCTATAGAGGTTTAAGCAACTTTTTTCGAAATGTTGCGCCTACAAGTACGTGCGGCTCCACAAACGTGTGAAGGGCTCCTCATTTTTCTTCCCCTAATAAACTATCCAGTTTGATGGATTTTGAGGAAAAGCTAGCGTAGCTCTGTTGTAACCACAACCAGAGGGCGAAAACGCTTTTATCACGTATCACGTAATTGCGACATTTATACTAATCAACCACATATTCTATATAAATTCTCAATAATTGATATAAATAGATATGATTATGCTTAATAACATAAATTATTAAATATAAATTAATTAATAATAATATACATTTTTAATTATTAAAATAAATTTATTAAATAATTATAAAATATAGTAAAAATATAATATATAGAGTTTTGATGTTAACAATAATTTTATAAGAAAACTATAGACCATATATTTATTTTATAAATTGCTAATATTTTAATTTGTAATATTAATATCTTTTAAAAATTTATGGTTGAATATAACAATACTACATTAAAAGGCATTTTACACAGCTTCTATATTGGGTTAGTTATATATTAGGTACTGTCATTAAATAGCTAAATATGTGTCGATTTTTTAAAAGGTCCAATTAAGTTTTTAGTCAATTATGAAAGCCTGAATATTTTAGGTGGCAAAATTTTTTGGCCCTTTAGTTTCTAAATCTCGAGACTTATATAATATATTTTAAGTATATCCGTATTTGTGCTATTTTAAAGTCAAGCCAAATAGTGCCGTTTAATCACTAATTAGGTATATCTAAATTTTTATAAATATAGATTATGTTAATGAAATTATATCTTTTAATTAAAATTAAAGCAATTTTTAACCTTTTAACTTCAGCTATTATAAAGATTTCTGAGATAAATTAATAAATACACCACAATTCATGGCGATATTCAAATAATTTTTATTCTATATCCTCTAATATATGAATAGTTTTTAAATATTCGGATATATTTATTTTTTTTGAATGCGTATTTATGCAAATATCCATAACTTTTGAGATTTGGGATTAAGGAATTGTAGTCTGCTGCAATATTACTCTCGTAAAGATGAAGAGGTTGTCTCTCTTCTTTTTTTTAAGTTAGTATTTTAGTTATAGTTTTTTATATAAAATTAGTATACTTTTTGAACTCTACAATAAAATATAGCAGCGTCTACATGGCCGGGGGGGGGGGGGAGGGGGGTTAGGAGACAAATGCCTCCAAAATATATTGGCATTTTTGGAGGTAGGTATTGATTTTGGGGGGGGGGTTGATATTGATTTTTGGGGGGTAATTTTTGATTTGAATTATAATCTTTTTAAATCCATTAATTGATATGATTATGATGGTTATCGTTGATTTTCTGACAAATGTCAATTAAAGTATGATATTTGTCAATTAATAAATAATATAAACTTTCTTTGTCAACCATTTTCATTTACCATTTTATCAAGTTAATATTTACACATTTCCTATTTGGTACTTTTCTTAAGGTTAATATATTTATATTATGTTTTTTAATAAATTTATAGATTTTAGCAGAATAAATTTTAGGTAATTTTTTGAGTCATGCTTAAAAACATATATCAGCAAGCAAAGAATAATAAAAAACATAATATGTAAAAAATTATATTATAATAATTATTTCTTTCTAGATGCCAAGTAATAGAACCTTATTTAAGGTAAAGTGTAATTACCTTAACTGTAAAACTTCTAAAATAAGAAGTGACAAGATACGTGAACATTTTAAACATAAACATCCTCATGTCAAACCAACTGATATGAAATTTACATAGGTAGCCATCAAAAGAGATAATAATAATTGGGTATCCTTAAATTGTGATATCCATATAATATCACAAATGGAGTTGAAACCCAGTTGCAAAAAAAGACAATAACATCTTACTTCCAAAAAGTAATATTTTTTATTTATTATTGTAACTAAAGACAATAAATATTATTGAAAATATACCTTAAATTTGTGAATTAATAGAAACTGATTTTTATTTAAAATTTTACCAGAATAATATTAATATTAAAGTAGTCAGGGTATAGAGAAAATAAATTATATATTTTATTATTAAATTTTTTTTTAACTGTTTATCACACTATTTTTATATCTATATATACTTTATAAAGTTCAATTTAACAATATGTTTAATAGGTTAATAATAAAAATTTAAAACCAAGTTATAAAAAAATAAGTTAATATAATGTTGTAAAATAATAAAAGTAAGGTAATGTTAATTTCTGGGAATTTTTAAATTTAAATCTTTTCATCTTTAATTGAATTAAGATTTCAAAGTTCTTTTACTTTTTTTTATAATATTAATTGGATTCAACTATTTTCAAAATGTTATTTGCGTGAATTTAATCCACTTACATTATGTGTTATATTAGGTATGTTTATAATATTATTATTGTTTTATTTAGCTATTAGAATTTCTTTAGATAATATACTTTCATCATAAATTTCACAATGTTATTTATACTAATTTTTCTATTTATAAGTTTACTATTATTTTTACAGTAATTATAATATTCTTTTATGATTTCTTCATGTGTTCGCAGTTTTATATTTCTGCACCTATCATGCCTATGAATCTTTCAAGTATATTTTCATGTTTTAACATGATCTTCCTAACAAAGACATTTTATTAATGTTATGATTAACGCGTTCAAAATTTGTGAATTATGTATTCTACATTCCCTGCTGTACCTATCACTTGTATCATCTTGCCATTGTAACCTGATAA
The DNA here is from genome assembly GCF_954871325.1 of Gordionus sp. m RMFG-2023. Classification (NCBI taxonomy): domain Eukaryota; kingdom Metazoa; phylum Nematomorpha; class Gordioida; order Chordodea; family Parachordodidae; genus Gordionus; species Gordionus sp. m RMFG-2023. The sequence goes on from NC_088775.1 coordinate 71,244,265, forward strand.
CTTTATGTTGGACTTCATAATATTTTTAATGCCTGTTTTCTGAATCATGTAATCTTGTAGAATTAAAACATTTATTAAAAACTTAATTATAATGTAGTTAAGAAAAAAATTACCATTTGGCTAAAATTTTATTAAAAATATAGTTTTTCATAAGGAAAGAAATTAAACTCCTCTTTATTTATAGAAAATCTCAGTTATTAAAGATTTACAAATTGTATTATCTCCTCATCCAATCCCCAGTTCCAGTGAAGCGCTTACTTTGCATGATGAGGTATTTAATTTAAATACGAATTATGTGATAAATTTTGAAGGAAATAAATTATGATTATGAGGTTATTCAAATATTTCCAACATTTATTAAAAACTTAATTATAATGTAGTTAAGAAAAAAATTACCATTTGGCTAAAATTTTATTAAAAATATAGTTTTTCATAAGGAAAGAAATTAAACTCCTCTTTATTTATAGAAAATCTCAGTTATTAAAGATTCACAAATTGTATTATCTCCTCATCCAATCCCCAGTTACAGTGAAGCGCTTACTTTACATGATGAGGTATTTAATTTATATGAATTATGTGATAAATTTTGAAGGAAATAAATTATGATTATGAGGTTATTCAAATATTTCCAACATTTATTAAAAACTTAATTAAAATGTAGTTAAGAAATAAATTACGGCTAAAATTTTATTAAAAATATAGTTTTACATAAGGAAAGAAATTAAACACCTCTTTATTTATAGAAAATCTCAGTTATTGAAGATTCACAAATTGTATTATCTCCTCATCCAATCCCCAGTTCCAGTGAGGCGCTTACTTTGCATGATGAGGTATTTAATTTAAATACGAATTATATGATAACTTTTGAAGGAAATAAATTATGATTATGAGGTTATTCAAATTTCCAACATTTATTAAAAACTTAATTACTATGTTGTTAAGAAAAAAATTACCATTTGGCTAAAATTTTATTAAAAATATAGTTTTTCATAAGAAAAGAAATTAAAATCCTCTTTATTTATAGAAAATCTCAGTTATTGAAGATTCACAAATTGTATTATCTCCTCATCCAATCCCCAGTTCTAGTCAGGCGCTTACTTTGCATGAGGTATTTTATTTAAATAAAATTTATATAATAACTTTTGAAGGGAATAAATTATGAGGATATTCAAAGTCCAAGTCTTATTCAGCTATACAAAAAGAAGGAACCAAATGACCCATTTCACTTCAAATTATTTAGGATGACAAATATTTTGATTAATTTCATAATTGCTGTAGGCCCTTGTCAGCCATGTACAAATAAATTTTAATATCCTGTTACTCTCAAGAGGTTTTAAATAATATTTAATTTTCATTAATTTTTCCCATCCATTATTTCTATACCAGTTTTTATTTTTTTTTACTTTTTAAACAGGAGCATGAATATAACCTATTATAGAAAGGTTAATATAGATGGTACCCTCAACCCCAGAAATTGGCTATCTTATAGCACTACTTTAAACAAAGTCTTTTGTCTATATTGTCTTATGTTTGGTGGCCCTAAGTCCAATACTTTTTGGACTCAATTTGGGGTAAATAATTGGAAAAACATAAAGCGTGACTTAGAGAGACACTAAGTATCTTCTCTTCATAAAGATTGTGAATATGCAAATATGACTTGGCTTGCAAATAAACGCATTCAAGATCATTTGCTATCAAATAAGCTTGATATAATCATGGAAAATCGTAATATAGTTCATAATATTATCGATGCCATTATGCACCTTATAAAATGTAATATAGCCTTTTGGGGTTCTAATTTAAATGAAGATAATTTTATGTGTCTCATAAAATCAATGGCAAAAACGGTTCCAACTTTACGTACATAGATGGATAACAACGAAAAATTGCGGAGAAAAAAATCAGATAAAATTTCGAGACCTTATATAAATTTATTGTCATATGGCCACGTGAAAAAAATAACTGAAATTATTAAGATAAAAATAACAAAAAGCATTATTCAAAAAATTAAAGAGAATCGTGCCTATAGCATCATATTAGATGGAACATATGATGTGTCTAAAAAATAATGCATAGCTTTGCTTGTACGGTATATAGAAGATGATCTGCATCCACATCCTGTAGAAAGGATCATACATGTTTTTACAACATCAGAAACCAGTAGGAAAAATATAAAGAAACATGTTTTTTCTAAGTTTAATGATCTTGGTCTTCCTCTTGATTATTTGGTTGGACAAAGTATGGATGGTGCAGGAAATATGAGAGGAGTATACAAAGGAATGCAGGCTTTAATATTGAAAGAGGCTCCAAAAGCCATCTATATTTGGTGCCATGCACATCGGCTAAATTTAGTAGTTGCTCATGTTTGTGGATGCAAAATTGAAATGAAAAAGGCAATGGGAATATTAGATGAGTTATATAATTTTATGAATGGAGTTAGACGTCAAGGTTTTTTTTTTAAATATCAAATGAGAAAGTCCAAGAAATCTCTTAAAAGAATTAAAAACACAACAAGGTAAATAAAATATTTTTAATGAAACTTATATATTTTTAGAAATTATCCTACAAATCTGTAGAAATCTTTTTAGATGTTTATGAAGAAAAGAATGATAAACATAGGATGGAAAATCCTATGAGGTTGGGAAATAGGGATTTCAGGATTTCTATCTGCAATATTTGTCGAGGGATGTAAAGATATTAAATCCAAAATCCAGGATTTTTATAAGCTTTGTTTTAAGACTAGGATTAGATACCCTATTATTAGCGGATAGAGGAATTATTAATTGCCTTCCAAAAATTAAAAATAATATAAAATATAAAATATAAAATACCAATATCTTTATGTGAGGTAGATGTAATTCATCGCATATTATATATGTTTAGGACCAAGTTATAATTTAAATTAAATTATAACTTTTATGAACATATTTTAGCATCTTTAGTTGAATTAAAAGATTCTAATGACCCAAGCACCTCTTCCATTGCCTATGGATTATTATCAAGAATTAAGGATGAAAATTTTATATTAAGTCTATTTATTTTGAAAGAAATATTGAAATGTACACATAAAGACTAAAAGGTTAATATTAGTTACTATTTCTATAAATAATTTTAAAATATAGCTAATGGAGACAATATATTTTTAAAATTATATTCCTTATCTAATAGTTTTTTGAAAAAGAATAATGTAATAACTGATTTGTATAATATGAAATCAATATTCAAATTGGATCAAACAGAATTCAATAATTATGTTGAACAAAAAAAAACAAGTTGAATAAATTAAAAAATTTTAAATTATTATTTATTGTTATAGATATTGAACGGAAATATTTTTCCCTGTGCTAAATGCAATAATTAACCACCTAAATATCGATTTAATTATGATTGTTTAAATTTTTTATCATAAATATCCATTTTTACTCCCGCTGGAATTATGGATAATGAAAAAATAGAAGGATGGCAAATATCCGAAATTTGTCATACTTATCAATTGGATGTCCAAAACATTGCATATGAATATAATGATTTTCGCTCTTTATATTTGGAGTCTCAATCAATCATTTTTTGCGAAGATCTATTGAAAGTTAAAAAGAATGACGCGTTATATATTGATAGTAATTTATTGATATTTTATTTGTAATTGTATATAATTAAAGGTATTGCAAACGATCAAACTACCGAAGAAAATAAACAGCGAAATCATGACCAAAATAAAAAAATGGATAAAATATTCTTTTATATTACCATACCGACTTTTAAATCAATTAAATTCTTATTTTAATTAAAATTTATTATATAAATATTTATTAACCCTTCCTACAACTTCCTGTTCAGCCGAAAGAGCCATGAGTAAAGTAAAAATTAACAAAACTCTAATGCGGAATAAAATTTCGGACCCATTTTTAGAAAATTTACTGTTAATATCCAGCGAAATTGCTGTTTTTGAAAAATTTACAATTGATGATATTATAATACAATTTGCAATAACATCTATAAGGTTATCCAGAAAGATTATTAATAAAATAAGTAATGTATCTTTTTCACAGCGAATATATACGCTTTTAAAATATGTAAATTTAATTTAACATTTTATAATTTCAATGCAAAATATACTATAATTCATTTTATTCTAATATTTTATATAATAGCTCTATTTACAAAACATGTTTTTAATTAATTAAAAGGTAATATAGATATGTGGAATCAAGCTAAATATACCTCTTTAAATTTATTCGTCTTATATTTTTTACAATATTTTAGATCTTTTTTATAGAAATATTAATGTTATCTCATTTAATACACTTATATATATTTTATGAAAATAAAGTGAATATCAACCAAATTATGAAAAGATTGCATTTAAATATAAGTTGATTATCAGCTACAAATTTAAAAAATTTTTTTTCCCTAAATAGGCTTGAAAGATTGTAAATAGAATTATGTAAGGTTATAAATGGTGGCTTATTGTAAGATTTTTTAAATAAAATCACTATACCATCGTAAATCTGTAAATTTCGCGACCGAAGGCCGCGGGATTTTTTTTAGGTGGGTATGGGTAGATTTTGGAGGGATTTGATTTGCCTCCATCAAATTTTCTGCCCATGTAGACGCTGAAATATAGTATAAAAAGTTTTTTCCCTTAAATGGCATATAGTAGTTGGGCATACAATATCTAAACCTAGTTAAGGGATTATTGTTTGTTAAAGTGGCTGATAGATATAATGCTATTTTATTAAACCATGATATTTGATAATTATTTATTTATATTTTTATTATATCAAATATTTTCTATATTATATTGGACAAATATCAAAGGTTTTCTTTAATGCTATCTATTAAATATAAAAATAAAATAAGATTATTTGAATATAAAAATCAGAGTTGTTAAAAGATACTTATTAGATGGATTTGGATACAGATACACATACTAAAAAATTATCTAGATCTAGATACAGATACATCATCAAAAAGTTATCTTGTTATAGATCCAATTTTTAAAATGTATCTAGATACATATGCAATTTTTATTCTACTCTTATAAGCTCTGCATAAACCTAAATTAGGATTCTATTGTGAAAATGCATGAAATGAGCTAAAAAAATATATTGACGCGATATTACATTTATCTAAATATAACTAAAATAATTATTTTTGGATTTTAATATAATCATATAATATATGAAAATATATGATTAAAAATAATTATTAGATTTCAGTAATAAAATATTTTCAAAATTTTGGTCATTAAGGCATCCTCGTTTTTCCGTAAAGACATAACAATCATATCATATCTACTACTATGGGGTACTGAAAAAATCGGTTATTTAATTGTTTTTTTTTCACAGGTTATTTGTTTTCAATCAGTTGTAAACATTGATAATTCATTAACTATGATTTTATTTTAAAATATACTCTATAAATTGGCCATGGAAAAACTCTGAACTTGTTGATGCTTCATTGATTATTATTTATTCCTCTTTCTTTTCATCACTATTAATACTAGTATAATAAAATAAAATTAACAAATTCCATTGAAAATAAAAATGGCAGATTCCTTGAGTTGCATTGTAACAAAATTGTGGGTTATTGATAAAATCGGACATAATATTTAATTAATATTTTTTTTTTATATATTAGTTTTAATATTTTATTTATATATATATAATTTTTTATTATAGTAATTTTAATATTTTTTTATATATTTATATTTAATTTATATACTCATATGAAATAAAATAAATTTGGCATTCAACTATTTTTATTTATAATATAAAAAAGCGTTAAAACAGTTCCTTGATACTTTTATAAATATTATATTATATTTATATATTTTTTTAATTAATATTTAAATTTATAGTGATAATGTAGAAAATAATTTTTTCGAATTTAGTTTATTAAACTACGCTTACTATAAATGGAATATTATTTGTAAGCACAGATAAAAAATATTCAGGTATTTACTTCCGTATAATCTTATACCTATATAATATATTCATGGATAATATAATAAAACTAACTGACTCACCCATTACTAATAACGGGATTTGGAAATAGTTGTGAATATATGGTTGTATAACTGGTGGGTAATAAATAGTAGTAATGCTAGTGGGGAATCATAAAATACAATATTTTCATAAGACTATGCTGAAAATATGAGTTAACACCAGTGACGAAAAAATTCCTATTATTTTTAGCACACGTTAATTATTATTACTATTTTTAAAAAAATATATATATGAAGGAAGAAAATTTAATATTGTTTAATTTTAAAAATAACTATTTTTAAAAAATCATTCCCTTATTATTTTCGGTATAAATTTATTATTACTTTAAAAAATAAATTCTGGGGGAAAATATAAATAATAAACCTCACTTTTTCGTTGGTTATTTGTATAAATATTTAAAAACAAATATGAATTTTATTTAATCGATATTACTTAAACTACAATTCATTATAAATCGCATTGATTAGTAATGTTTTTTAAAATATTATTTATCTGTAATATACATTCCATAACTGACAAATGTGTCTGTAAAAGTGGCATTTTACCTAATGTTTTGTAACCAAATCTATATAATAGAGGATTTCACTATGTCAGTTTTAATAAATAAATTTCTTATACTTGTTTGGACGTAGGAAATATTTTTAGGAAGAGGGATGGTAATTAAATTTAAAAATGATTATGAGTGATATTGAATTTTCACAGAATTTCATTGCAAGCTGACATAGTGAAAATATAATTTATGTGTATTCATAAAATCTAATAATTAAATTAGCACTCATTTAATAAAAATTTATAGTCTTATTAATTTTTAAATAATAAAATTAAATCTATATATTACGTAATAGAATTACTAAAGAAATCGTTCAGGGGCTATCAAAAAATTTATTTTTAGTTCAAGGGGATATTAAGGAGCTATTAAAACATTATTTTTCAGGGGGCTATTCAAAAATATATAAGATTTATTGAAATGCGAGAGAGATAAGCTTTATTTATATTGAATAAAAAACATTATTTAATAAAATCGCTGTAATATATCTACTTTATCATAATATAAAAAACTATATTAAAATAACATGTAAAAAAATGATGTAAACAATTTAGAATACAAATGTAAAAAATATATAACAAAGAGGGGGAGGGAAAAATGCTCTCATTGAGATTCGAGGAAAATAAAATAGTTACCTTTAAACGATAAATGTTAAACACATAAAAAACATATTTTTTATAATAAAATAAGTTTGAAGTATAATAATAGAATATATTATAACGAATTTATAATAGGTATATATTGTTTTATATTATCTGATATTTTTTTAAAATATAAATATACATCCATTAGATTATTGTCATATTGTAATGTTAATAAATATTCTCCTTTCTCGCCTTTCATATTTTGAGTTCGATTTGGATATTGATAATCCAACACTATATTGCTGATATTTTAGTACCATATTACTTTGAACTATTTGTAATTTATTTATAAATGTATAAAAATCCGGATGGGCTGTTTTTATTAATTTATTTAGGCCATTGTGGAAGCCCTCGACGTTATTCTTAGTCCTGGGGCCTTCAATGTTATAGCGACTCCAAAATATGGAGTTAAAATTATTTGTACATATGTATTGGAAAAATAGAGCATGAATTGTCTTAAAACTTCGATATTTAAAGCCTCTGACTCGATAAATGTCTGGGTATAAACTGGATAACTGTGAAGGATTGCAAAATGGTAGTGCAAATATCCTCCGAAGGATACCCTGGACGTTGGCCCTTTCTTTATAATCTCTGGTCAACGATAAGCTTTGGATTTTTCTCCACAAAGTTTGCCCGTAGTGGAAAAAGCACCCTGGAATAAATAAATATTATTAAATATATATAGTTATAATTTACCTCGGATCGCAGCATAGGGAAAAACAGTTTCAAGAGCTAACTTCATACTAATTTCGAAATCGATTTGAATCGATTCAGGCTCTAACTGTACTCCCACTTCCAGACATTTATTCCTTAACATCTCCAGAAATTTTATATAAGTTGATTTTCGCTTATCAGGTAATATGGCGAAAATCACACATATCATATTTTCCCCAATTAATACATGGATTGTATATAATTGAGTGAAATTAATCGGAGCAGTGAAAAATGTACCATCCATGTACAAATTTTTTGAGCACATAAATTTTAAAAAATCAGGTGTCCCAAATATTATGATATCTTTATTGGGTGTATGTGCCAATAAAAATGAAGTGCCCTGAAGAGTATTACTGTAATTTGATAAATCAATTGATGATGTGTCTGAGCAAGGGCATATATCCAGTTACCACCCTTTTCATCATTTTTATAATAGAGTGCAAGGGTGGGATAGCCTCCGGATATTTGCGTATATTCGGTTTAGACATAATTTCAACCATAACATTACTGTAGATGGTAGAAATATTTAAAAAGGGATTAGCTATCATGGCATTTTTAAGACTATTTCGGGTTTTTATGCCATAATATTCAGGTAAATCATCCATATGTGTATGCACATATTTTGGCTTACCTGGAATTGATTATTTATTAATATAGCACAGGATGGGCAGCTTGGTTGGCGGCATCTGTTTATAAAAAAATAAAATATAAATAAACACTCAAAATATAACTTTGTATAATATTTATAAAAGTTAGTTTAATTACATATAATATTTGGTAGTTTATATGTCCGATTGCACACATATAAATATTTTTGGTGAAATACCATTAAATGGTATCTTTTAGAATTAATATATTCAAAATTATCTGCAAATATCAAATTAATATTTACAATAATTTTTCAAGCTATTAATCTACAAAGTCCAGTTTTGGATAACACAAATAGTCCAAGTAAATTTTAATTATATTGGTATAACTATTTTTTAACAAAGTTATGAACCAAGAGGTCTTGGAGGAAAAATAGATGCCCATAACAGATATACCATTACTTCAAGTAAATAGTATCTTTTAGATATTTATATCATTTTTAAACAAAGCTATTATTCAAAACAATTCTAACAATCAAATGGTTCAATATAGTTTGATTATATCAAAATACAACAAAAATATTATCTATTCTAATTTAGATTTTTATTATGAGATATTTGATATAAATTTTATTAATATTATAAAAAGATATATTTATAATACAATTGTGCTGTCTATTATATATTAATAGATCTAGAGTATTAAGAGTTTGCTAAAATATTGTAAATGTTAATTGTGTTGTTTATTCAAATTTGTGAAATAATTTATTATTGAGTATTAATTTAAATATCTATTGAAATGTTTTAGTATATATACCAGTTGATTATTATACATATCATTATTATTATTTGATATTTTAAGTAGAAATAAAATTTATTTAAAACTAAAAATATAACTTGTTTCTTTCTTGTTTCTTTCATGGCTCCCCGGTACGTTTTTGTAAAAAAAAAGAAGAAAATATATAAAATTTGCCTAAAATTTAAAAAAAAAAGTAAAAATTAAATTAAATTCGAAGGACATGACTTGTTTTTTTAAAAAAAAACATATAGTCAAATATTATTCTGATATATACATATACAAAAGTGAGCTACCTATTGAGATGACTACCTATTCTATTGATATGATTGCCTAATCTATTGAGATGACTACCTAATCTATTGAGATGACTACCTAATCTATTGATATGATTGCCTAATCTATTGAGATGACTTCCTAATCTATTGATATGACTGCCTAATCTATTGAGATGACTATAATATATTGAGATGACTACCTATTGAGATGACTACCTATTGAGATGACTATCTAATCTATTGATATAACTGCCTAATCTATTGATATGACTACCTAATCTATTGAGATGATTACCTAAACTATTGAGATGACCAAGAATCATACCTTAGCACGTTCTTTCATGCAAAAAGCTTCTTTCTTCATGGTGTCCTGGCTCTGGATGTTGGACTGGAATATGATAACCAGCACCTAACCTAATGTGACAACCTAGAAAGAACCAATATGGAAGTTGGACGTTAGGTTATGAATTCTATATTGTGAGACCAATGATGATTCTATATTATTCTAATCCACGTAAGAAGAAAAGTTATTATAAATTAAGATTTTATGTCGGGATAAAGGCATGTTATAAATCATTAAAATAACTAAAATGTAAAATCATAATGGATATATTTGAACATATAAAAAGCCTTAAAAAAATTATTTACTTAATTTCTTAGTGAAATATTGATAATTTTGATTTCTTGAATGATGACCAATTGTTGTAAATTAACTAAACCTAAAGATGAATTCTTAGATATAATTAAAAATAAACCATTAAAAATCCTAAACAAAAAGATAAAACTTTAATTTTAAATATATTAAAATGTAATTAAAACATATGAATTAAAAGGTTTAAATCACATGATTGATTTAAATAACCCTTATAAGTAATACTTAATATGATAAAAATGTTTTTGAATAAAGCTTTTGAAGACAAGTGGTTATGTAACATCTTCATTTTAGATAAATATTTAAATGATGAGATCATTTTTAAAAATTATCTTATGAAGAATTTTTATTAAAAAACAATTTTTGAATTAAAACTAGGGTGTGAAATTTTTTTTTATTTAAAGAGAGGGAAATGTGAATAATATTTTATTTGCATATTTTAACCTCGGAGATTAAAAATAAATTAAATATTAAAACGCAACTTAAATTATTAAAATAAAATATTAAAACGCAACTTAAATTATTAAAATAAAATATATAAAACGCAAAATTTGAAAAAACGCGAAATATTATATAATAATTTTTTTTGATTTATCATTCTTACGGAATTTTACATATTTATCATTCCATATTCCAAAATTTTTATATAATATCATTCTTACGGAATTCTACATATTTATCATTCCATATTCCAAAATTTTTATTCCAAATTCTTTTTTCCAAATTTAAAATTTTATTCCGTATTCCACATATTCAAATTTGATCAATTATTCCTTATGATAATAAAAACGTACAGCAACTTTTCAAACCTACGAAAACGTATGGACTCACGCGACTCAAACATAGACTTATGCGCCCACCGAGCGGCAACTTGATGCTTTGTCGAGGAGGGGAATGTTAATTGTGTTGTTTATTCAAATTTGTGAAATAATTTATTTTGATGTTAATTGAGTATTAATTTAAATATCTATTGAAAGTTTTAGTATATATACCAGTTGATTATTATACATATCATTATTATTATTTGATTTTTTAAAAGTAGAAATAAAATTTATTTAAAACAAAAAAAATAACTTGTTTCTTTCAGTAATTTATCTGCAATTTATTTTTTAGTATTACTGTTCTTGTATTAATATAATATTAACCATTTAGCTATAAAATGTCGCAATTATTTCTCAGTGGCAATTTTTTATATGAAAGGTTTTTATATGAAAGTTAGGGAAACGGCTGTTTTTTTCATGAAACGAGTGAATGGATATTTTATAACCAATATTTTTTATTTATTAATTTACAGAGTTGTTAAAAGATACTTTTTAAATGGATCTAGATACAGATACATCGTCTAAAATAATATCTAGATACCGATAATTTAATCAAAAATCTATCTAGATACAGATACCACATTTTTATATCTAGATACTGGATCTAGATACTTGTATCTAGATCCTTTAACAACTCTGTTAATTTATATAAATTAAGTAAATAATATTTTTCTTCTTATTTCATCCTCATTAAAATTTGAAATAACTAAGTAACTTACATGATCAATGAGGAGTGATACATCACCACAGTGACGTAGCAAGGGGGGGGGGGGTTGAACCCCCTCATAACCTCCGATAATTTAAAAATATTAAAAAAAAAATTTTTTTGGAATAATTATATATACAAAATGGAAAAATATGTACGATATCAAAATAAATACATATATAAAAAAACAAATAATAATTTTCAATTTTAAATGATAGCATGGTTTAAATTAAAAATTATATGAACTAAAATATTAAATAACAGGAGGAAGGGGCTATAAAAATATATTGTAAATATTTTATGGCATAGTACCGAGGATGGATAAAAAAAATGAAATGCATATCTCGAAAGATATTTTTTGAATAACAATTATAAATTTAATAATATATTTTATATTGTTAAACAAATTAGATAGTTTTAAAAATTTTAATTAATTTTTTATAATTTTTAATTAAAAGAAAAATCGTTTAATTTGATAAATAAACAGCAAGCTTTTATTTCTTTTGTCGGTTGAGTCTGAATTGTTGATTACAAACGTGAGAGGATATTAAAAAATCTCAGTTATACTCTGATGATTTATCAGTATCGTATGATAAGTTCTTTGTAATTTTGGTATAAAAATCTTGACAGAATAGAGTACTCTTTGAGACCAAAAAATGCTCTGCAGGCCTTTTCCACGTGTAATTGCATTTTAGATTTCCTGCCTAATATCAAAACATTGTTTTTTTTATTTTAGCCACCTCACTGATTAGTTCTTTTTTAACTTTGATTAAAAACCTATTTAAGAAATAGGACCGATGAACCGTTTAAATGGAATAGCCCTATTAAATATTTATAAGGAGATTATTCTAGATATTTAATAATAGATAATTAGCCAAATCTCATGGAAAAGTAGATTTCTCTTTATAAATTCAAATCATAAATGATTATAATTATTTAGTCATAAAATTTTTATATGCAAAACTTAATTATAATAAATTCAATCATAATTATATTTTTTATATGCAAAACTTAATTATAATAAATTCAATCATAATTATATTTTTTATATTATACTATTTTTAATAAAAGTATTGCATTTAATAAAAAGTTATTTATATTTTGATAATATGATCATTTATATTAATTGTAATTGTTAAATTATATTTAAATAATGCTTTCAATCGCCTAATAATCATAAATTTGGCCTAAATTTTGTTATTAATATTCTTTCATTTATGCTGGCTACTTAAGTGGTTAGACACTAATAAAGCACAAAATATTGGCAAATTTTATAATTAGTATTTCCTATTGTTCAGCCAACTTTAACAAAGATGATATAAAGATAACTAGTAAAAAATTTATTATAATATTTTTTAGGGACCCCGAATGCCGGAGGAAAGGAAGTATGGGAGCGAAGCCCCCCAAAATTTTTTAAAATCTCCCTATAGATAAATCCTGGCTACGCCACTGCACCCCCATAAGATATACCCCTATGTCATTTTGATTTAATTTTTAAAAATATTCTAAGATTTAATTGTTAATGGAAACTAAAACTAAATCACGAATAATTTTTTTTAAATGGGGGGGGGGGCGTCAATAATTTTTTTGGGTGGTGAGAGGACTTGCCCCCCCCCTCCCGTGTTTGCGTATCTGCGCCCCGTGTGCATACGTTAAATTATTGCACAAATTCATAAGTTAATTTTAATTAATCACTAATATTAAATAATATAATGGATAGTTTAAGATTGACTTCATAATAAAGAGAACAAGAAAACACAAAATCTATAATATTTAGGTGTTTATTTAATTTAAAATTTTTTTAATATTAATGGTTATCCTTTTATATAACTTCCAAAAATAATATTAATAAATATAAAATTTTTACACTAAAAAAATAGTTTAAATAATTTACCACCTGGTTTTAAATTTAATGTATTTTTATTTAAAGTCCTATAGTATACTTAGGCTAAAATTAAATTTAAGTAATTTCATGAAAATGCTTTGCACAGGGTTCTAATGATTCTAAATGTAAGATTAAATTTAAATGTATATTTTTTTTGCCTCAAATCAAATAAATGTTGAATGGTTTGGCCAGTCCAAATTAAGGTTATATAACCTCATATACCCGGCTTACAAGGAGCCTTAGAATTCGGTTATGGGCTATTTTTTTTTTAATATATGCTTTTTTGGTTCAAGTTAGAATATATGTTTAATTTAATTATAAATTAGCAAAAACTCTCAAATTACACAAAAATAAAATAATATCAATTTTTAGGAATAAATTTTTTGACCAAATTATTAATATAATTTTAAATATATCATCATCTTCCAATCAGAATAAGCAGAGTTGTTAAAGTATCTTGATACAAAAACGCTGAAACTGCATCTAGATACAATTTTATAAAAAGTATTTATCTAGATACTATTGTAGAGGTATCTGTATTTGTTTTAGATACTTTTTCAGATATATTTGATATACTTTTATTTAACGCTTTTTTATCTAAAAATAAAAATATTTATGCAAAATGCATTTTATCATGATTTAAATAAATATATATTAAAAAATATTTGTATTAATATAATTTTAAAAAAAAATATGTTAGCGTTTCCGGCAATGTGATATTTTTACAACTTTAAATCATTTTTTGAATTCGTTTTTTTTAATTTAAAATCGAATTTTACCGGAAATATATTCGCAGACAATTTTCTGTTAACCTTTGAGTCATTTATTATTTATAATAAAAAATATATGGAAAATCTAATATAAATTAACTTTAGTTTAAAAGTTCATGGAAAAATTGTTTGAAATTCATAGAGTTGGTATTCCAAACATGATGGAAATCATTTCCGTTAAAATCAGATTTTTAAATTTATAAAAAAACACTCAAAAAATGATTTAAAGTTGAAAAAATAACACATTGCAGGAAAAAACGACGCTAACATATACATATAAAATATTAAAACTTATACATGTATATAAATAAAATATATAAATATTCAGTAAATATTATTTTTTCCCATTTAAATCTACAGATATCAGTTCAAAATTTTGAAGGATATTTTTATCATGTAAAAAAATATATAAATTTTCGATGATATATCGGTAAAAAGTATCTTTTAACAACACTGATAATTAGTTACAAAAAAACTATAAAATATTATATATCAAGTTTATTTTCCACAAAATAACCATAGATATATTCCCCATTTAAATAATAGTAATTGCCAAATTAAATGTATATGATTGAACGTTATAAAAAAATTAAATATTCTGCATTCATAATATCACCATTATAAAATTAAATACCTTTTTTACAAATATAAAGGAGATCGAATTAAATATAAAACCACTATAAACATGGAATATAAAATATTTTTGGGTATCAAAATTTTGTTGTCAGCATTGGAACGAACGAAATTAGGCGATTTTTTCAAATTTACGATCTCTTTAATGTTATAATAGTTCTTTGATTTCTCAGGCATTCTTACATCTTTTGTCTCCGGTACATCACTTAATTTGGAATTTTTCTTTTGGGGTTTCTTTTTTTTGAATTTTTTTTGAGAAAGCGATTTATATATATCGTTGGTAAAATTATCTATGTTGTTCTCTTTCTGGACTAAAACCCAAGTATCATGCGAATTTGAAGAGTGGCTTTCGTTTGAATTTTCCTTGTCGACTTGATTGCCAATAGCTTGATCGTTATCATAAGAGTTTAATGAATTATAAAAACCTTCACTATCTGTATCGGGGTCAACAATTCTATAATTTCTCCCCGTTCTTACTTTCATTCCTTTATTTTTATTTGGGTAGTCATGGAATATATTTGATGACAGTTGGTTTAAATCACCGGGGGCTGCGATCAAACCATCGTAATGACTAGTATGATAATTATGTTGATCAGAGAAGCAACCAAACCACCATAAAGGTGCGCTTCTGGGAAAAGTTTTATCTATCTGATATATATATTTAGTTATAAAAAAAATAGTGAATTTAGATGATCAGGCTGTTAAGAATGCGTTTTAAAACAATTTAAATTATACAACTATCAAGTAAGTATGTTGGGATTAAGATAATATATTGGTAAATTGTTATATTTCAGTTTTGAAACAATATACTTTAAATTGTTCGTCGTTAAATCGATAATAATCATGGCCCGAAAAAAAGTAAGTTTTCCCATTTTTCCAGCGCATGGCATCGTCAATTTTTACGGGTAAACCTTCCCAAATAAACAATTGTTTTGGGTACCCATTATCAACTCTGTCAAAAGAAGTGCCGGCATACCTCCAATATTGATTACCTTTAAAACGAATTGTTTACGATTAATAATATAAAACATATAAATAATAAATATTATTTATGCATTGAGTATTTGATCATTTAACCTGGGTTACCCCTGCATTGTAAAGGCTAGTGACGTCCCATTAGAGTTTTACAAATTTTAAAAGAATTCCAAAAAGTAGGCAAATGAATTTAGTATAATGGTTGACTGGATCTTAAATTCCTTTAATTTATACTGAATTTTGAGAAGAAGAAGAAAAAAAATAATTAATGTATTACTTAGTGGTTCGTAACCTTTACATACTAAAGTGATTTAAAATACGAAGAAATTAAAATATTAATGATAATTATATTTGCAGTGTTGTAAACGGCTCTTTCGCGAATTTAAGGTGATTTATAGCAGGGACCTGTAGAGGTACCATTGTTTTTTCTAAATAAATACATTTAAAACAAAATTTTTATGAACTTCTTCATCAAATTTTCTCGGCCGAGGCCTGTTTATGAATAATTATGATAATATTTTTGAGTTTCTCGTTGTTATTTATTTTAAAATACCCTGAACAATTAGAAGTAGTAATGTTAAAATTATGAAAATGTTTCCTTCTTTATCAGTTTCTATTAGTGGTTTGCTTTACTAGAGTAGCCAGTTTAAAAAAAAACTATTAGCAACAAAGTCAGCTTTACGCCAATTTTTTTTAAATTTTTTTATTAATATTTAGTGCTTTGTGCGTTATTTTATTCTGCACAGCCCGGCCGGAATTTCTTTAAAATATATTATATATTTTTAATTTGTATAGATAACGAATGAACGCGTTAACGAAGTTCGTTTTTTTGAAAAAAATGATTAACGCGTTCCTTTTATTTTTGACGAACTTTGAACGTGAACGCGTTCCTTTTTTATGATGAACGCGTTCGAATTTAAAGTTCGTTCAATTTTAAATATATTTTTATTTATTTGAAAAATTTAATATTTCCGAATTTTTTTAAAAAATGTATTATTTATATTTTTTAATCGGCTGTGTATTTCCTTTTCACATTTCAATTTTTTTAACACATAGTTTATTAATTTGAATATTATTGTTTATATATTAATTTAATAGATTAGCATAAGCATGGATATTATTATTTAATCCTCATCATCTGATTCTGAAAATCCAAAATCAGATGAATTATCATTATATGATAAATGTTAACATTAACATCCTAGATTGAAGGAACTAATCCAATGCTTACCAAGTGTAAAATGTGGCCAAAAAGTATTATATTGTCAAAATCTTCAGGTTCCAATTTAAAACGACATTTGATATTAATATTAATTTTTGATATGATATAACTAAGTTAAGTCATTAAATTTGAAGAAATAATGCATTTGGGATCTGCAATTATACATCCAGCATTCAAACTTCAATGGCCATCCTCATCTGCCCCTGTAGAGCGCGTTCTTAGTATAGCTAATGCCGTATTAACTGCCAAGTGTTCCTGTCTATCAGATAAATATTTTAGAAAAATTTTTTATAAATAAAAATATCTTTTTATTCGCTATATTATATTATATTATATTATATTTATAATTATTTTATCAAAATAAAACTATATTATTTTTTAACATGGCTAAAATATATTGTATTAAAAAATATAAGTTTATTTATATTAAATTAAATTTAAAAAATATTTATCATAAAATTTTGAACGGTTTTATGTTTGAACATGAACTTGAACGCGTTCGATTTTTGTCAATGAACGTTGAACGCGAACGCGTTCGATTTTTTTAGAAATGTTTACAGCACTAGATAATGGTGATTTAAAATATTTTGTTTTAAAATATATGGCCCGGCCAGGGTATTTAGAAAATTTATGCTCGGTAAGGTAGCCTGGTCTGCAGGTCTCTGATCTAATTAATAGTGCACGTTTTGAATTTCCCTGATAAATCTGATTTTGCCAAAACTATTCTGAAGAATCTACCCTAGGAATTTCATTATGATTTCGCCAAAATTTTTTTGTATTTAATAATTTATAAAGAAAATCTATATATAAAAAGTTAATAAAAATTAAGCTAAGGCGATAATTTGATGAGTATTTTGTTCTATTTTTTGCATTTTAAATCATTAAATGAGCGCGCGTTTTATTAAATTTTAAATCTGATTTTGCCCGAAATGCATTCCAATATGTGTAGAATACTCACCCTATAAGTTTCAGAAGATTTTATATTTAACTTATGAAGAAATTATAATTTACATTAAAAATATTTTGAAAAATTATGAAAAAATTAATATAAATTAAAGTTTCTTCATAAGTTTGTCATAATTATTTGATATATCGTCGATTTACAATTGGAGTGCTCCACTCGACATTTTCAAAATTTTTGAGTTAGAAGTGGATAATAACTTATATATATATATATATATATAAATAAATAAAAACTAGATTAAAAAATATCAATTTTTGCCAAAGTTATAGTTCTCTCAAAATTGATCAATAAGCTTTTCCTATATTATATTTTAAGCTTTAATGTTGATTTTCTCATTTTAAACATTTACGCAAGTGGAGCACTCCAATTCAAGGCCGACGATATAGTAAAGGAATACTAATGACGGACGATTAGCCGAGATTTTTAGCCGATACCTAATTTTTGAATAATTAGTTTTCGCCTATTTTCATGCTAAGTCTAATTAGGCTTAGCCGATCATTTAACCTAAAAACTCGGCTAAGCCATTTTGGAAATGGCTAAAATTAACCGATTAGTCAACATTAATGGTGGGTATTCTACACTAATTGGAGTGTATTTCTAGCAATCAGATTTCTAAATTTAATAAAAAGCATTCATTTAATGATTTTAAATGTAAATAATAACAAAAAATAAAACAATACCTATCAAACTATTGCCTTACCAAAATTAAGTTTAGTTAAAAGATCACTAGAATACTGTTTAATATTCACAGGGCTGGCTGTATCAATTTCTGACAAAATCATAGGTCCGAAAATAAATGTATCTGAATTTTCAAAATACAAAATTATGGTTCAAGCCCTTACCTATAAATTATACATCGACAAAATTTAATATAGTATACTTTTTTCTCAAAATTGATTTAAGTAAAAAGAAAATATCTTATATCAAACCGTAAACTCCTTATCAGTGTTAAAAGATGAATCAAAAAGTTTAAAAATGAGTTTATGAGGATTTTCAAATTTTTAAACATTCAAGCATTTATAATATGATTAAAAATATTTCCTGCCTTTAGGACCTCGATTAAATTAGACTTTTAAAATATGGATCTAAAATCAAATCCAATTAATATAGTGATTGCATAATTCTCAAAAAATTTTAAAAGTCGGTTTTTAAAAAATTAAAATAAAAAAATGTAGTGAAACTCATCTTTTTAAAAATTTCTCCTAAATCATAAATTACAACACAAAATATTTCGGTATTATCAAAAAAATCTCATTATTAAATGCCACTAACAATATAAACATACGATAATTTTGTAAATTAAGTATTTTATCAAGAGAAGATAAGAAAAATTGGAATGAAGTTTAAATCTTTGAATTCTAGGAAAAAGTGGAATATTCGCCCAGTTCAACAAGCTTTAAAGAGATCTCAAATACGGGTTCCATATACCTAAAATTTATCAAGGTTACAACCTTTTGATTTGAAAGATATGGCCCTTAATTTCGCAAGAAATAATAAAATTGGCGTTTATTGTCAGATGTTATACATGAAAAAAAGGTAGAATAATTAAATTAATTATATTTATTATTTTAATAATTCTATGCATCTCAAAGTATGCTTTGTGTTTTGCATTATAATTTATAATTACGAATGAAAAAAAGGCGAGCGTCCTGCTATAATAGATCAACATAATGAGAACACGTCTACCCCATTTTTAAAAATAAACAAAAATAAATGAGGGTTTTAAGTTATATTTTGTCAAATATTATTATTTCAAATTTTATAAAAACGACTTAACCTAATTAATAAAAAAAATTGAGGATATTTAATTCAATATAGTTTTTAATAAAATACAAAATTTCATAAATAGCAAGTGTCGTGTTTTAGAGTTATAAAAATCTAAAAACCCTACGTTAAATAAATATAGAAACGTCAATTACGCTGGTTCTCTGATTTTTGAAAAAGGTCTGGACTTGCTAAATGAGTTACAAAATAATTTGAGAATCTAAATAATTTCCTTAAAGAAATAGAGATCCGGTGGAAAAATATTATCGGCCAGGAACTTCCAAAAGGTAACAAATTTATTTCCGATATATTTAAAAAATAAAAACATATTAATGATGAATTCCTTATTAGAAAGTAAGTGGATAGTAGCAGAGAATTTTAATACTTTATTTTAATTATATCAACCATTTGTCAAATATAATAGTGTACGTGATAATGCATTCGCGATATTTCGCTATAATGCATTCCCAATATTCATTCGCGATATTTAGCTATAATGCATTCCCAATATTCATTCGCTATAAATGCATTCGCGATATTCATTCGCGATAATGCTTTCGCGATATTCGCTATATTGCTTTCGCGATAATACATTCGCTATAGTGCATTCGCGATAATAATTTCGCTCTAATGTATTCTTTCTAATGCATTCGCTCTATTGCATTCGCGCTAATACATAGGCTATAAAGCGTTCGCGAAAATACATTCGCGGTAATGTCTTAGCTCTAAAACATTCGCTATGATGCATTCGCGATAATGCATTAGCGGTAATACATTCGCTGTTATGCATTCGCGATAATGCATTTGCTATAATATCCTTTCGCGATAATCAACATTCGCGGTAATACGCGTTAATGCATTTCGTAAAAAAGTTTCGCGGTATTAATGTGATACGCAATTTAAATTAGCTAGTTTATACATACCTTTAATAAAATATGTCATTCCGTTTCCGGACCAAACAAAAGCTGCATCTAAATCATCTGGCAACCCGGGGAAGCCTTTATTAATAATTTTGGGATAGCCAATATCCAACATTTTATTTGCCGAAAATCGCCAATATTTTTTGCCCTGTGAAAAAAATATCATTAAATATATTATAAAAGAAATTTATGGTAGTAAAAAAATAAATAAATTATAAACTTTAAATAAAAAGGTCTTGTTGCTTTTAGAACCCCAGGATAAAGCGGCATTGATATCACCAGTAATGCCAGGCCAATCATTTATGATCAAATGGGGAAATCCACTTTTTACGCCTTGATCATTCAGTTCCCAATAATACTTCCCTAATGTAAAAGATAGTTTCAAATTTAGAAATTTTTAAAGTATAGATATAGATATATCATAAAAGCTTATAAATTATATATAAAATTAGAGTACAAATCAGTGTGTGCATTATTCATAGTGTTGTCGAAAACCTCGCAGATATTTTAAAAAAAATTAGCTTAATTGCAACAAATTATTCGTATTTTATTCGTTAGTTTAAACGAAGCAAATAATTAATCATTCTTATTTATGCTAATAATAAATTTATTATACGAATTGCTCGTTTTTAAATTTAAAAAATAAAATAAGATATTTAAATCTATTAAATAATATACAATTTGATACACTAAGCATCAAATAATTTGAAATAAAAGAATTTTATTTTTAATATAATTAATTAAATTTATTAATAATATGAATAATGATATTTTATATTAATTGATTCTTCTTATGAAATATTGATTTAGAGTTAGGAGAGAAATTTTACTAAATGTGCATAACTTGCGCTAAGATTTAAAAGGGGAAATATAATTTTTTTTGAAAACCTCAATTTTCTTAAAACAGATAAAATTAATAAAAATTAGTTTTAAACTATTATTTTTATATTATAATAATTATGCATTTTCATAATATTTAAAAACCAATTATTCCAATTAACTGAATTCCGAATAATTCGATTTTTTCGCTTTAAATAACCGTTTAATGCTAACAATTAATTTATTATTCGTATTTGTTAGAATGTTTGATTCGTTTTTGAATAGATCAATAACATATATATTACACATTAGCATACCTCTAAATACAATTGTTTCTTTGTTAGCGTTGACAGTTATAGCATCGATCCTAGGTATTTTACAGATATTCTTTTCTTCTGAGGCGTCATAACTTGGAATAGGTTCAGGAGTAGTAAATATTTTCTTCTCTTCAGGATAGTAAGTCCTTCTATGACCGAACATTTTGAATATGTCAAAATCAAATCCGAATGGGTTATTGGGCTTTATGGTGTCTGTATCTTGATTTACTGCATAACTAGTGGGGGTTGTGGTTCGATAAGTTATATCACGATTCTTGTGAGGTGGTTTAACTAATTTTTTAGGTGGACCTGTTTTAAAAAATAAAATTTTATGTTGAAAATGCGCGTTGAATATATGTTATATTATAAATTAAACATCTTAAATATAACTTAATATTAATTGATATTGATTTTTAAAATTTCTAGGCTTACCGTACAATTTTTGTATGCCAATTTTGTCATCGGCGTCTAATTCTATTGTACCCATAAATGTTTTATAAAATGGGGCCATTAATGCTGTTCTTCTATTTGAATGAGACAATCCAAGAGAGTGGCCGAATTCATGAGCAGCGACTTGATATAGATTTGAACCTATAAAAAATTCACTATTTAAAGTTATAATGCTGGGAAATTAAAAAGTGAGTTATTTAGAGTGCCCTATCTAACCTTAACTAAGTGAGATTAGTATAGAGGTAAAAGAAGAAATAAAATCTAATATAGTAAACTCATAAAAAAGGTGATAAACAATTGAGGTGATAGCGAGCAAAGCCGTGCTCAGACATTTAGAGACCCAGGGCACGAATGAATTCGGTTGCCCATTAAAAGTGATATTTATTTAAGCCCCTAAACAAAATTAGCAAAAAGGAAAATCAAAATTAGCAAAAAAGTAAGAAAAAATAGAAATCTAAATTATAATTTAGCAAAAAGGGGAAACGAAAATTAGCAAAAAAGAAATATTAATTCGAAAAAGTAGGAAATCTAAATCAAAGCACACAACGAATTTGGCGAGAAGTCTAAATATTGAGACCCGGAGCAGGTGATCCGCTCGCTACCCCAATTGTAGGGGCTTATCTGATTTGAATAATGACTTAAGAATGTATATCAATATAACAGAGATCATCCATTTGGAATTAATTTCAGAAGTTCGCTATCTTATTTACTAAGAAGTTTGGTCGGGAGTAAGGTCATTTTATAGTAATGATAAATGTAATATAGTAAAATACCTCGATAAGGGGAAGTAGTCCAGGTTTCATCATCGTCGAAATGGGCATCTCCTCCGTATTGAGGGAAAAAGGCATGGGCTAACACCTTTCCAATACCATCAAAATCTTCCCCATCCCCATGATTGCCCTTCTCAAAACTGATTGTTATATCGGCCTTTCCTTTAGTTTGGTACAAATTTATGTCTGCATGTTGCATCCATACCTTTTGAGCAATTATATTGTGAGTTGAAATGGTATCACGTCAATTCGGCACAGAAAATTCGGCGCAACTTTTTAACATGGTAAATTGGCCCAAAGAAATTGGTATAAATATTGGTTTATTAATATTTTTTTGATATTATTAAATTATTATTGATATTACACATTTAATAAATAAAATTGAGATTTTTGTAAAAAAAAATATGAAGAAATAATTAATATAACCAACATTCAAAATGAATTTTATTTAGTCATTCTTTTTTTTTATTAATAAATTTTAATAAATTGCAACTGCATTAGATACAAGTCGAATTGTCGTGCGCCGAATTGACGTGGAACCAGTTAAATTTTCCTAAAAATTTACTCTTTCAATCATATAATGTAGGAATATTCCATCGACCTGACCAGAATTTTGCTAAGGGAGGTGGGCACTATTAGGTATTTTCCCATTAATTTTATTGAAGGTCTTTAGGTCCATTGATTGTTTTTTTAAAAATATTTTTTCACATATTAAAAATGAAAATGATTTATTTTCTGAAAATTTTAATTATAATCTTATTTTATTATTAACTTTTATTTTTTTTGTTTATATAGTGATATATTGCATATATAGAGAGTGGGAGGTGTATGGGGGGGGGGGTGTTTATTTACTTAAAATGATATTTACAAAAAAGGCAGATTTCCGAAGGGCAAGACATATTAACGCTCGCCTCCTAGCTACAGTTATGAACTAGACAGAAAAATCCTCTCAAATTTTTAACCATGTCACTATAACCATAAAAATGATTTATAAAATAGTTACCTTTTAATAAATTATGCCAAAATTAAATTTTTAATATCCAATCCCATCTTTAAAGAAGAAATTATGTTTTTATGTAAAAAATTATTTAAATTCTTTTTTACATGTAAAGCCTTTTTGATTTGTTCATCGATAACCGACTTCGCCATATCTGATGTGTAATTATCCACCCTAAACGATAAGGTATGTTTTCTCCATTTGCTACCTATTAAAATCATATAATTCTCAATACCAATGGTCACATCAGATCATCATTAGACGATTTATTTTAATTAACAGTAGAAAGACAAAAAGAACTCGATTCTAAGTTGGAATAACTAAAGAATCGTTTAGGAAATAAAAAGGCAGGAAAACTAATATACCAATGTCGAGTAATAAGTAGATATTACTTTCAATTTTTAATCAATTATTATTAAAATGCTGTTTTTTAATTTTGCAAACCTCATTATCATTTTTTATTATAAAGAAACATACATTATTAGAATTACATATAAGAGGTCTACAAAAGGTTGAGTCTAAAATATTTTTAAAACGGGCGAGGATGGGTAAATTTAAAATATTTTTTGGGCAAAATGAGCATAACGTGTAATATTTATTATAAAGTTTTTTTAAAATTCTGTAATGTATATTTTATAAGTTTTAGGTAAAAATATATCAAAAATATAAAAAGGCCAAACCATCTAATCAAATAATTTCCAAACATTGGGCGGGCGGACAAAGAAATTAAATAAATTGGCAGGTGGTATAAATTTTTTTGAAAGAACCATGGCGGGTTAAAAAAAAAGGTAAAAAATGGATGAGTGGGTTAAAAACCCGCTTATTTTAGAGCTTGCATTAACAATGCAGATTGAAATTAGTTTGTGTTTAAAATTTTATTTTAAGTTTTATCTATTAAACAATTTATCATTAAAGATTAGAATTAACTTTGTATTTTTATATACTGTGTCAAGGACAAATTTTGTTAAATAACATAAAATTAGATCGAAGAAATTCCAACTCATGTTCGAAATAAATAATGATAAAGTTAAAAAAACTTCACTTACTAAAATTTTAAATGATGAAACTAGTATTAAAGTTGAACTAACTTGGGCAACAAAAAGATTATCAAAAAATTTGACCAAGTATACGTTGAGAATTAATTAACAAATTCCAAATATATACCTCTGTAAACATATCTAGGTTAACAGTAGTATTTACAATAAATGTGATCAATTAAATTACAATCAACTCTAACAATTAATACCTAAACATGCTTATATAAATATAAATGATGATAGAAATTAAAATAACCAGAGGAAGGCTACTCATTCAGACAACTTAAGACAGACTAAACATCATATAATCAATAAATTTAGAATAGAAATATTGCCAAACAATGTCCTCCATATTAATTGATACGGAATAATACAGTATAACCTATATAATGATGATTTATAAAACTTCATCTTACATGAGATAAAGCAGACCTCGCCACTTGTAATGATACTCCTCTAGTAATTTCAGGATTTATTAATATTAACTCTTATATAAACCAAATTTCTAAATTTCTATTTTATAGTTAATCATAATAGCCCATGCGTATTAGGAAGGGATTTCATGTTCAACTTTTAATTTTATAAATTAAAATGAAACCATCTCCAATTATTACTTGGAAAACTATTGGTGTATGATTACTGATAATAATTAAGAGAATTTTATTGAGGCTTGCAAGGGATAAATTTTAACTAAGAATTGTTTTAAGAGATAGGAAAAATAAAGGGGGTGGAAATAAATTTACTCATATATGAAGTCTCCCTTACGAATGGGAGGCGGAGTTGGAAAAGGAATTAAGCAGCTGAAATAAAGAAGGAAATATCGAGCAAGTTGGTTTTTCCCACTGGTTCACCCTTTTAGTGTTTGTACGGAAAAGGGGCAACAAACTTAGAATAATTTATGTTGATTTTTGTCTATCAATAGAATCTTATGTTAGAACATTTCGAATATATATTATCGAAAATTGATGAACTCTATGCTAAACTGTCAAAAAAAAAATTCAAATCCAATATTGATGAAGAAAATGTTGTTCTTGTTCTCTTCAGTATTTTCAATATATTTGGAAAAAATTTCAAAATATATTACAAAGTATGCAATGCTCTCATGGCGTTGCTTGGAGGATTATTTATTAAAACTAATCTTTCATTCCAAAATCGAAATTCTGAGATTAATCAACAATCCGATATGGCCTTCCGATTTTTTTTATCCTCTGAATATGAGCTAATATTTAATTTCAATATCAAGATTTGATATATCCTAAGACTAAGACGTATCTATTAGCTTGAGCCATTTGAGTATCAAAAATCGTTCCTAAATTTGAGTAAAAAAATATATTCAAAAGTGGGATAAAAACGGCTATTTTTTATGGTAATCTTTAATTGAGCCCATGTTAATATTGAAAGCATTGTTTACAAGTGCAAGTCGAGGTTAGCGAATACATTTCGTAAAACTCTTGGTGGATATTATCTCTTAGTTTTCTAATTTGTAATAGAATAATATTCGTGTAACCGCAGCCAAATCCATATCCTTTTTTTAAAAAATATTTCATAAAAATGATGTGTAATTAAATAATTCATTAATACATTTCCTTACGAAAAAAAAATCGGTTGTCTTATTGAATCTAATAATGTATCCGCGTCAGATAAAATATCTGGTTTACGCCTTGATATTTCTCCACGGGCAATCAAAATAAGCTTTTCTTAATCCACAAATGCTGTAACATCTTGATGTCAAAAACTTCATCATGTCGGACATGCTTTTTGCAGCACAAGAAGTCTTAAAAATAATTCTATTTAGCAAATTTTGTCTAAAAATTATCGCCAACCTCCCGAAGACCTTATTTTCTCCTTATCTATATTTTTTTAGATTCTTTATTTTGTTCAATAGTTTTATTTGCAATTATTATGCTTTAGATTGTGAAGATGAATAATCATTTATTATAATTTTGGTTATTGGCCTTGGGTTATATTTTCTGCATTAAATTTTATTAGTTTTAGGTTTTTGGTTGAAAAATCTTCATATATCCATCAGTGTTTAAGGGTTAAAAAAGTCTCAAATTTATGTATTAAAAAATATTAATACATAAGGAAGAAATATAAAAATTAATTTTAACATTTACAATTTATAATAGAATATAAACTTTTGAGATAATATAACCTATTTGAAATAGAATACTTAGCATTTCACAATTCATAAGATCTTAGATATTTTTTCAAATATAAATGCCTGTTTGAGCTTTAAAATACGATAGATTCAGGTGGGGAGAAAACGAGAATAAATTTTTGAAATCTTTTAACAAAAAGTAAAGTTCAGGGTTAGGCAAATTAAAAAAAAAAATTCAATACAAATAACTTCAAAAAATAATTAAAAATGTATCTTAAATGTAAATTATCTTGTTTCTTTTCTCTAACTTATATCACAAAATTAATATTTAAAGAAATAATTAGAGATTTTGCAATATAAAATAATTTACAAAAACGAAAAGTATTTGTATTTTTTTAATATATAAAATACAAATGCTAAATCTTTCTCAATTATTCAAATAAATACTAAATACAAATGATTTTAAAATACAAGTATGAGATGTCTCACAGACTTTCTAGTATAATATAATTTATAATTTTTTTAAATATTTTAGTTTTACCTTGTAAAACATAGCGCTTAGACCTTCTTCTATGAATTTTGGGATAGGATGTCGATCTAATATCTTTATTGAAATTTGTTAAATCCTCTTCATCATCTGGAATATCTTTAACTCCGCATCTGCGCCAAGACATTGCCTCTATAGTATCCCTATCCAAAAAGCCTTTTAGTTTTATTGTGATACTCTTATTAAAAAAAAATCATTTTTACCTTTTTTTATTAATGTATGTTCTTAATCTTCTAAAACTCTATTCATATTTTTATTTTTGAAAAATATTAGATTTAAAATTTTATCCCTCAAATTGTTTATCTTATTTATCAGAGTATATTTAATTTATTTTATCAATTGTTAATAAATATTAAATAACACCTGTAATATTGATACCGGCAAAACTTTGAAACAATTTAATGGCTTGGAATACAGATGTCTTATCTATATCCGTAAAGGATTCAAGCCTCTGATCTAACATCATATTTGAATCTCGATATCGATTACCGGATTGAGTATGTGGATGTGGCAAATAATTATATTGCATCAAATAATTCTAAATTTTAAAAAGAAGAAAGAATTATATTAATAATTTGGATATATTAGATGTCGGCGCGGCTCTAACCAGCCCGTAAACTATCAAATTTTTCTGCCAGTTTGTTATTATGTTTACCTAGCCCGTAAAATAAAATGGTCTACCTGGCAAAAAATAATTTTTTTGATTGTGTATCAAATAAAAGGTAATTAAAATATTTTAGTGATGTTTTGTAAAAGATAATGACGTAAATTTGCCTATTTATTAGTTTTAAAAACATATCAAAAATTCCCTCCTCCGGACTCGTAAGAATATTTTTTACAATTTTTCCGGCCCAATTTTGGGCTTCTGAACGGGTTTCGTAGATTTTTAATGTATATATTTTAAATATGTTAAAATTTATCAATAAAATAACAGGTTAATCAAGAGTATTGTAAAATTACATTTTATAATTTTAAAATGACCTACAACTACAATTTATTTAAAGCTATAAGAAATGAATATTGTATATTACCACGGTTCATCTATTACAACCCTTATTAGGCCGAGTCGTATTCACGGGTCACGTAGGATTCTGGACCTTACAGATCGCTGATAATAATACTATATCAATTAGAAATCTGCATGACTCAGTCAACAGCCCAGTGTGTGTGTTAGCAAGGCAAGGATTTCCCAAAATATTTTTAGGCCCGGGTACCTGTTTTAAACTAGAATAATATAAACAGATCAATTTTCCATTAAAAAAGGTTTACTAAGGGTCAAGGCCAGATCATGCTTCACTAATACCAATATACATCTATAATTTTTTGATTCTATTAATTAAGATATACTTATATTTCTTTGAAGCATTTAACTAAAATGTATACTAGTTAAGCATTATACATGTTGGCCAAAGCTTTAGAGTTAGTGCTTTAATAAATTGGTAAACTTCATGCTTAGGTCTTTAATATGTGAATCAGACACATATCAAAATTTTGAAATTATAACTAGATTCAAAATAGAATGAGATGTTAAGTATTTTACTTCCATATCTATTAATAAATCGAAGAGAACAAATAATATCTATAAAGATCCTAAAATCAAAAGATTCAAAAATATTTTGAGTCAGGGAACAGAATCCTTAATATATATAGCTGTAAATGTTTTTTGGTGATCCAAAATCTGATATTTAAGCCTAAGGCGTGCCATCATAGCTCTTTGGCTTATAATTGGTTTATGTTTAGAGTGGAAAACTGATTGATAAATCAGTCATATTAATCAAGTATAACTTATCGGTGCACTCAGATATTCAGTGCTCCCATCATTTTTCTTTTTGTATGATGCCAATTCAATTTTTTCATATTTTGTCATTGCGTTTTTCTTTAAAATCTACCAAAAGGATTGGAATACCAAAATTACTTAATACACTTATTGATATAAGTTTCAGAATGCAGAATGATGCCAATTCTTTTCTTATTTTAACAATCCCCCCCCCCCCCCACACTTCCAGCAAGCAAACAGATTAAGGTAATCAAATATACTATACACTACTTCATGGTATGGTATAAGTTTTGGAATTAGTGTTCAAATGCTTGGTTCACTTTATGCTTAAAATGTTTTCATTTTTTTAACTAAGTCTATTTTGGTTCGCAAAACTATACTATCTAACAAACGGATTAAAACTAGATACAATTAAGTATTAAACATTGAGAGATTTTTCAAAATGCCTTTCGTTGCTTTTTAATTATAAGGTAATCAATCTTTTGTTACTAATATTTTTTCCTTATACTGGCTATTACATCAGCTGAAATACGGCCTGAATAAAGAATGAAATAGAGATTTTAGTACTTCCAATTGTTTAGCCAACTTTAATGGAGATGATGTAAAGATATTGCTCATAAAGTAAAATAAAAATAAACATGGGGAAATCCAAAATGACTAATCAGAATTTCTTAAATGTGGGATCTGGTAGCAGGCAAACATGGTTTAGGGTTTTATATAACATCCTTGAAATGAACGTTTCATATATAAATTTAAATAAATTATGGCAATTGAAATGAATGGATTGATTTTAATTACAATTTTTTAATAATGACTAAATATATTAAAAAATGTAATTTCAATAAGATTGAAAAAGTATATCATCAAATTATTATTAATTAAGTTAATTAAAATAAACACTCCTCAATTCTAACAATTTGTGAAGTTTATTTCTGCTAAATTTTAAACATAATAGAGATATGACGAATAAGGTGTTTAATTTTAATGTATTATTTTAAAAAATCTAACAATTTCATTACATATACACCCCCCCCCCCCCAACCCTATTTTTTAAAAAAAATAACATTACACATCTAGAACTTAGCCGCTATCCCTCTTTTGTGATTCATTTTAAATTATTTTTATTGATAATGTTATGTTACATTTGTATATATGACAATATACGGTATGACGAATAACTATATTCTTTTCTTAATAAATGATTATTTTATAATATAATTTAATATAATATGCGTTATTTATAGATATGTTGAACTCATAAAATAAAAAGAAACTTGGACTCTCATTTATATAAGGTATTGATTTTTAGAAGTGCATATTATAATAATATAGTGTAGTGTACAAAAATAAATTGAAAAGTTTTCGAAATTATAAAAAATATGGTAAGAGTTTTTTTCATGCATTACCTAATATTTTTTATAATATCTTTAGGCAAATTCTGTTATAAATAAAACGAATCCTTATTAATTTATTTCGGTGTTTGGGGAGGAAAGGTGTAGGTGGAAGGGGGGGGGGAGTCCTTAGCTTCTAAAATGATAATAATAAAAAATAAAATACTTTTTCAAAAATTCGAGGAGGGTCTTACAAACTTTTGTTAGAGCCCCCCCCCCCCCCACACACAACGACGTCCATAACCTATTTTATTTAAAATATCAATCATTTTCTCTATATTAATATCCTTTCATTTTATTGTGAAAAGCGGCCTTCGGCATGGGGAGAGTGGGTGGCTTCGCCCACGAGGTGCTTATAAAAAAATAACAGGATAAACCGTTAAATAGAATATAATAAATGAAGAATAAGTCTTTAAATGAAATGTTCAGACCCCTGAGTCCTCGAAAAATGATGCCAAAAAGGTCAGGTTTTTACCATTGGAAAAAATTTGTTTTTCTTTGACCTTTAGACTAACCTAAATAATTAGGATGAATAAATATCAGAGACCTGCAGAGTTACCAATTACACGGCCAGGCCGGGCTCGGATTAAAAAAAATTTTTCGGCTGCCTGGGTTTTATATTTTTCGGTCCGGATATATTTAAAATATATTATATATTTTTTTAAATTTTTATAGGTAATAATGGCGATTTAAAATATTTGATTTTAAAATATTAGGCCCGGCCCGTGTACCCCGGTTGGGCTTAGGGCCGAGCGAGGGGGAAAAATATAAATGTGTATCAGAGACCTTCTTGGGCTTTAATTTTTTGACCCCGGCCCAGGCCCGCAGTAAAATTTTTTTAAGCCCAATCCCAGCCCGGCCCATATATATTAAAAAAATTCCCAAACCCGACCCAAACCTTTATCCAATAATTTAATTAATTGTATTTAATAAAAATAAACAACATGTAAGTGTATTTAGGCAAGCATTTTGTTTACAATACTGAAATTTATCTTACTAAAAAAATCGAAAACTCAGGCCTGCTAGAAAATATGATATTAAGGGCCTGTGAACCGTGGGCCGGCCCCGCCCATGAAAGTCTCTGTATATAGAGGTCTTTGCTTAATACATTTGGAAATTTTTTTATAAGGCTAATAAAATAAACACGAAAAACCTATAAAAGAAAAAGTGGTATTAAATGCTCTTGAAATCCAAAAATTATTAAGTTTCTATGGGGAGGAGGTGAGGGAATAATTTTGAAATGGAAAAAGTTTTACAAGAAAAAAAATATTTTAAGGGGGAGGTTTGGATACTCCATAACCCTTCCCATTTTACCCCCATGTTTGAAACATTTCCAAAATTATGAATCTTTTTTATATTAGTTTGCCGTCAGACATCTGAGTCATCAAATTTAAACAAAGTTTTAAGTTTTACTATAAACATTTAATACCTCAAAAATGATGGTCAAAATTTTAAATATTTAAAAATATTTTTTTTACTATAGCATTTGGCGGTATATACAAAGGAGCACTGTTCAAAATCTCGAAATATGAAACGAAGAAAACTAACAGGCAGAGAAGGTATCTTCTATAATGGAATATCCTATCGAATATAGACATAATTTTCTTTTCTCGATATTTTTTATTCAATAATAAGATTTTGAGTGGATAAAAATTATTGTTTATTTATATACTATAATATTTATATTTTTTGTTAGAAAAAATATTTATAGTTAATTATAATTTTAAACTAGATCATAAGGAAATGGATCATTAGTTGTTAATTTTTGGAATATTAATGACCGGAATTTTTTTAAATATTAAAAAAATATGACACAGTCAGCAGAGTTGTAGAGTATAGTATATAATTGTATTTTAAAATGAGGAAAAAAGTGAAATTTTTTTTAATAATGTATTTTGTAGTCGTTTCCCTCGATATTTTAAATTATTTACCTATTTTTATTAAAAATAAATTAAAATAAAAATTTATGGTGATTTATTAATGGGAGGTTATTAAAAGGGGGAAAGGGGCAGATTGGATATAATTTTAAAATGGCTTTAATTCAAGTTTATATTTGTTATTATATATTATTTTAATAAAAAATTTAAATTATAAAACCCCGAATTCGGGTGAGTCAAATATCATTTTAAAAAAATAAATCTAAAATTAACATTTTTTTTTGTTGAAGTAATAAAGAGATTATATTAAAATCTATTACATACCAAGAAGAACTATATTATACTTTTACTTTACTTTGAATAGTAAATTTAAAAGAAATTTCATTCATTTTCCTTTATTGTCACCAAATAATAGGAGGAAAAAATGATTTTGCCAATCCTAAAATGTAACTGTTCATTGACGATTTAAAACGCGTCATTTACAAAGGGGATCGGCCAATTTGAAAAAAAGAATATTTTTTGTATGTGGATGAATGATAAATTAGGTTGAATCATAGAAATTAGAGAGCAAAAGAAAATAATTTTTTTTAGATTTAAATTTTAAAATAATTTTTGATATTTTATATTTTCCTAATTAATTTTTTTTACAATAATTGTTTCTTTCTTTTTCTTTAGGAATAATAATTTGTCTTTTTCGTGATTGTATTCATAATCGAATAAATTTTTATTGGCAATTGGTATTTGTAATAATTGTTGATGAACAGAATGATTAAATTTTCCCCTAATATCTGAAATATATTGAATTTTGTAAGGACATGGATTATGGTATCAGAGAGAAATCTAACCAATTATTTGATTGATATTAGATAGGAATAGAATTCTTATTTTTTATCTATGCAATTTGAATTCGTAAAAAAATTGTGAGTGCAAAAATAATCAAAATTATCTTTTAAAAAAATAATATAAATAATCAATTTTAAAAAATAAATATAACACAAAAATGAGTTATATATTTTTTTTCCAATGTGGAATCTCTTATTTAACAGTTTGAAAATAAACACAATCTGAATCTCTTTGTAAAGCAACCAGTAGTTAATAACATATGATTCATTCATTCATTTGTTTTAACGCATCGTTAAATTTTTTGTTTTTAGTTTATCATAATTTATTTGGAAATCATAATGATGGAATGGAATTATAATTTTTATTTTAAATAAGATATCTTTTGCATTTTTATGTGATACCTGTGTTATCAAAATATTGTCTAATTAAATTAGGTATTATGATCTGGGAAAAAATTAACTAAAATTTAGATAATAAAATTAATTCTCAGATCGCATCTCCTCGTCTTATTTCTTTCTAATATTATCATTAGCTCTAATAATGATTTTTTAACTAAACATAAAATTAGATCACCTAAATGTCAAAATTTATATGTTGAAAAAACAAAAAATGAAGGCTTCTTTTCTTAATATAATTTTGAATTAAGAACAAAAATTAAGACGAATTAATACATGACCTCATAATTTTTTTATAAAAATAATAAAAAATGTATAATTAGCCCAACACTGAATGATAATGGAAAATAAATAATCTTATTTTGGCAGATAAATTTTATTATAACCAATTTTAAGTTTAAACTTTTCAAACATTATTTTATATGTCAAATAATTTAGAACACAAAAAAATATGCGTTAGAATACGAAATATACTTTTTTCCCCTTCTCTTCGATTCAAAAAATAGGGTGTCATTTAAAACTGATACTTTAAAAAAAAAATTTTTTCATGGCATTTAACAGGAATTTTGATATTGAATTGATATTTTATAACCTTTAACTCCTTGCCAACTTTCTTTTTTTAAAAAGATATCTCATGTCACAGCTTGTGATATGTTTAGTATACTTTCTCTATTTGTAAGTTGTTTGAATAGTATTTTATAACAAATTGTTTAAAATGAGATAATGAGTAATGGACTTTCACAATTTTACAGAAAAAATAAAACATGAATTTATTTAATTTTAATAAAATCCTTCCATCATGACAAGATCGGATTATAAAGACCCCACATTTTTTAAAAATTAATAACAACAATAAAACGTTTATTATTTTGTTCCACTTAATCTATTTCTTTAACAGAGACCTGCAGAGGTACCATTTGCATGGCCTGGTCCAGTTTTTTAAAAAAATATATTTTCGGCCCGGCCCGTTTTATATTTCCAGGCCCTGCCCGGGTATAATTAAAAAATTAAAATCAGGTAACTGTTAATCATGCAAAATTTGTTTTGAGGATTTAGCGAAGGTAGAACCATTATTTACATTTATTTATTTCTATAATTCATTCACAATAAGTATCAGTTTTCATTGACATTTTATTCAGTATAATTTAAGCATAAGGTGCAACTTAATTACAAATGGCGATATATATCCCTTAGCTGGTCAGCATGTTTTCTTATTTCACGATCTGGGGTCTTGACTACATAGGAATATAATCCCTTTCTATCCTAAATCACCCCTTCTCTCCAACTCTTAGTGGTTTCATTCCTTACCCACACATGCTGACCAACGTCAAATTCCCTAAAATTGGAATGTGTATCACGTTCTTGATTTTGTTTATCATTGGCTTTATCAATCTCCTTTCCCACCTCTGGTCTAGCCCAGTCTAGATTAGTTCTTATTTGACGACCGAACATAATCTTCGCTGGTGACCTACCCGTCGAACTATGTTCTCCCAGCCTATACGCTACTATCGTTTGAGTCATCGCCTCTAGCGGGTCATTAATTAATTCTCGACTGGCATAATACCTTCCTTTTAAGGTTCGAATGGTTCGTTCCGCCTGCTCATTTGTCTTCGGGTGGTGCGAATGTGGCAAATGTTGTTTTCTTCACAAAATCTAAATTCTATTGAAATAAATCGAGGTTCATTATCCGTTACAATGCTTTAAGGTACCCCAAAGGTAGCAAACCACTTCTTTAATCTCGTTATCATCTCCTTCGCCGATGTGTTTCTCGTCAAGTCTACCTCAGCCCATTTTGAGTATGAATCTACTCTCACTAGCCAATATAAAGAGTCAACCGGTCCCGCAAAATCTAGATGTATACGCTCCCATGGCTCTTTGATACAATTCCATGAGTATAGTGTAACTCTATTACGTTCGGTCGATTTTTCTGACATCCAACACAATATACCGTTCTATGTCATCTTCGCATTTCGGCCACCAAGAATACAACCGAAAAATAGATTTCATCGCGTTCATTCCTGAATATCCCCGATGTAGTGTTTCCAACACTGAATTCCTAAGTTCCGTAGGGATTATCAATCTACCATTTCGTTCAACTATTCCCCTATTTACTGTTAATTCCTCTCGTTGGGTGTGAAAGATTACTAGCTCCGGTTCTTCTTTCCGATTAAAGCCTCTCCACCCTTGCTCAATATGTTGTGCCACTCGCTTTAGTATTGGATCTTTAATTGAATTCTTGCGCAGGTTTCCCTCTGAGACCTGCATATCCTCTAAGTTTATGTTCCGAAACGCCAATGCATGCTTGGTATCCCGATTAGGTATGATATCGTGGAGCGGTAGCCTAGATAAGGCGTCTGCTATAACATTCTCACGACCAGATCTATATTCCACGCTAAAGTCGTAAGCGGTCATCTTCCAGGCCCAACGTGTCAGACGATTGTTCGATATCTTTGGCAGATTCCTTTTTTCCCCGAACAACCGTTCCAAGGGTTTATGGTCTGTCCGAAGTATAAATTCTCGACCGTAGATAAAGTTGTGGAATTTTTCTATTCCAAATAACAATACTCTCGCTTCTTTATCGATAGACGCATAATGTTTCTCCGACTGTAACAACGTCCGAGACGCAGCTATGGGTTTTTCCCCGGTTTGTGAAACCTTATGAAGTAAAACAGCATCCAGTCCTGTATCTGACGCGTCACACTCCATAATCAACGGTAATTTAGCATTATACAGCATTAAGGTTTCTTCTGCTGATAACAATGTCTTAACTTTATCGAAAGCCTCCTGCTCTACATTAGTCCAACACCATGGTACTTTTACACTAGTCAATCGATGTAACACAGCTGCTTCTCTATGAAGATTGGGAATGAACCGTTCATGATACGTGACAAGCCCAATAAATGGACGTAACTGATGAACATTCTTGGGGTTAGGTGCGGCCTGGATTGCTTTAACTTTCCCTTTCTTGGATGTACCCTATTTTGGTTGATAGCGATACCTAAAAACGAAACAGATTTCCGTAGAAATTGGACTTTTTCAAATTTACCTTTGAGGCCTGCTTTCTGCAGCCTATTGAGTACTATTTTTAAATTAGCCAGATGTACGGCGTCATTTTTGCCGGAGATAATTACATCGTCCAAATACACTCCAGTCATCGGGCAATCTTTGAAAACATTGTCCATGTAACGCTGGAAAATAGTTGGTGCGCACGCAAATGACATCCTTCGGTATCGAAAATATCCTTTATGTGTTGAGATGACCAAATATTCTTGGGACTCTGGCTTAACGGCCATTTGTAGATACGCGTCCTTTAAATCTATCACCGTAAAACGCCCCCACCCCGAATCTTAACCAATAAGTCATCCAGCGTAGGAATAACGTGATGATCATATAATAGATGGGGATTTAAACTCACCTTGAAATCTGCGCAAATACGAATCTCGCCATTGTTTCTCCTGACATTTACTGTTGGGGTTGCCCATGGCACCCTAGTTATAGAG
The DNA here is from genome assembly GCF_954871325.1 of Gordionus sp. m RMFG-2023. Lineage (NCBI taxonomy): Eukaryota > Metazoa > Nematomorpha > Gordioida > Chordodea > Parachordodidae > Gordionus > Gordionus sp. m RMFG-2023. The sequence continues at coordinate 71,281,972 of NC_088775.1, forward strand.
GAATCGATGGGCTCCAAAATCTCCGCAGCCACAAGGCGATCCAGTTTTAGTTCAACCGCTCTGCGTAACGGAAATGGCACTCGACGAGCTGGAAACTATTTTGGAACAGCCGTATCTTTTAATTGGAGTCGCATCGCGAAATTACGTATCAACCCCAGTTTGCCGTCAAAAACAGCTTTAAACTGTTTAGCTAACAAATGCCCCATTGAGTCTTCCGTTTAGACATCCTCGATCCGTGTGAGCATCGATAGTATTCGAAAGGCCCATCGGGGCTTCGGCCCGCGGGGGCATCGATTGTATTCGAGCGGCCCATCTATGCATTGTTGGTTTGGTGGCAACTTGATGTTATTGTTTTTCAATTCGTTTTGAGAACCTGTTGTATGCTTACCTGTCTCGGTAACTCAAACCCAAATGCTAAAATCCATGGCAACCCAAACAGAGATAGGTCATTTGAATTTATTATAATAACTGATAAATTGCCAATTTCCTTCCCCACTTGCACACGAACCATGGCTTCACCCATAAGATCCAAAGGCTTATCTCCATAGGCTGCTAATGGGTTTGTGGAAGATGTTAGTGGTTTGCCAATTTTCTCCCAAATATTCAATCATATAATAGAGGCTTGTGCTCCTGTATCATAATCAAAAGTGACACTAAGTCCATTTATTTTAACTGTGATCTTTGCCCTTTTATTTAATCCCCTTGTCCAGATATTATTAATTGAATCACTTGAGTGAAAATGTGGTTTCACTGAGTTTAAATTGCGATATACAGGCTTACTACGGCAACATTCTGCGAAATGTCCGGTTCTTTGGCACTTAAAACATGTTTTGTCTTTAGCTGGGCATAAATATCTTTTATGCCAGCCGGCACAATTCATACATTTATTATCGTAAAACTTGTTATTAGGCTTCCTATAATTATTGTCTCTCTTAACACACTATTGTGAATTAGGCATTTTATGTTTGCAATCTTGCGGTCTGACACTATTCACCAAGTCTTTCTTGATAGTCATTTAGTTTTGAGCATTTTCTGTTGCCGTGGCCATATCTATGAACTGGAACGTCAGGGGCTTTTTGTTCACATCCAATGCTAAAGGATATTTAGTCCTAAGTTCAAATATGAGAGATCTGGTAGATCTATACCCGCAACTAATTGATCTCTTAACCGGCCGTCAACTTCTGACGGCGTAAAACAACACTCTTTCGCAGTTATTTTGATTCTATTAGCGAACTCTCCAATTAGTTTATTCTCATTCCTAATTAACCTTATGAAGTCTAATCTACTACCGAAAATGGTTTTATTCTTCTCAAAAATATGTAGCGAGGCACTCCTTATCTTATCAAATTTAGTCGTTAAAATGGTTTCAGGAAATAAATATTGTTCGAGAATGTCAATGCCCTCAGCGCCAAAACTCACCATGAACAGGTCCTTATTTTCTTGATCGGTCGGTGTCCAGTTCTTTAGTCTTAACGTTGCGTCCCAAAATTGGAACCAACGCTGTATAGACCCATTAATTTGATATTTTTTAACTTATCAATTATACTAGTATTTTTGGACTGAGGCATAATTTATTAAATTAATAACTATTTTCTTACTTGTTTTAATTAGAATATTAGAATCCTCGCCGTCGCCACTTTAGCAAAGGTAGAACCATTATTTACATTTATTTATTTCTATAATTCATTCACAATAAATATCAGTTTTCATTGACATTTTATTCAGTATAATTTAACCATAAGGTGCAACTTAATTACAAATGGCGATATATAATTACACGTTAATAGATGGGTGTGCACATAATACATTAGGAAGTTAAACAACACCTATTATATTAATCGTAAATATATATATATAATCATATCTAACTGGCAAATATAATATATAATATAATAAAATATTACAATAGATTACTTCTTTACTACAGAGGAGACCTAGGATAGTGTTATCTTGAAGCAAGCATTCATATCATATAATTTTAAAGAAATATACCCTGTGATTTGAAATTTAAACAATAAATGTATTTAATAAGATGCAATGGTTCTTAAGTTGTTTGTAAAATATATCATATAAATTTTTGAATGCAAATTCAAATTTTAACACCATAAAAAAAGTAACTTTATATTTCCTTGCATTTTAACTAATATTTGATAAAGGTTACTCAGACTCAGGGTTGTATATTTGAGCGGTCAAATAAGATTCGGTCAAATATGGTCAAATTCAAATAAATATTTCTTAAGACAATATTAACTTTATTTTGTATAAAAAATAGTAAAATGAATCTATAATATTAATTTTATTATATTTTTTAAATTGATTGTCATTCAATAACTAATGTTTTGCTTTCCTTGGCAGAGTCTTGTTCTCATTCATGTTCAATATTATAATTTTCTTTAAATTTTTTAAATTAATTTTCCTGTTGTTGGGATCTTCAATCTATTTCTGTTTTAGTAAGAATATTAAATAAATCAACCAATTTTTTTCTGAACAGAACTAGGAATTGTTAGTAAAATGCCATTTCTCAATATGGGCATGGTGGGCAAAGCCTATTCTATAACATGAGCCTTGAATCTAATTGTTTCTTATGGAATTTATGCTTTCCACATAATTTACTGTTAAACCATACCTCCTTTACTCTAAAATTTATGAGATCTCTTGAAATATTTTGATCATCACTACCTTACCTAATGCTTGCTTAATATTACTTACTTCATTAAATTCATTACTAATAAGATGCTCCCCTTGATATAGGGACCCAATAAATAAGTATCATTGTGATTACATGCATTTATATCTATTTTTTCTTTTTTCAAATTACTTATTTTCTTCAGATTTTTTTAGAGTATAAAAAGATTGATAATATTTTTGCTAATTTAATATCCTGAAATTAACTTTTATTTAAATGAGAAAACCTGAAACAAGTTATGGCTGGGTAGTAGCCATTTTTATGAAGGAATGTATTCTTAATGAAATAGATTCACCTATATTTATAAGAATACTACAATCCACGAGTTTATCCAGGGCCACGAATGGCAAGACTTGCTTTTTGTAAACTATATGATAGTTTTTTCGGGTAATATATATAACCTGAATGTACCTATAGGGTTATGCCAATGACCTATCAATTGACCGATATTTGATAGATCAGATCAAATTCAAATAAATGTATTTTACGCCTATATTAATTTTATTTTGTATATATATAATATTATAATAAATCTATATAATATCATTCCATAGTGTAATACTATTGTTGTTAAATAATATTTTATTTTAATGTTTCAATAATATTATTTTCGATTAGTATTTATGTTTACTGTTTACGGCTATATTTTTAGATTGTGATATGTAAATTGGACATTAATTTATATTCATTTTAATTTTAAATCAAAATACATACATTGTATATGAATTGGAAATGAAAAATTGACATGAAATTTTCTTAAATAAAATTTATTTTGAATAAAATTGAATTGCAGAACATTTTAATACATTCGATTTTTATTGCAATTTTCTAGCTTTTCATACATTTGATTTTTATTGCAACCTTCCCACTTTGCAACATGATGGAGGAGAGAAATTTTATCAAAGTCTTGAAGTTCTATTAAAAACATTGTACCTGAAATTTTTAGCGGAGAATATTGTTGATGAAGCCACAAAAAAATATAAACTGTTCGAAACGATCGATAAAGAGATGGCGGTTAGCATTATGTACAATTTATCGTATCAACAAATGAAAAATTTATATAAAAAAAAATTGAAAAAAAAATTACACTCTTTGAATTGTTCAATTCAAAACCTGACAGACTTGAGTCTTCCAGAGAATATCGGACAGACTTAAAGGTTGTGGTTAGGGACTGAATTCGGAATTAATTTCGGTACAATTCATGATAAATTGTCTTAATAAAAAACTTAAAGCAAGATTGATAAAGAAAAATACGACGGATCTAAACATTATTGATGATATTGTGGTCAAATGTCAATCGATGGAAATAAATGATAAAGTGCAGAGAAAGATTCATGGAGAAGAGATGATGGAGCGAAATGGCAAGCCAGTTTGGCATGGAAAGAAAGCAAGCATGTTTTTAAGGGGACCAACAACAACAACTTCAAAAAACAAGAGATTAGACAGACACCGTATAATCTGAGGTCAAGAAATAAGATTAATTTTATGAATGATTTTATTATTGACATGCAATTAAATAATATTAATTTCCCATTATAATAGATACTGGTTCTCCGGTGACAGCATTGCCGATTAAAGATTTCGGAAAGCTCATGAATCATGAAAATATTGAGTTGAAAAGTTGTTCTAGGAAGTGATCCTCTTATGAAGGTTTTCCCATTACAGTAGTTGGGAAAGTCATTGATTGTAAGGTTAAATGGTTAAATATTATTAAATATTTAGATTTCTATGTATTAGATGGGATGGGACCACCCTTATGTGGTCAAGATTGTATTAGAGAATTTGATATAATCAAATGCAATTTTGATAAAAACATGTTTAATATTAAATTTTTATCTTTTAATAATTTGTGTTCATATAAGGATAATATTTGTTAAGTGTAATAATGGTACACCCAGGGTTGTGCATTTGACCGGTCGAATACGATTCGGTCAATTGACTTATATTTGACCGGTCAAATACGGTCAAATTCAAATAAATGTTTTTTACGCCATTATTAACTTGTATATATATATAATATTATAATAAATCTATATAACATTAAATTTCATAATATTTTTTTAATTCATTCTATGTTTCGTCCTCCATAGAAGAGTCTTGTTCCGGTTCATAGATAATATTATTATTTTCTCTAATATTTTTAATCAATCTTAAATTATGGTATACTCTTACCATTTTCCTGTTGTAGAAATCTTCAAACGATTTCTGTTTTTCGTATGAATATTTCCCCAAACCGACCAATTTCTTTCTGATGAAGAAGTTGAACTAGGAAATGTTAGTATAATATTAGCTACTTTTCTTAATGGGCAAGGTGGGCAAAGTGCATTCCACCAACTTGAGGCTGAAATCTGATTGTTCCTTATTAAATTACCACTTTCCACATATTTTGGCTATTAAATATGCCGCTTTTACTTTTGAAATTTATTATATCACTTAAAAATTTTGATTATCACCACCCTGTAAAATACCTAATTCTTGTATCATATTACATGCTTCATCAAATTCAGTGCTAGTAAGACGCTACTCTTGATATTGAGGGTCCAATAAATAAGCAGCATTGTGAGCACATGTATTTAGATCAATTTTTCTCTTTTCAAACATAAATTTAATTTTTTTTCCTTCAGATGGAGAAAATATAGAATCATGGCATGATTGTATTATGTGTTTTTCCAAATTAAAAATTTCGTTTATTACATGAGCTAAAGTACATTTATCCCCTTGCCAGTGGCGTATCCAGGATTTTCTTATAGGGGGGGGGAAAAATTTTTTGGGTGCTTCGCCCCCAAACCCCTTTTACCTGGCGTTCGGCCAGCTTTTCCCCGGCCTACGGCCGGGTCTTATTTAGCTATTCTATTAAATTATTCATAATTTAATTATATTTCTATTTTTAACTATTATTTACTAATTCATGCTTATGGATAGGATATTACAAGCCTCTTTTTTATTATTTCAAGATAGGTATATTATTTTTAATAAAGTTTTTTTAAATGTAAAGTTGAAATAAAGTGTAATGTCATTTTTTTTATAAAATTTGCTTTAAAAACTAGCCTCAGCTTAAATTCTCATACAATATAAGTAGAATATAATTTTTTTATTGAAAATACTAATAGTAGTTTAAAATATTGACTAGAAAATAATTAAATTAACAAGTTTTTTTTAACTTCTTATCAAATACAAGATTTTTAATTATTTCGTTTGTCGTTGGAACCAAATCTCTGTGTATATTTAACAGAGCTAACCCATTTAGCCGAGATTCAGTACTTCGTAAATATGTTTTCAACCCTCTCAAGTTGGAAAAAGACCTTTCATTCGTACATGTTGTAATAGGCAAACATGCAAGAATATAAAACAACTTCGAAATATTAGGAAATTGAGCCAAGGTTTCTTTACACCGATTGAGCGCATCAATAGCATGCTCAGGTAAATAGCTAAACGTATAAATATTTATATTACAATTCGAATTCACTGATTAAATTTATTTCAGTATCAATCTCATAGGAATAAAATTTTTCTAAATATTTAATTTTACCAATAGTGGCATTAGAAAATGAAGAAGGATCTTTGGGTAATAAAACTTGAAGATTGCTAAAGACTTGTTTTTTATCTAAAACCCGTACTTTTATTTGCGATAAAAAAGTATCTAAGAATGGGATGAAAATGAATATTTTATAATATTCTTCAGTTGAGCCAATATTTATTTTCATCTCAATAATGGCCTAGGTGCTAGACGAGGTTTAATTAGTATTATATCATAAAATTTAGCCTTCGATTCAACGTCTACATTCATTCTTATTGTATCTACCTGTTCATGTATATTTTCCGCCAAATCAATAACCTGAACCAAATCTAAATTTGGTTTTTGTAAATTTCTACAAAGTAGTGAGCTATAGGAAAATAATTTATTGATGTAACTAGCAGCAATGATAAACTCTGATTGATAAATTGAATTCAATAATGATATCGCTGCTAACGACACATTACTTTTTTTTCATGCTCAACCTTATTTATAAATTATCGTTTGATTTCAATCTCTTTGACTAAATATTTTTCTATTTTATTAATATTTTTGAATAATATGTTGGAAAATTGATAAATATTTGTAAAATTTTGATTGGTGGGGGGGGGGGGGTCTGGGGGGTAGGGGTAAAATTTTTATTAGCTTAAAATGATATTTATGAAAATAGTCAAATTTGCGATGGGGGGGGGGAAATTTTCCCCTTTCCCCCCCATTGGTTACGCGCCTGCCCCTTGCACTTTTAACAATGAGGTAGCTAAAGGTTTAAGTATATATAAAAATTTTAAATTTTTTGTCCAAAATATTTTTTCATTTAATAAATTATTTGTAATCTCTATAGGACAAATATCACATACAGATTCTTCAACAACTGATGCTTTAAGTGCTTTCTTACATATTTGTATTCGCTCCATACATTTTATTGACGATCCCCATCTTGTTTGGCTAAGTGTACTTAATGTAGATGGTATACCATGTTGATTCCTATTACGGAAAAATACTGCAGCTTGTATGTGTTTATTCTTGAAAAATTTAACAATTTTTTTAAGAAATATGGTAACTGAAGCCGTTCAATCGTTCAAAATCGTGAAAGAATAACTGCAAAGTATGCGCTGCACAACCATAACATTGTATATGATTATAAATAGATTCAGATTTTAAAATTCTTCAGGCTGCTTTCATGTTAGCGGCATTATCAGTAACTAAAGAATATACTTTTACCGGATTCAATTCATGATATATTTTTAAATTCCTGGGCAATATAATCTGCCGTATGACGATTTTCCTCAGTTATTTAAAAATTTGTAGAATACTGGAACAGGCGACATCACCTTAAAATTAATAATACTCTCGTTTCAAATGTTGCTCCAGCTATCTGATACAATTGATAAGTGAGGAGATTTATCTATTATATCTGCAACTCTTGCCTCTATATCTCCCGACGCTTTGTCTAAAAGATAACCAGCCATCTGCCTTCGCCTGGGTAAAGTGTAAATAGAACGTAATTTTTTAAAGAATTCTTGGATGTAAGGATTTTCAGTGATGTGGAAAGGTAAATTGCTCGCATATACAGTTTTTGCAAACAATTGATCTAGCTCATTTTTTTTCTTTGGGATTAATTCTATGTATAAAACCGGTTATGGAAGATTGAGATTTACATTTAATCGCCTTGTTTGTAGATTGATTGGAGATAATGGAATCAAATTTTCTTGAGTCACAAGACAAAATATTGTCAATTTGATAATCATTCTCGATAATTTCACCCTTTTCTTCATCAGAGCTAGAAATATTACAGACTACATTTATGGGACTTTCTGTAGAGGTTGAAATTTTGGAATTTTCCTTAATTATGGCAGGGCACATAGTACAGCTGCTTAATAAATGCTTGACCATTCTATCAACGTGTCTTGCAAAACTTGCTTACCGCTTTAACTGATTTTCTATCGCGTACTTCTTTAAAATGTTTCCAAACTTGATGCTTTGGTTTGACCATAATCCCTAATATATGAAAATTTAATTAAAAAAGATTTTGATTATTGTAAAGTTAATCAAACTTAATTATTTTATAATTATCGCTAATTATTTCAATAATTTGGCTTAATATTATAATATAATATATAATATAATAAAATATATAACATTTTACCAGAATTGAATAATTTATTTTATAAATCTGACCTGAACAAATAAAAAAAAAATTATTTTTATGCAAGTGGAAGTAAAATAAATGAGAATTAATATAATTTATACTGGGCGAAATATTATATAAATTTAAATTCATAATAAACCATGACTTAGCTAAATTATTGTATTTATTTATTTTAGTAACAAAAAAAAATTCTTTGTTTTGGATTATTTATGATGCAAATATATTTTAAAATAAATTGTAACTTAATAAGATTGATAAACATGCTTTTAATGCATACTAGTTAATTTATCAAAATATTTATTTTCTAATAATATTTTAGAGTGTTTGACCGTTTGACCGGTCAAATACTCCTTCGGTCAATTGACCAACATGCCAACCCTGGGTACACCTACTTTACCAAGTGTGAGTCCGGATATTAAATAAAATTGTTGAAAATTAACTTGAGAAACACTCAGTGTTTGTGTCAGTGGGTTCAATTCAAGAATGGCAAGTGGGTATTCAAGAATGGCAAGTGGGTATTCAAGAATGGCAAGTGGGTATTCAAGAATGGCAAGTGGGTACTGTATTTGGTAGGATCAGTAATGTCGTGTGGGAAATTAAGATGAAATTATTTCCTCCTTTCTCTTTTTTTGTTGAATATTAATTAATATTTTATAAAGTATGCGTAGTTTTGTACTATTATAAATAACTTCATTTATTATCTTTTTATTGATTCTCCTCCTTGCAAATAACTTTAATCATCTTCATTGATTCTCTTTTTCATTATATTGATATTGATTTCCCTCCTTGCAAATAACTTTATTTATTCTCTTTTGCATTATATTGATTCCACTCCTTGCCCTTTTTTTAAAAAAAAGAGTATTTATTGATTGTTGTGCAAAATAGGTAAACAACAATATTAAAAAGATACATTTATTCCCACTTTTCCCCTTTTGAATGTATTTATTAATTGTTTTAAAAAAAAAAGAAACAACAACATCATAAAGATATATTAATTAACCTTCCCTTATAATAATTGTATTACAAACAAATTTATTGATTGTTTTTTAAAATAGGTAAACAACAATATTAAAAAGATACATTTATTCCCACTTTTCCCTTTTTGAGTGTATTTATTGATTGTTTTTTTAAATAATGAAACAACAATATTATAAAAATGCATTGATTCCCCTCCTTAATGTAATCATTGATTGTATTCCAAAATGAGGAAACAAATAATATAAAGATGCATTAATTCCCCTTCCCATTATAATAAATATATTCCAAGTAAGGACACAACAAATCATAATAATGCGATATGTCTCTTTCACATTTTATTTATTCCCTCCTTTACAATATTATAGGTACAATTAATTTCTCTCTCATGCCAAGCGAGCTCTTTCTCCTCTATCATTAATTTCAGTTACTTCCCCATCATAAATTATGTTATCACTGTCATTTATTTGAATGATATTGGATTTTAGAGTTTTTTTAAATTAATTTTTATTTATTTTAAGTGATGCATGTAATATTTGTTGTTAAATAATATTTAATTTTAATGTTTCAATAATATTATTTTCTTTTAATGTTTACAGGCTATATTTTTAGATTGTTGTATGTAAATTGAACATTAGTTTATATTCAATTTAATTCTGTAAATTAAAATACATATATTTATATATATATATATAATTGGAAATGAAAAATTGATATATGAAATTTTCTTAAGTAAAATATATTCTGAATAAAGTTGAATTGCAGAACATTTTAATACATTCAATTCGCCCTTCATGGCAGAGTCTTGTTCCGATTCATATTCAATAATATTATTTTCTTTAATATTTTTTAATCAGTCTTAAGTTATGATATACTCTTACCAATTTTCCGGTTTTAGAAGTCTTCAATAGATTTCTGTTTTTCGTATGAATATTGTTCCAAACCGACCAATTATTTTCTGAAGAAGTTGAACTAGGAAATGTTAGTAAAACATTAGTCACTTCTCTTAATAGACAAATAGCAAAGCGCATTCCACCAACTTGATGCCAAATTTTGATTGTTTCTTTTGGAAGTTACCACACATATTTTGGCCATTAAATATGCTTTTACTTCTGAAATTTATTATATCACTTAAAATATTTTGATCACCACCTTGTAAGATAGCAAATTCTTTTATTATATCACATGTTTCATCAAATTCAGTACTATTAAGATGCTCCCCTTAATATTGGGGGCCCAATAGATAAGCAGCATTGTGAGCACATATATTTAGATCATTTTTTCTCTTTTCATAACGTTAATTTTTTTTTCTTCAGCTGGAGAAAATATAGAATCATGGCATGATTGTATTATGTTATTTCCTAAATTAAATATCTCGTTTTTTAGGTGGGCCAAGGTACATTTATCCCCTTGCACTTTCAAAGATGAGGTGGCTAAAGGTTGATTGCTAAAAAAAAATTTCGTCCAAAATATTTCTTCATTTAATATATTATTGCTAATTTCTATAGGACAAATATAGTGTTGTTAAACGGCTAGCTTTGAGCCGATTTTTAATAACGGCCAACTCAATACTTCATCTAGAGTAATATTACGCAAGCCTGAAGATTTTGTTTGTAGAAGGAACAAAGGTTTGGCCATCTAGCGAAATCTCGAGGCTTAGGTAATATTTTTATGGCTAAAATATTGAGTTAGCCGTTTTTAAAAATCAGCCAAAACGAGTCGTTTAACAACACTAGACAAATATCACATACAGCTTCTTCAACAACTGATGCTTTCTTTCATATTTGTATTATCTCCATATATTTTATCAACGATGCCCATCTTTTTGGCTAATTGTACTTAATGTAGTTGGTCTACTATGTTGATTCTTATTACAGGAATATACTGGAGCTGGTATGTGCTTATTCTTAAAAAATTCAACAATTTTTTTAATTATTGCTATATAGTAGCGTTTAATCGTTCAAAGTGTGGAAGAATAATTGTAATGTATGTGCTGTACAACCATAACATTGTATATTTATAAATAGATTCAGATTTTAGAATTCTCCAGGCTGCTTTCATGTTAGCGGCATTATCGGTTACTACTAGATTCAATTCATGAAATATATTTTTAAATTCCTGGTCAATATATCTACCATATGGTGATTTTCCTCAGTATTTAAAAATTTGTAGAATACTGGAACAGGTGTCATCATCATAAAATAAATGTCGTTTCTGATGTTGCTGTAGCCATCTGACACAATTGATAAGTGAGGAGTAAGTGTTGTTAAATTGCTTGGTCGTAAAATTTACGACCCAAGTTTGTATTCAGGCCTGCTCTGACAAGAACCCTGAGCACAGACCCAGAGTTAACCCAGCAAATCCGGAGCAACATAATGGAAGAAAAAAATACAATAAATATATATAACCTAAAAAAATAAGGGATTGGTTTTGTTTTTTATTTTATATTTGTAATATTACACAAAGAAAAATATTTTATTGTTATGAATTATCAAAATGGATTTAATATTATGCAATTTTTAAAAAAAATATGAAACATAATAAGGAAGAAAAAGTAAAATAAAAAGAAAAGTATATAATATATTTTTCTTTCACCAAGGTAGGGCAGGGGAGGTGGAAAAGAAATAATATATAAATATAAAATTTAAAAAAAATCGTCTGGGCATATAAAAAATAATTTTTTCAATATGTTTATCATAATACAGAACTGATTACGATAATCTCTATTGTGTTTATGAATATATTTTGATATTTTTTAGTAAATTTAAAATAAGCCGATGGCAAATACAATACGATAAATTGTAGGATTTTTTTGATTTAATTTAAAAGAGAATTGTTGATGCAAATTTAACTAGAAATTCTTAAAATATGTGATTATTGTATCATATTAGCAATTTCCTTATTCTAAACGTAATAGCTACAAGTAAAAACTTAGTTTTTGAATTTTTTTTTATGAAAAGATATACATCACATAATTTTAATAATTACATACAATTAATTCTTAAAAAAAATTATTGTTATAAGGGACAGGTTAAAAATTTTAACTTTTATTTGTTATTTAAAATCCTTTTGGACTAGTGGGTTGTGATCTATGCTTGGAAACATAAGGTCCCAGGTTCAATCCTGGTAAGGAACGTAAAAATTTTCAGGTCTTTCTTCGATGACTGATGTGTAAAGACATATGGTAATTTGGAGCTTAGAGATGACACCCCGGTAACCGACAGGCTTGGACAGCTGGGTGCTAAGGATATGTCCAATAAACAAATGAAGGATACAAACGAAGATATGATTATGAAAGCTAGGGCGTTCTCTCCAAGCGACGCGCAGGGTGTAGACCTCCATCCTGTGAAAAGTAAAATAAAGGTCAAAGCAAAGAAAACAAGGTTAGCAAGTTTGAATATTGGCACACTTAAAGATAAGACGAGAGAATTGGCATCAATGTTGAACAAGAGAAAAGTTGATATAGCGTGCATACAAGAGACGATATGGAAAGGTCAGAAGACTTTAATGATTGGAGATGGGTATAAATTGTACTACAATGGAATTGTTAGCAATAGGAACGGTGTCGGCATCATCCTTAGTCAAGATCTAACCTCCTCAGTGGTAGAAGTCAACAGGATCTCTGATAGATTAATGAAAATAAATCTACATTGGTCAATCAATACTACACATCCTTTCAGTATATACTCCTCAAACGGGTTGCAAAGAAGAAGTGAAAGATGACTTTAGAGCTATCCTTGATGATGCTGTAATGGAAATCTTTAAGGATGACCTAGTCATAAAAGGTGGTGACTTAAATGCGCATGTGGGAAAAGCAAGAGACAGCTACGAAAGGCATCATGGTGGTTTTGGATATGGAGAAAGAAATAATGAAGGAGAGCATGTAGAAATTTGCGCAAGCCATCGATCTTGTTAACCAACACTTACTATAAGAAAAACGACAGTCATTTAATAACATATGAAAGTGGGACAAGGAAAACCCAAATAGATTACATGCTTATCTCTCACAGAAGATTAAAAGATGTAATGACTGCAAAGTCATCCCAGGAAAAGATATTGCGGCACAACACAAGCTACTACTCATGGATTTACACCTCACAAATAAATCCACTCAAAACAAGATAAAACTTGAACCATGCATCAAATGGAGTAGAATAAAATCAATGACAGATGCCTTTGCAATCAACGCAAAAATTGAAACAATAGATTCCTCACAAGTCAGTGAACAGACCTTTCATACAGATTAATAGACACTGCAAAATCGACACTAGGCTTGACAAAAAAAATTTTTTGATTATAATAATAATTATATTTTAAATGGGCTCTAGGTCTTGGAGGGTCATGATATTTTTTATCAACACAAAATATTAAATAAAAATGATAAATCAAATCTATGCCCCAAAATTATTGAAGCCAAAATTATCCAAATGGAGGACGAGAAATTATAGGTTGGAACCAGAGTTTTTAAAGTAGCGCGCTACTTAGCGCGCTAACCTTTTGGTAGCTATAGCTAATAGCGGCTACTTTTTTTGTAATTATTTAATATTTTAGCGCGCTAATTTTTTTGAAAGTAGCTAAGTAGCGGCTACTTAGCTACTTTTAAGAAATATAATGAAGGTAAGTATAAATATGAAAATTTAAATATAATATCATAATTAATTATAATTTTTATGATTTATTATTTAATTTTGAAATTGAAATATATTTTCAATTTGTAATTTATATTTTCATTTGTATTATAAACCTAAATCACGTGTTAATAATTTAAAATGTCATCGCCTATGGATATCCAAATCGTTGAAAGTGATTCAGACAATGATATTAATGAAATGGAAGATACTAGGGAAGAAAATGTTCTTAATAGCTATAATACAAATTTCCCATTATCTAGATTTGAATTTTTTTAAAATAAATATATAATCCAAAAGTGGCTAAAAATTTATTTGTTTAAAATGTAAAAAAAAATATTTCCTCAAATCAATCCCGCAGCTATAACCTCAAGAAACACCTAATGGTAAATTGTCATTTTTACATTCTTATAATATTTATTTTATAAGACTGTTCATGAGTTTTAAGGAAATGAAGAAACATCTAAATAATTTTGGTATAGGCGACTCTACATCCAAAAAGACTAATTCAATTCAGACCAAATTAATTAATAATGCAAATGACTATATTTCTCAGAAATTGGTTGATAAAGTTATTGTTGATTTTATAATTTATACAGTTCAGCCAATGTCCTTGGTTGATAATCCATCATTTACCATGATGATTAAAACTCTATCCCCTAGTACAACAATTTTATGCCGCCAGACACTAATGAATAAAATAGTAGATAACTTTAAAATGATGAAATATGAAAGATGATCTAATAGAAGAGTTATCAAAGATATCATATATATGTACCACGGCAAATAGTTGGACACATAACAGAAGGTAAAAACTTATTTATATTTATAAATTGATCCGATTAAATATTTTTGAGCTTATTTGGGAATCACAGGCCATTGGCTAAATCCTAAGACTTTTAAAAGAAGTTCTGTGGCATTAGCCCTCAAAATGATAAGCCAGACATATGATGTACTTGCAAATAAAATTATTGATAATCTATCTTATATTAAAAATATGTATATAAAATTAAATACGCCCTTACCCTCAAGTGCTAGTGTCGAGTGATTATTTAGTAAGGCAAAACTTATACTTTCTGATAGTCGCTCTAGACATGGGGATGATAATATTGAAATGATTTTTATTAAAATGGTACAAATTACCATAAATATTTATTTCTATTACATAAACTTTTTTATAATCAAAACTAACTATATTTTAATATTTATAAATGTTTATTTTTATATATTTACTATACAATAACATTATAAGCAAAAAATAAAAAATTTGTTTGTAAATTTTTTTTGTAAAAAGTAGCTTAAAAAGTAGCTAAAGCTACTTTTAAAAAATAGTAACTAATAGCTAGCAACTTTTTTTGACAAATAGCGATAGCGGTGGCGCGCTACTTTTAAAGGTAGCGTTTAACAACTCTGATTGGAACTAATTTGAGAAAAATTGATTCCCCATTTTTAAAAACGAAAGTTCACAAATCAATAAAATTTAATAATTTAGCAATTCCTAATAAGACTATCTCCATAATAACAGCATCAAGAAGTGCATCTTCTTATGGTAGTTGTGAATCAATTTGCAATTGGCAAAAAAAGTTGCAACAATAAGAGATGCCAATGTTTTTAAAATGGCATTAAGTGTTTCACAAAATGTCACTTAAATATTATTTGTGTAAATAATAAATAATTGTTCAAAATTATATTTTAAATTTCAATTATCAAAATCAAATAAAATATGTGTTGATTATATGGCTTGAAAAATATAATGATAGAGATATTTGCTTGTAGAGAAGTGTAATAATTTATAACTGCAAAAAATTTATAATGTCATTTTAAAATTTGTGAAACGATGGTTTCAAATATAGCTTCCAGAAATTTTGAAATTTAAAAATATTACATATTAGATTAAGTTCCGAGCAAATAATTTTATCATTAGGTTACAATGAATTTTTAAAAAGCACGGACTATATACATAACACCTGCTTGTTGTTATATCTACAATTTACTTACTTTTTATTTAATATTGTTTAATTTAATATTAAAGTCTAAATATGTTGTATTTAACTTTTATTTGATATGATACCCATGTTGATGTTTTGTGTTAATAATAATATTTATGACATCTTAACATCCCCGCTTAG
This sequence comes from Gordionus sp. m RMFG-2023, assembly GCF_954871325.1. NCBI lineage: Eukaryota > Metazoa > Nematomorpha > Gordioida > Chordodea > Parachordodidae > Gordionus > Gordionus sp. m RMFG-2023. The sequence continues at coordinate 71,298,053 of NC_088775.1, forward strand.
AGTGATAAAATTAATATTATTAAAAGATTTTTTAATTATTTTTTATTTGACACTGATATCAATTTTTATATACCCCCCCCCCTTCCATTCTCAAATTATGTCCAACCCTTTAAGATAAGAATAAATAATTTCGGTCAAAAGATATTTAAATAATTTGTGTTTATGAAAATATTCCTGACCACCCAAGACCTCCCTAGTTAAGTATAATTATTACAATAGATATTTTAATTACCTTTTATTTGATACCCATATCGTTATTTTGTGTTATAAAAATATAAATGATTCCCCAAGATCTAGACCCCCTCACTTAGAGTGATAATTCTTATTACAATCAAAAGATATTTTAATTACCTTTTATTAGATACCAATATCAATATTTTTATTTTTAACACCCCCCCCCCTAGAGCAAATCCTACCCATCAAGACCAAGAATGATCAGTCAAAATATTTAAATTAGCTTTTATATGATACCCATGAAATTTTAATCTGATAAAAATATTTCTGAATTCCAAAACCTAGACCCTCCCGCCTAAAGTGATTACTATTATTAAAATAAACAAATATTTTAATTACCTTTAAATTGATACTCATATCAAAAAAATATATTTTTTACGCCCCCCCCCCTCCTCTATCCATCCCTCCTGACCAAGTCATATCCATCAAGACCAATAATGAATACTTCATTTAAAGGATATTAAAATTAGCTATTATTTGATATCCATATCTATATTTTGTTTTGATAAAAATATTCCTGACCCCCCCCCCCCAGACCTAGAGTAGCCCATTAATGGTGAAGTGTTAACCTAGTTGAATAGATCTTTCAATTAGCTATCGATTGACACCTATATTCGACATATCTACTTTGATAAGCCCCCAAAAAACTTTGAAAATAAATCCAGATTCTGAACCCTTTAAAAATTACGACATATATATTATATTTAGGGTGGAGTGGGGAGTATAGGATTCATAAATAGAATTTATATTTTCTTGCCAAACATAAAAAAAGATGATTATTTGGCTTTGACATGTATGCTATATAATTAATAACAATAAATGATTTATTATTTAGAAATAAGTTGTTAAAATTTGGAAAATAAAATACATAAATATGTTATTTTAAATTAAAAGTGCGAATTTCAGAAAAATTAATTTGAATGGAATAATCAAAACAATTTATAATAAATCACAAGAGAATAAATTGTGTTAATTTAAAAGTATATAAATTTTTAATGCATATATAAGATACCAAGAATTGCTTTATTTTGACTTTTAAAGAAATCAAGGTCTGTATGATCAATTGGGGGAGAAATTTGGTGAAAATTATTATTTTGCGGGGGAATTATGTAAATGGCTTAGCCCCCCCTTTAATTCTTATATACTTTATATATATGTCGTATTGGGATATGGAATCGTGGGATTCGGAATCCCAACGTTGAATCCCCACGTTTTATTCGGGATCTTTTTTTTAAAATGTTTTTTAAAAAATGTTCCGAATCCTCATGAAAAAAAAATTTTCTTCTTTTTTGCGGCTGGCACCATATAATTAAAAGGCCAAAATAAGGGATTTAAAAAGAGAATTTAAAAAAAAGTAAATAGTATAAAATTAAGGCATATAATAAATGAAAAGGGATGAGGTTAAGACATTTTTGTTTTAAAAAATATTAAAATATATTACTTTTTCTTCTCTTTTTTTGCAGCTGGCACCATATAATTAAAATGCCAAAATAAGGGATTTAATAAGAGAATTAAATAAAAAGAAGTAAATAGTATAAAATTAAGGAAAATAATGAATGAAAAGGGATGAGGTTAAAACTTATTTGTTTTAAAAAATATATTTATAAAAAATCCGAATTATTGCAACAATTATTCAATGCAATATGTCATTTCGTTGAACATTTAAGCAGGGACCCGAACCGTTATTTATAACGGTTCAGTTTGGTTACGGTTCAAAATATAAAGGTTCCGTTCGGTTCAGCTAATTATAAAGGTTTATTACGGTTAGAAATTTTTTTTTGTTGAAGCAACACCATCTTCTAATTTATTTTTTATAAGCATATGAATTATATATAAAAAAAATATATAAGATTCAAAATAACTCATTTTTAAATATATTATTTGAACTTATAAGTAATATATTTTCAAGTATAAATGGATTCCTTTTTGTTCGTTGTGACGATAACACAAAAAGCCCTTTCTACAGAAACTTGTGTTGCGGGAACCGCCAGTACTATAAGAGCACGTTTATATAATTCTGGATATTCAAATTATTTCCATTTCTAAAATATAAAAATTGAACCGGTTTAACCGTTTTTAAGGTTCTTTTTACTCCTTCAAAAAATAATTATATCGGTTCGGTTACGGTTATGGTTCAGATATTTATAACAAAAATAAATTTTTTAATAAAAAATATTAAGGGGATTCGGAATCTTTTTTTAAAAAAAAACAATTAAATTATATTTGCCGCCTGGAGGGCACCAGAAAATTTTATTTTTTAGAGATATTTAATATGTATCACTTTTATGCTTTAAATCATTAAATACTCGAAAAAATGGTTTTAATATAAATTAAATGTAAAAAAATCAGAGTTGTTAAAGTAGCGCGCTATCTTTTTTGGTAGCTATAGCTAATAGCGGCTATTTTTTTTTGAAATTATTTAATTTTTTAGCGCGCTACTTTTAAAAAATATAATAAATATAAGTATAAGCAAGAAAATTTAAATATAATACCATAATTAATAATAATTTTTATGATTTATTATTTAATTTTGAAATTGAAATATATTTTCAATTTGTATTATAAACCTAAATCACCTGTTAATAATTTAAAATGGCATCGCATATGGATATCCAAATCGTTGAAAGTGATTCCGAGTCAGACAATGATATTAATGAAATGGAAGATACCAGAGAAGAAAATAATATTCATAGCAATACTTTCCCATTCCCTAGATTTCAAAAATTTTTCAAGATAAATATTAAAACAAAAACTGGCTTCAAATTTATATGTTTAAAATGTAAAAAAAATATTTCCTCAAATCAATCCAGTAGCTATAACCTCAAGAAACACCTAAAGGTAAATTATCATTTTTGCATAGACTGTTCATGCTAATAGTTTTAAGAAAATTGAACAACATTTAAATAACTTTGGCATAGGTGAATCTACATCCAAAAAGACTAATTCCATTCAGACAAAATTAATTAATAATACTAATGCTAATATTTCTCAGAAATTAACTGATAAAGTTATTGGGATTTTATAATTGATACAGTTCAGCCAATGTCGGTTGATAATCCATCATTTACTATGATGATTAAAACTTTATCACCTGGTACAACTATTTTATGTCGCCAGACACTTGTGAATAAAATAGCAGATAAGTTTAAAGTGATGAAAGATGCTTTAATAGTAGAATTATCAGAGATATTTCATATATGTACCACGTAGTGAAGGTCACGGTCCGGTCTTTGGCCCGGACTGGACCGATACCCTCGGACCGGACCACGGCCCTTAAAAAAGATCGATCCAGACCGTGGTCCTAAATAAAAAGACCGGTCCTGGACCGGTCTTTTTATTTGGGACCGGTCTTTTTATTTGTTTAAAAAACTTATTTTTTTTAACCTAATTTAATTTGGTTTATCATTTTATTAAATATAAGAGTATTATATAAACAATATAAAATTAATTATGAATAATATAATAATTAATACAAATATTTAATTTAAATAAATTCTAATGTCTTTGTTTGTAGAACTTCCTTGGAAGGAATTAGAAGAGGGACTTAATGGAGGCGGTAGATCTATTCCATTCTTTAACCAAGAGCCCATACACATCAAAGCTTGTATTGTTTTGTTTGAAAGCCTATTCCTTTTTTTAGTGACAAGATCTCCTGCTTTCGAAAATATTTGTTCACAGGGGACAGATGTTGCTTGAATTGCTAAAAAAATTTCTAGCTTCTAATGAGAGGACTGGAAATCTATATAATAAACTATATTGACTATTTAAAAAATATAAAAGACCTTTCACTATTGGCTTTCCACCATACTAATATGTCATCCTTTAATGAAACAAGAGGTTCATTCAAATAGGTGTGAAGTTCTGATATATTTTCTTCAATAATCTCTGCCGATATATAATCCCCTTCTGAATTTCTTTTTTGGGATAAAATTCTTTCTAAAAAACTAAATACATTGATTTCCTCCTGGCACAAATGTTTGAAAATTAGGATTTAATAAATAAATATTAAAAATATACCTGAGAATCCATTATTCCTGTATTTTTTTATTTTCTATTTTCCTTAAATATTTTGAAAATTTGGTCATATACTCAATTCTATTAAGAGTATTAGGCATGTAAACTTGTTTTAATCTCGGATCCAATAATGTTGAGACATATGATTCATAGCAAAATAATTCTTTGAGATATTTCTGCATTTTAACCAGCATGTTATTAAGAATTTCTTTTCTTGTATTGTTATTATCCTTTTTTATATTATTTAAAATTTCATTATTTATATTCTCCATATATAACATGGAAATCCCAACTGTAGGATATTTGGATCCTGATAAATCAAGTGTGGTTTTATAGAAGGGCTTTAGAAAATCTACAGCCTCTTTAAGGTCTTCTTTTTCACACTCAGTAAAGAAAACCCCTTTAAATTGTTTGTAATTCAAAAATAGTACTTCTTATATAGCATCCATGTTCTAAAAATTAAATATTTTTTAAAAATAATTGGATAAAAATGTAAATACCTCATAAATTGTATTCATCATTAAATAGGAGCTATTCCATCTAATAGGGATATCAGAAGGGATTTTAAATTTTGTAATACCCTTATTTTCACATATTTGTACATATGCTTGATTTATTTTGGGTGATTTATTTATAGAAAAGGCTATGCCTCTACACTTTTCTAGGATAGTTGTAATATATGATAAACCTTCCTGAGATATTAGGTTTAGAATATGGGCACAGCATCTAAAGCCTTTAAATTTTTGTTCCTTATAAATATTCTGCAAAATATCCATGCTTTTTAGGATGTTATTGGCATTATCTGTAGTACAGGCCAGTATATACTCCTCCAATTGATATACATCAATTACTTCTTTTATAGCTAAGGATATTTCTTCAGAAGTATGAGGAAATGGGATATGATTTATATCAAGTAAAATATTTTTTAATGTAAAGGAAGAATCAATATAATGTGCAGTAATGGCTATAAATGAAATTTTATTTATATTGCTCCACATATCTGTGGTAAAGCTTATTAAAGAATTATTTTTATTTAAAATATCATTTAGAGAATTTCTTTCAAAATTAGCTGTATAAAAATTTTTAACTTTGTTTTTTGACCAAATTGTAGCAGTTGAGTTTAAATATTTGATTAAATTATGAAGACCTGAACTTTCAAAAGTCTTCTTTGGCAGAGAGTCCATTATTACCCATTTTATAATGAGTTGGTTCATATGATCTGTTTGGAATTTATCCAATGGTATTGAAGAAAGTGATTTTGTTTGTGGAGGGCATATTTAAATTAAGAGTAGATTGTGTTTTTGAGATATTTCCATTATTAGAAGTATAAATTTTATGTTTTATCAAATGTCTGCTTAAGGTACCTAATTATTTTATTAAGAATAAGGTTAAATTATTTTGACAATGAATTATTCAGACAGTTTCTTAAGAAAAAATAGATATAAAAATAATAACCAAAATATTTTAATAATAATAGTGCTTATTTTGATTAATTTATTGCTTAAAAAAATTATAAACAATTATTTTGTTACTTGTTGCTGACGATATGTTAAATTTGGTATTACAGTGAACACATATTCTATGTTTTTTACTAGGACTATAAGTAAAATGTTTCTTGGACAAACTTATGGTTTTCATATTGTAAAAAAAAAATTAACAAAATCTAAAATAACTCCTCTAGAAAAATATCATAAAATAAAATATACAAAAAAATTATATTAATTGAATAGTAAAGTAAACTTAAATATTAATAAAAGACCGGTCCGGACCACGGTTTTCAACAAAAAGATCGGTCCGACAATCGGTTCGGTCCGGTCCCGGTCTAAGACCGATAGGACCGGACCGTTGACCTTCACTAGTACCACGGCAGATAGTTGGACACATAACAGAAGGTAAACACTTATTTATTTTAGAGCATATTTGGGAATCACAGGCCATTGGCTAGACCCTAGGACTTTAAAAAGAAGATCAGTAGCATTAGCCCTCAAAAGGATAATAGGATGCCAGACATACGATGTACTTGCAAATAAAATTATTGACGTCCACAAGTCTTTTAGGATTCATAATAAAGTTTGCAAGATGGTGACCGATAATGGGTACAATTAGCTAAAGGCCTTCAGTATTATAATTTTTAAAATATTTAGAGTAATAAAATTAAATCAAGTAATAGTTAAGTTATTAATTAAATTTTCAGTATTTATTTAAAAGTTGTTTAATATTTCACATTATATATAGAATTTTTATTAACTAAATACATACATATTTTAGTAATATTATATCATTTAGTGAGTTTAACTAATAAAATTTACAACAGAGATGGATTATTTCAATAGTTTTTATTGCACAGTGTCATTGAGCTTAACATTTAATATGATATGGTTATTGAATATTTCATGGATGATTAGATTTTTACTATATTTATTTCTTATTGATTAATATCCATCAATTTATATAGATTACAGGGAATTCATGCATTCATTTGAAAATATTTTTACTTAGTTACATCATAATTCCTGAGGTTTAAAATTTAGAATAGCAACCTAATGATTTTACCACTCCATTTTTGATAAATATCACTACACCTTTCAAGATTTTGAATCCCCACGTTGGGATTCCGAATTAAAGGTGGGCGCGGGCCGTGAAATTAGGCGTGACCCATCGTATCACGGTGGGTCACGGCGTGAGTGTGAATAAATTTTGAATTCCAAGGCGTGACTGGGCGTGACGGGCCTTCCCAAAATTCCGGGCGTGATCAGGCGTGAACATAAATTATTCGTGAATCACCGAAATTTTAATTTTTTAAATTGTTTTTTTTATAAATTTGCAATTTTATAATTATATTATATATTTTCTTATTTGATTTAGTTCTTTTTAAAAAAGAATAATTTATGAAAACTAATAATCTTCCGCATTTTATAAACCAGCCGGTGTCATTTAGTTAGTTCTATTTTCTTTTTATGTTTAGGTGTTTTTTGTCACGAGACTTTGTGCTAAATTTTGCTTAAACTTTACAGAAAAGTCAGTTATATTTTATTTATAAAGATCTACAATCTTTAAATGCAACAGAAAGTGAAGGATTTTACAAGCTAGGCCAAAAGATAAATGCTGGTGTTACGTATGGATAACAAAATATAAAAGTTGTGAACCGGAAAACTCTCATGAATACTTTAGGTACAAAAATATACCATGAAATAAAATTTAAAATTAAAAGCGTGATCAATAATAATTACTTGTCCATAATCATTGATATTTGTACGGATGACTATAAAAATCTAAGTTTTTTAACCATTATAGGACATATTAGCATTAAGGATTTTAAATTAAAAACATTTGTTTTGGCCACAAGGGCAATGGATGAAAAAAACGTCAAAATAAAAGTGTAATCAATTCAATTTTAGGAGAATATACAGAAGTAGAAAATACTTAAATAAATGTGTGGTGAGTGATAACGGAGCAAATCTTATAAGTGCATTCAAAGATCACGAAATGCTTGCATGTATATACCATATACTAAATAATATTATGCATTATATTTTTGACAATTGTTTAACTGAAATAGCCATAAATATAAATGGTGTAAAAAAATAGTACAATATTTCAAACAATCCACAGCTAATAGCAAACTAAGCCACACCCTTAAACAAGATGTAATAGTGAGAATAACTAGATGAAACTCTGTATATCATGGTACAGAGCTTCTTAAAATCATATTCTGAAATACAGGTGTACTTATTTAGCAAGCAAGAATTAAATAGATTAGCCACAATTGATATCAGCATCATACGCGAGTTAGATAAATATTTATCAATATTTAAAGAATGCTCGGATAATCTGAGAGCAGATTCTCGTCCTACAATAAATGAAGTTTGTCTATGGAAACAAAAATTAATAAAATTTTGCCTTCTGAACGTGATACAATAATAATCAAAACCTTAAAATACAGAACAAGATTTCTTTTAAAAGATTATTATCTAGATCCGAATTTTAAAAGACTTAAGTTTTTAATAAAAGAAGAAAATGATATATATAAAACAATTTTAAAAATGAATTACATGATATGCATAAGTCAATGCCAACTATCATAACTTTACTAACTTATCCTAAACTCATAAAAAAACCGTATATTCTAAATGGTCAATATTAACTATCACTTTCCTAATTCATCCTACACTCATAAAAGACAGTATATTCTAAATAAAAAATTTAGAGAATTTCTAGATGATTCTGATGAAGCATCAACATCACCGATGAAAGCTGTGAGGATGAACTTAAAAGATTCATATAAGATAAATAACAAGACAATATTTTGAAGTTTTAGAATATTCATTTTCTTTTTTGAGAAATCGAGTAAAATTTTGTCAGCTGCAAGTTCGGCTTCTAATGGTTATTTTCTGTAGCCAATCTCTTATTAGAGGAAAGGCGTACACAATTGAAATAAAAAAAGATGGACATTCTTCTTTTTCTAAATAAATTTCGATTTATAGATTGTATTTATTTTTGTTATTAATATGGATTATGAAGTTAGAGAAATAAATAGAATGTATTCAAAAAATATTGAAATTATAGCAATAGTTTTGAAAAATTTAAAAACACCATGAATTTTCGGGAGTGATGGGCGTTAATTAAAAAATTGCTTGTCGTGAGCGGGCGGGTCGGGTCAAAAATTTTTTAGTGGTAAGCGTGAATGGGCGTGAATTTTTATTATTATCACCGTGAGCGGGCGGGCCGTGAATAAAAATTAAGCCCGCGCCCACCTCTATTCCGAATCCCACATGATTCCATATCCCAATACGACATATATAATAACAAAGTCAGTTATATTTTGTAATATTTATCAAAGAAAATACTCGTTCGCACATTTTTAAGCGTGGGAATTATGGGTCTGAACCCCGAGTCTGTGCTCGGAATTCGTGCCAGAGCAGGGTTAGTCGATTTTTAGACCTAAACCCCTGGTCTGGAGTTTACACCACCAACCAATTAACAACACTAGTGAGGAGCTTTATATATCTGCAACTCTCATCTCCATATCTCCTGACGCTTTGTCTAAAAAATATCCAGCCAGCTGCCTTCGCCTGGGTAAAGTGTAAATAGGACGTATTTTTTATAAAAATTCTTGGGTGTAGGAATTTTTAGTGATGTGGTAAGGTAAATTTCTCGCATATACAGCCTTTGCAAACTATTAATTGAGCTCATTTTTTTTCTTTGGTATTCATTCTATCTAGGAAACTGGTTATACAATATTGAGATTTAATTTAATCGCCTTGCTTGTAGATTGATCAGAGATAATGGAGTCAAATTCTCCTGAGTCATAAGGCAAAATATTGTCAATTTGATAATTATTCTCATTAATTTCATCCAATTCTTTTCATCCAATTCTTTTCATCCAATTCTTTTCATCCAATTTTTCACAGAGCTAGAAGTATTACAAATTGCATTTTTGTGATTTTTTGTCGGTTGATATTTTGGAATTTGAAAAAAATTCTTCCTTAATTATGACAGGACATATAGTACAGCTACTTTACAAATGCTTGACCATTCTATCAACGTGGGAATAGGATATCTTGCAATACCTGCATACCTCTTTAACTAATTTACCATCGCTTACTTCTTGAAAATGTTTCCAAACTTGATGCTGACCATAAGCCCTAATATATTAAAATTTAACTAAAAGATTTTGATTATTGTAAAATTAATCAATCTTAATTATTTTATAATTATCGACCAATTATTTCAATAATTTGGCTTAATGTTAAGCAAAATATAAAATATAATATAATATAATATATAACTTTTTACCAGAATTGAATAAATTATTTTGTAAATCTGACCAGAACAACTAAAAAGAAAATTCATTTATAAATTTAAATGTAGCAAGTGGAAATAAAATAAATGAGAATTAATAATTTCTACTAGGAATATTAAATAAAATTTAAATTTATTAAAAAATAAACTATGACTTAGTTAAATTATCATATTTATTTATTTTAGTAATAAAAAAAAATTCTTTTGTTTTTATATTATAAAATGAAAGTCTGATAATTTTTTTTTTTTAACTTTATTATTTATTCATAATCATCACTCTTCTCTTGGATGATATATACCCCCCTTTTTTTAAAATATATATATTTTTTTTATAGTACTTTTTAATGTCTTCATAAATTATTTATTTTTTTTATATTTAATTTTTAATATATCCAGTCTAATATTTGAATATGAAGTTTTGAAATTTTAAATAAAATTATAATTAAAACTATTCCTTCATAATACAAATATATTTTAAAATAAATTGTACCCTAATAATATTGATAAATATGCTTTTAATGCATACTAGTTAATTATATCAAAATATTTATTCGCCAGTTTTACAGTATTTGACCGCTCAAAGTCTCCTCCGGTCAATATACCCACATGCTTACCCTGGAATCTAGTACATTTAACATATTTGACAATGCATTTTCATTTATACATTTAACATTTTTTTTATAAAAAATTAATAAACTTTAAAAATATCTATAATAAACGATCCATGAAAATCTAAAACATACCCCCGATATTTTTCACAACTCTTAAATTTATAGTAATTTTAATTTTATATTAATAAAAAAATAAGATTCTTATCTTAAGTAATATTTTTTACCACAGAAATTATATGTAAAAAATAAAATATACCAAATATTTTTAAAAAAATGTTTAATCTAAAAAAAAATTTATGGATATACACACACTTTTTGAACTATCATTGAGCTTTTTATAATTCTTGGTTGAATATTTTAAAATGGTTTTTTTTTTAAAATATTATAAGTAGAGAGTAACAGACCTGCATAAAAATATTAAAAATCTGCGCCAGACCGCTTTTTAAACTATAAATTTAAAAATATCCATGATCTTGATAATAAAAAGATTAACAATATTATTTGGTACACCATAATAATCAAAAATTTTGAAATATTCAAAAAAGTATTCACCGAATATATTTTAAGATGTAGATATCGCGATCCTATTGAAATTTTTATATACATCACATTGAACGTTAATAGAAAATTTGGCCACGGGCTACGAAAAATTGACCAATGGGTAAACATGTATTGCTTATTGTGAAAAAAAAGATTCGTACAAAAAAAAATACTGAATAATATGTTAGCTAAGGTCATCAACAAAATATTTTTTCAGTTCAAATATGGCTATATTGCAGTTATAACATTTTTATTAGAAAGACATTATAATTATTCAATAATAGAATTACATATTAAAATTATACTATTGCACATTAAAAACATAATCTCAATCTCAATTTCTCATATAAAATGGTATATATTCCACATATAAAATCATTAATTGCACATTCAAAATTATTACATCACGCCCAAGAATAAGCCTTATTGTGTATCTAAATTAGGAATATTGCAAATATAGTTTTATTAAATGGAATTTAAATAAATGAATTAAACGATTATATCTTTAAGATAATAAATCTGGCATCAACTTTGAACTTTGGCAAATAAACTAAATTTATTCTAGTTCAATTTATGTAAACATATCTTTTTCAAACGTACATTAATAAAAATGTCTCCAATTTATCATCCTCCATATTTGCCCTTAGGCTATTTAAATGTTAGTTTTTTTCTAATATAATATGGAATAACTGTTAACTTATTTTTTTGAGTAAAACCAGTACTTAGCTGTTGTATTTCTTCTTGGAGTAGCGGTAACGGTTAACCTTTTAAAATTACATGTCCAACACTGATTGTGTGTAAATTATAACAAATAATTTTATAGACACATTCATCGATAACAGTTATTATTATCTTATATTATTTTATTTTTGCATATTAGACTTCTCACTATTACAAATTATATCACCAGTATTTTCACTAACCTGAATAATAAATCTTTATGAATACTGAAAAATCAAGACAATTCATGTGGTAATTTGTCACTAAACACATTTTCCAATTGTGAAACTTTCTACTAGGCTTTCAATATCCTTAATATTTATTTTATCAATACGCCGGATATTATTATTGCACATTCTTTATAAGCTCATTATTCGTCGAAAGAATTCAAACTATTTATAGTTTAATCAATAATAGGAGGAAATATTTCAACAGCATATAGATCATTAGGAACTTCTAGAGTTTATCTTTATATTCATCACTGTATATCCTTCTTATTCAACTCATTCTCTTTTTGGTATTTCATTTTGTACCCAGATGCTATTGGGCTTCTATAAACCAGGAATCTTTTCATTTAAATCTGTAGACATGTTTTTAGCTTTTTTGAATGGATAGGGTAGAAGATACAGAATGGTATCAATCATTTTTCAAACTGATTAAATATCTAAATTTGTTAAAGTTATAAAGCTGCCGTAATATTTCAAAAATTTCTAAAAATTAAGGCGGATTTAACTTTTAAAATATTTAGATTCTCAATCAAAGATTAAGTTAATGAGAGGTTAGCCTCAAACAATTTATTACTCATACTGTAATTCACCTATAATGGTGGGGATTAAGCTCTCTTTCTAGTGTTGTTAAAAAGCCCTAATCTATGAAATATATCTCCAGGCTTACATAATATTATTTTGGCTATAATCTTAATCAGGCCGTTTTAAAAAATTTACCCGAATCGGGCCTTTTAAAAACACTATCTCTTTCCTATAAAACCATATAAAGGTTTTTTCACTGCCCACACCTTGTTTTTCTATAATTTGGTACGTGGCTCAATTTGGCTCTATTTAAAGAAATAATTTAATTTCGACTCGGACTGGGTCGGGTCTAATATATTTAAAAAAATTTCGGGCCGTGATAAGTCGGATTTTGATTTTTAAATATGATATCATTACATTTTGGCAAATATATTGATAATTTTAAAATTCTTGCAAACGGGATCGGGCCGGGCAAAAGAAAGAAAGAAATATACAATTAATTAATCTCCTAATAAAATCAGAAAAATTTCCATTAACGAAAAGAAAAATTTTTTCAAATTTAAAAAAATACATCTTAGGATTTGCTAAGATTTGAGACTAAAATAAATTACAAAATAAAATAAAAATATCTTTATAAACATTTTATATTATAATTTTAGGGGGCAAGATAGAGCATCCAAATTTAAAAATTTTTTTAAATTACAATTTGGGTGTTATTCACAATTTATTATGACTATTTTCCGAGAAGGGGGGGGGTTAGCGATATCCCTCACCTCTTCTTTGGAAGGCTCGGCCCTTGTAGATATATTTAGTAATATAAAATTATTTTATACCTTTAATAAAATAGGTTATTCCGTTTTCAGACCAAATAAAAGCAGCATATCATCCGGCAACCCGAGGAAGCCTTTATTAATCATTTTAGGATAACCGATGTCCAACGTTTTATTTGCCGAAAATAGCCAATATTTATTGCCCTTATATAAAAGAAGAAAAATTATCAAAATTGTTAAATATTTTTATAAACTAATATAAGATGGCCAAATATTAGTGTTAAATAGAAAACAAAATCACCATTCACATAATAGAATAGTATTCATAAAATAATGTGTTATATAACTTTAGATAAAAAGATCTTGTTGCTTTTAGAACCCACTAAAGCAGCATCGATATTACTGGTAATGTTGGGCCAATCGTTTTTAATCAAACTTCTCAATAATACTTTCCTGATAAAAAAATATAATATAATTGTTAGATAATTTCTAGTTTATTCTTATTTACTTTTGATTCATTTTTTCATAAAATAATAAATATTCAAGAAGATACTGTAATAATTTTTTTTAATGGCATTTTAATATTGCTATATAAAATGTATTGAGAAATCAATACCTCTAAACATAATAGTTTAGTCGTTAGCGTTAGTAGTGATAGCATCTATACCAGGCATTTTGCAAATATCCTTTTCTCTTGAGGCATTATCATTCCTTATTGGTTCTGTAGTTGTCTTTTCGTCGAAATAATAAGCTCTTGTAAAACCTACAATTTTTAATATGTCGAAATCAAACCTGAATTGATGATATTTACTGACCGGAGTACCTGTATCTTGGTTTACTACATAATTAGTGGAAGTTGTCATCCGATGAATTATTTTGTTATTTGTGTAAGGGGACTTGGTTGATATTTTCGGTAGACCTAATGTTTTTTATTAAATATTTGATATGTAAAAGTCATGTTGATTATTATAGATTTAAAAAGAATTTAAATAGAGGTTAGCGAGAATTGAAAAAGAATTATCTTTTTAAGTTATAACCCTACAATTTTTGTATTCCTGATATGTCGTCATCTAATTCTATTTTACTCGTAAATGGCTTGTAAAATGGTGTCATTAGTGCCCATTTTTTGTCAGAATGAGATAATCCAAGAGAATGGCCGAATTCACGAGCAGCTGTTTGATATAGATTCTACCCTATACAATGAGATCTTGTTTAAATTGTCAATTAATTATTTTCTATCTAAAGCCTAACATTTAAGAAACCAGGGGGGTTGGCAGCCGGATTTAAAAAAGAAAATGTATACAACTCTTCTGGTCATTCGACCCCATATGTACTAACTGGCACGATATCCATATAAACTGATCTCTTTCAAAAACCATGTTATATAGAGATTTTTAAAGTTATAGAGGGCCATTTTTGTTAATTTTTTAAAATTTTTTAAAGTTTTCGAATATATTGTGTCAAAAACACTTACTTTAGCGATGTTTTCATTAATTACCTATTCCGAATATGATAAATTTAGTAAATAAAAAATTAATATTGAGAGTAAGCAAATATGAATGCTTGTGATTACAGAACTAAAGCATGCTCAAATATAAAATATTTTAAGTCATTTCAAACAGTTTTAACCCCCCTTCCCTCCTTCTTAGTTACACATCAATGTTTTGAATCTGAAAATATCTCAATGAAGGGAAGTGATCCAAGTTTCAGCCGAGGAAAAAAAGTATGGGCTATCACATTTCCAGGTCC
Organism: Gordionus sp. m RMFG-2023; assembly: GCF_954871325.1. Classification (NCBI taxonomy): domain Eukaryota; kingdom Metazoa; phylum Nematomorpha; class Gordioida; order Chordodea; family Parachordodidae; genus Gordionus; species Gordionus sp. m RMFG-2023. Next base: position 71,313,242 of record NC_088775.1, read on the forward strand.
ATCAAAGGGATCCCCATCTCCATGATTGCCCTTTTCAAAACTGATCATTATATCGGCCTTTCCATTTGTTTGATAGGAATTTATGTCTGCGTGTTGCGTCTATACATTTTAAAAGGTAAAATTTTGATTTAATATTAGTTCACAACAAGCTCCCCCCCCCCACTATCTCATTAAAATAATAAATAAATAAATATATTACTGAATAAATGTAATTTTAAATAAAAATATTCATCGAAAGTCTTTTTGATCTACTCATCGATAACAATCTTAGTAAAATCTAATGTGTATTTATTAGTGTTGTTAAACGGCTAGGTTTTGAGCTGATTTTTAAAAACGGCTAACTCAATATTTTAGCCAGAAAAATATTACCTAAGCTTCGAGATTTCGATAATATTTCTAGACCTTTGTTCATTCTATGAGCAAAATCTTCAGACTTGCGTAATATTTTTTATGGATAAAATATTGAGGCCGTTTAACAACAGTACTAATCCACTCTATAAGACAAATTGCGTTTTATCCACCTGCTACCTATTAAATTATATTTTAAATTTATGAATAATTATTAATTTTTATAGACCTTCGATACCCATCAGAGTTGTTAAAGTATCTAGATACAAGTATCTAGATACTGTATCTAGATATAAAAATGTAGTATCTGTATCTGTATCAAGATAGATTTTTAGAAAGGTATCTGTATCTGTATCTAATTTTTTTAGAGGTATCTGTATCTGTTTTTAGATACTTTTTAAGATACATTTTATATACCCCTTTTTTTATTGTAAATAAAAATATTTGACTGTAAAATTTATTTTATTTCATATGAGCTTATGAAATAAATAAATATATATATATTATATATTAATATTTATTAATACTATAATAAAGAATTATATATACATAAAATATTAAAACTTATATATAAAAAATATATATAAATATTCATTAATTTAAATATTATGTCCGAGTTTATCAATAAACCATACAAATTTTAATATTACAATATGGAAATGGTAAATTTTATTTTATAACTAAATTTTTAAGTTTATATATTTATTTAGATCTATATCGACGAAGAAGAGGAAGCAACAAGTTCTATTGCTTTAACATGGCCAAATTGAGCATATTTTAAAATAATATCTCAAAACAAAGAAAACAATTAATTCTCTGATGGTAAAAGGTTTGCCGTGTCTACCTAAAAATACAAAAATATCCGTCAGTATGACTTCAACGTGCACTATCGTGAAGCACATAAGGGTATAGATATTATATATTAAAAATTCTAATTAAAATTTTAAGAGAAAATATCCAACCTTGTTAACAAAAATAAAAAAGGGGAAGGAAAATAAAATACTAAGGAAAATATTGGCAAGGCTCATCCTCCAATAATATTTTTGCTAAAAGACCTTTGACTTTAACTCAAGGCACTTTAGATGATTTAATTATTGCTTTTATTATAGATGGCATGCAGCCATTATAAAAGAAAACAATTGATACAAAGATTAGCTGGTGAATTATCAAAGTCATCAACTGACTGCAAGCAAATAACCTGCCAAAAAAAACAAATAATTTAATTTCAGATTTTTTTCAGTACCCTACAGCAGATATAATTTCTAATAATGATTTAAATTTTGATAATCAACAAATTTTAAATAACTTTTTCAAAAATAAATGTAGAGATTTTAGCATTTTTAAAGAATACCCTGATATAAAATTGTTATTTATTAAATATAACACTACAATTCCTTCAAGCGCCCCTGTGGAAAGACTATTTAGTGTTGCTAAAAATGTCTTCACAGATAAACGAGGATGCCTAAATGATCAAAATTTTGAAAATATTTTATTACTGAAATCTAATAATTATTTAATCATATATTTTCATATATTATATTAAAATTATAATTTTAGTTATATTCTGATAAATGTTATATCGCGTCAATAAATTTTTAGCTCATTTCATGAATTTTCCCAAAATAATATTAATTAGCATAAAAAAAATGTATCTGTATACAGATACGTTTAAAAATTGTATCTGTATCTTGATAACTTTTTAGACGCTGTATCTGTATCTGTATCTAGATAACTTTTGAGACTATGTATCTGTATCTGTATCTAGATCCATTTAAAAAGTATCTTTTAACAACTCTGATACCCATGATCCACTCATATATCCTTACAGAGATTAATAATCATCATACGTGCATTATACAAAAAAATTGATAGCAATATTAAGATTATATCACAAATCCCCTCCCCCCTCCCCATTTCTTATTTGAAAAAACCTTTTTAGGTATAATGGGTGTCAGTTAATGATTTTTTTAAATATATACTTGGTTTAGCGGAATATTTAAATAGGGCTCGATGCGAGCTAATTGAGACGGTGTGCATTCAATATAGACGAGGATTTGATGTTGGCTAGAGTCTTGTTCATACTAACCAAGGGAATTCAATTTCACCTTAGCGAATTTGTCAATTTCCATAAATATAATTTTATTAGTGAAAGAAAACTTTCCCTACACTCACCTCACCTCGTTCTTCTCTCTTCAAAAAAATGAGCCAATATGTCATTATAAACAGGGCTGTGAACCCTTTATAAAAAAAGGGTTAAGGTTCAGTTAATATCTCTGAATCAGGTTTGGGTTCAAGTGGGTTCAGGGTTTGTTCCCCATAAAATTTTGACTTATAAAATTTAGTAAAAATAACAGAAACATCAGTTTTTTATAAACTTTATTTTACTATATTTAGCCCTTACCATAAAAATTTTATCATTATAATTAGAATATAAGCGAATTATCATGATATCTTACAAAATCAAGATGTTAAAATTAAAATAGTTTAGGCCTAATTTTGCATTGCAACTTACATTTATTAAAGCTATTTTACTTTATGATTATGTTTTTTGTCTTACTTTTAATTTAATAATCCAACAAACAAAAATATTTATTCCAAAAATATATATTATACTATTCAGTGTCTATTTAAAAAAAGTTACAAAATATGCTGGTAAAATTTAAAAATTTTTACAAATTGAGTAATCTAAAATATAATTAAAAGGATTCCACGCAAAATAATTTTCATCAAAAAATGTTTTTATATTGAAAAAAAAAATTATGTTATGTTTTAAATAATATGCATGCTTTTTTATATTTAATTTTAATATATATTTTTAAATAAATAAAAATTTTATATTTTATAAAAAAAACTATTGAACCTTGAACCCTTAATTTTCAAAAAGGGTTCGGGGTTTGGGTTCAGTAAAATATTGAGGGTTCGAAGGGTTATGGTTCTGGGTTTGGGTTCTGGTTCACAGCAAGGGTTGCCAGGTCTTCTCCCGCGAGCGCAGATATCTCACTCCCACAAAACTACCGGAATTGGAAATCTACCGCAAAAATCTACCGCAATTTTTAAATTTCTCTCGCACAATTTTTTTTTTAGTATCTTAACGTTTTTAATATATAAATAATAATTTTGAGAAACAGTAATTGATTGTTTTAATATTTTTATTTTTAAAATTTAAAAAACATGTCTAGTTTGTAAATTTCTTTCTATCCCTCTGCTTTAATCATAATGTTTTATTTTTATCCAATAATAAATATATATATCATTCATTCATATTTTATTATTTTCATGTATGTTTGTGTACAACATTATAGGGCTCAGCGCTTAATTATCACATATCACGTTTAAATACATAATAAGGCTATATTTTACTTATTTCAATGATAATTATTTTATTTATTATGGTTCAAACACATTATTATTATAATCAGTGCAGGGGAGCGTATATACGTCTATTGCAATACAAAAATATGTTCTAAAAATAAAGATAATACAGATGCAGCTACAGTTGCGTATATGATATACGCTTAATGTAGTATGAGATACTTATAATTAAAATGTTGGTCGAATCATTTCCCCATAATATTTAACGACTCCAAGATAAATAAACACTTTACTTGTGGTAGAATAAAAATGAGCAAGGCTATCACCAATGTTTTAGGACCTGAATCCAAGAGAAAATTCTTGAAATCACTTCTCCAAAATCCCAGTTCCAATGGTCAGGCCGAGAGAATGGTTGCAATGGTGAAATCGTTATTTTGTGTTTCTTACCAAAAGAAAAACTAAAAATGTTGGTTCATATTCTAGTCAATAAAATTACGATTTAAAATAATTAAAAACGATTGTAATTTATTAATTAAACAAAAAATTAAGCGTAAGAAGGACATTCATATGCAATTCTAACAGATGCATCTAATAAAAGAAATATTAAATTATTTCCTTAATCTTCCTCTATTTCAACAAAAATAAGGGCGTTTCAATAAAACTATGAAATTTTTTTCCTCAATTAGTGAAAAATCCAAAGACATAGCTAAGGGAGAAAGAAATTGCAAGCTTGTCCAATGAGATCGAGTCTCCACCATCAAGCAGTAACAGCTATTATGGATTAGAAGAGCCGATTATTAATGCTATTACTGAAATATCATAATGGCTTGAAAGAAATATTTCCTCAGAAGCAAGAAAATTATTGGATTCATTACTTATTCCAAATTATTTTTCTCATTAGAATGTATTATTTAATTATACAACTATTTTATGTAATACTTTTCAAAAACATAACATTGACTTGATCAAGAAGATGAGAATAGCCGAGAGCATTTTATTAGAACTCAAGGAAAGAAGAATTTCATATTTAATATGTTATTGTTGAGTCAAAAGCAGAGCTATACGTGTTTGATATTTGTCCCCCTCGATTGCAGCAAGCAAGCTCATCGTCAAAACATCAATATAGGATCAGTAGAAAAGTATTATAAAACAAATGTCCCCTCTCCCAACCTTTTTCATATGGTGATAGAAAAAAAATATAAATATTTGTTAGATTTTTATCATGAAGATGTTAAAATATCTTATGATACCTTATTAGCTGAATAACTATGATTAAAAGATTCCAAAAAATGCTTTGCATTATTTCAAACACATTTTAGATTATACTCCCAATGTATTAAAATGGTTATATATATATTAGCAACTCTACCCATTAGTAAACTAATGAGAGAACATTCTCTTTTTTGAGAAGAATAACAGAGCCATGCAGAGGTACCATTTGCAGGGCACGGTCCAGATTTTTTTTAAAAATTTCAGGCCCGACCCGGCTTTTCAGGCTCGGCCCGAATTTTTTAAAAATAAATTTTATTTATTTTTGATTATAGCTAATTGGCGATTTCAAATATTTGGTTTTAAAATATACAGCTCGGCCCGGATGTTTTTTCTAAAAAAATTTTCAGGCCCAGCCCGGGTGTTTTTTTAAAAAAATTACGGGCCCGGCCCGGGTATATTTAAAAAAATTAAAATAAGGTCCGGCTCGGGTGCCAGGCCTGCAAGTCTGTGAAAAACATACCTATGAAATACAACATCTGAAAGTAGATTGAATGATTTGGATCTTTTGAATATTCAAAGGCATTTAACGCCAAACAAGGATAGATAATTGAAAAATTAGCTCAAAACATACAAAATACAATTATTCCTGAAACTTTTTGATCGAAATCCAGGATCGATCTTTTTTTCTATTTAAATTTCTGAAGGAAATTTCTGACCGATGCAAAATTAACTAATATGTGTTATAAATTTATTGTAATTGAATAATAATATAATATAACCGATGCAAAATTAACTAATATAAAAATAAATTAAATGTGGTAGAAATTTATTGTAATTGAATAATAAATATAACAATTATAATATATTTATTTATAATTAAAATTAGCTTTTAGTAATAAAATTTTTCCTAAATTATCATCATTTAAACATCCGCGTCTTTCATTTAGAACATGTTTAGCTTTACTAAACAAGCGCTCCACAGGAGCGCTTGATGGCAAAGGTGTATTATATTCAATAAAAAATATTCATGGAATCATCATTCGAATAAAAAAATTTTTTAACGGAACAAGCATTTTGTACAGTATTTTTCCCAAAAAAAGCATCAATGTCATTCATACATTCATTTGAGGTATCCGCATATGGTTGTTCCTGCATATTTTCCAAATGGGCAACTAATCTTTCTTTTACCATCATATTTTGTGGCAGATTAATATAAAGCCAATTAAGTTTAAGTTTAGGGTGAATCATGGCTGCCAAAATGTTACTGTCTTCATACAGTGAAGGAAATCTATATTATGAAATGATAATTAATTTATTATTAAATAAGTGTTCGTTTTATTCATATAAATCAAATCAAGTATCTGCAAAACTTAACCCTTTTAAATTTTACAGTCAAGTCTGGCACATTATCTGTATTGTATTTATTTATATTTGGGTCATATCATAAATATTGATTAAATGTAAACCTAATACTTAATATACAAAGAAATTAACATTGTAATTTATTTACAAAGAATATTAATCAAAATATTAGCTTAAAATTTAAATAATCTAATAAATTTTAAATGTCTTCAAAGGCCCATTAATATTTTACTAGATATCAGAGGTTTAGTAGAACTGGCCTGTTAAAAATGTTTTACTAAATTTGCCAGATCTTTGCAATTTTTTAATATATTTGGCAGAATCTGATAATATAAAATAATTGCATAAAAAAATATTACCTTTTATCAATACCTCTAAGAACACTATCTACAAGGGGCTGACAATACCGCAGGCAGCTAAATTTCGTTAATTTATCTATCAATATCGATAGAACGGGAGTTAGATATCCCTGCTCCATATTATCTTCCCGTTCCAAGATTTTTAACGAGATCGCCAAAGGTTCCATAACCTATAAAATTTAAATTTATTTAGAGAATATCATTGTATTACTATTGCATACTCTTTAATAAAATAAACATTGCAAATCCAATTTGATCACATACTTGTTCTACTTCTGAGAACTTTTCAGAAAGCATCTTATCTATTAATTTCAACTATCTTCTTCATTTTCTCCAAAAACTCTAGAAAAAATAAATTTATTTAAATATTTTTTGCTAAATAAATATTACTTAAATGCCTTGACAAAGTTGGTTCCATTGTCAGTCACCATATTCACCACCTTATTATGAATTTTATAGAACTTGTGGATACCCATGATTTCGTTGGCCAAAACATCATATGTTTGCCTCCCAATTATCCTCCTCAGTGCCAAAGCGGCTTACCTTCTCTTGAGGGTTAACGGATCCAGCCAATGTGCAGTAAGTCCAATAAAAGCCCTAATAAAATAAACATTATAAAATTCATATAAATATAATATACCTTCGATGACCACTCCAACAATCAGCCGTGGTGCATACATAAGAAACTTCAGACAAATCTCTTATAAGATTTGTCGTCATATAAGAGAAGGAAGTAGATATCCTGTTGCCCAGTGTTTGACGATAAATAATTTTTGTCGCAGGTGAAAAAGTTTTAATCATTTTTTCAAATGAAGGATCATCAACCAGAGACAGTGGTTGGAAGGTGTAAATAATAAAATCCATGATAACCTTGTCTGCTGTTTTTTGCGATACAGCTGGAATGTTTAGATTGTTAAAATTTAATTTAGATTGTCTGGATTTGCAACCAGAACCACTTTGGTTTTGCAGTGATATATTTTTTTAGTGTAGAGAATTCGTTGAGGTGTTTGGTAATCTCATTTTTAAATTCACTGTGCTTTTTCTTTATAAGAGAAAAAAATAGTATGTATCAAAGTTGGATGAAAATAACTTCTCCTGAATCAAATTTCATTTTTAAAATTTTATATGGTAATTTAAAGTTAAAAAAAAACAATGTACAGGCTGAATGTAAAACCTATATAAACAAAAAAAATGATAAAGGGTTCAACACAAATTTTGTTAAACATATTAAAGTATATTATTTAATTTATATATGGTTAAAAAAGGTTCATATAGGTTATTTTAAATAAGTTTACAATATTGTCTTTGTCTATCATTATTAAAAGTTGCCCAAGATGATATGGGCTAAAGATTTTAATAAAATATTTTCCTATATATGAATATAATTAGCCTTTTTAGCATTTAAGAACTATGGATTAAGGTTTCAACAAATTTTGTTAAACATGTTAAAGTATGTTTTATTAGTGGTTAAAAGGGGGTAGGTTATCTTAAAAATTTAAGTTTACAATATTGTCTATCATTATTAAAAGTTTTCCAAGATGATATGGGCCAAAGATTTTGATAAAGTATTTTCCTATTATGAATATAATGAGGCTTTTTGGCATTTAAGAACTTATGGATTGAGTCAAATGATACAAAAAATACTTTCAATTCAAAATATATTATTAAAAAAAGCCCTAAAATGTTGTCAAGAGGATTATATAATCAAGCTCAAACTGAAACTATAATACTAATTGATTAGATTTAACATATTATAATAAAGAAATAATAGAATAGATATTTATTTTTCTTTTGGTGAAACATTGCTAAGTTCAATACAAATAACATTGAACTGGATGTTTTAATTATATTAAAGAAAGTCAAAATACATTATAAGGCTTAATTATTAGTTATTACACTTCCATTTATTATAAATACTCTTCTTTTGAAAATTAAACTAATATAATAGTAATATTAAAAAATAAATGCCTAATTATTATATATAAATAACAAAACCAAGATTAACTCTTCATCAAATATTTTATTAATTATACTGTATCTAATAATTCATTTTTTTTATAAAGAATCTGTATCTAGATTCTATTTCTGTAGGACCTGCTCAACTCAGGAATGTAATAAATTAAATTTAAACATGTTGACATTAAGATTATCAAATAAAAAAATTTTTAAATAATTACTTGTAAAAGTCTCTTTAAGTTCGAGGATGATATTTTGGAAGATGATATTATCTTCTTACAGATACGGCATTTGGTGCTGATCATATTATAAGAGTTGCTTTCATCCATTTCACATAAAGTAAAATACTTACGTAATTTCAAAAATGGTAAAAGATTCTCATTCTTACTTATATCTGCTGTTACATCAATAGCTGAAGCAATAAATTCTTCTAAATCTATAATGGACATTTACATTTACCTATTAAAATAAATATTAATATATTATTATAAATTTATATTAAATAATTTGTAAGAGCTCTAAATCTCGTAAAATTTAGGAAATGAATAAATATATCTATAAAATAAATGGTGGAATGGAAGTTGATAATGGAAGTTGATAAAATATGAAGATAGATATTTTTTTTAAAAATAATATTTTAATTTAATTTTCAAAATTTTTATTTTATTTATTGCTTTTTAAGTAAAAAATTAATTTTTAAAAAGATCGGGATCAAATTTTAAACAAAATGATCTCCATCTCGATCCTCAATTTAAGTCAGAATCATAAATCTCGTAAAATTGACATTGCAATCGAATCCAGGATCGTCGATCTTTTAACAACTATGCATGGGTTATATTCATAATTCACATTTATTTTATAGTTTTTCAATGCCGGTTTATATATATAATTTTTTTAATTCACATTGTGTATTAGTAAAGTTATTAGTCCTAATAAATTTATGTTTAGTATTTTTAATTAACAATAATATTTCTTTAAAAAATTTATTATCCCCCTTCCCCCTCCCCAGACTAAATTCCTGCGTACGCGCCTGCCATTGTGTGATGAATAATAAGATGTTTAATTTTTAATAATATTTTTAAATAAGTAGATGGCGTTAAAGAATTAAATGCAAATTGTTACTAATATTTATTATCAAAAGCATTTATTAGTATAATTTATTAAAATATCAACTGTAGTAAATTATATAACATACGTCTATAAAAGTGGCATTTTACCTAATATTTTATAACCAATTATATATAATATAGGATTATAAACTATTTGTCTAATTACTTTTTATAAAGAAATCTCTTATACTTATTTGGAACTTGAAAATATTTTTAAGAAGAGACATGGTAATTAAATTTAAAAATTATATTAGTTTTCATTTAATAAAAATTTAGATAGTTTTATTAATTTTTAAATAATAAAATTAAATCTATATATTATGTAATTGAATCAAAAAAAATTATTTTTAGTTCAAGGGGATATTGAGAGCCATTAAAATAAATTTTTTTTTGCTTCAGGGTGCTATTTAAATTTTTCAGGGGGTTCGAGTCCCTGCGCGCCCTACCCTAGTGACACTACTGTCTGATTTTATAACATAATTAAATTAATAAAAAAATATTCCTTAATTTAAACTCTTAAGAATGTTTATTAATGTTATTAACTTTTTAAATCTTAATTATATTTATTAAAAATATTGCATAAATTTTCTAATTATATTAGAAAAAATGCTGGTCTATACTCTTGAAATCTCAATAATTATTAATATTCTTCAGTTTCAAATAATAATTAATTTTAACTCTTAAATTACCCAATTCCCTTATATATAAATCCAAATAATATGTTTATATATCGATAGACTTTAAATAAATTGTATTTTGTTTAAGGATACAAGGTATGGTAATTGTTTGATTATCGTAAATGTACTTTCGATCAATATATAAACATATTATTGAAAGTTAAACTATCTTTTTGATCTTTTCATTTTTGTTAAAATAAAATTATATTTTATTCTTATAAAACCTTTTATATCTTAAACAACACAATATATATATTAAATTTACTCATGTTTGAATCAACTCATGAAGTTTTATTGTAAACTTATAAACCAACAATCGATCAACCTCGCAGTCCTTCGAATCACAATTATTCAAAAATGATAGACATCATATTGACGTTTGACATGTATAATGATATTGTCATAAGATATTATATAATACTAAATATATAATCTACGAATCTACATTTAAACATTACTTCATTGACATATGATATTATATAAAGTTATATATATAATATAAAAATACACAATTACAACATTAAGAACAATTAATATTCCTAAATTTAAACTCTTAGTAATGATTATTAATATTTAGTTTTTATATCTTTATTAAAATATTACATAATATATTTCTAATTACATGTGTACCAATATGAGATTGATATTTATTGCTGAGGCTAGTGGGAGAGACTGAATATAATGTAATATATAAAATTTATTAAATTCGGTAATCTTACGGATGTTACCCTCAATATAATCACTAGTCGGAGATCATAAGCAGATTAATTCCAATATCCTCTTTTTTTTTATCTTTACGAATGATTTTTTTTAATTTAAAATCCTTTCATTTTATTCATCTTTTAATATTCCAAAATTATAATTTCGTAAAAATTCATCAAAAAAATAAGTTATGAAAAATTATATGTTTCTTTTTCAACTATAATCTAAAATATTCATATTCATAGACATTTTCAAATTAAATATATTTATTTGCATACAACAAAATTAATAAAAGTTCATCTATATAAATTTGAATACCACAAAATTAATAATGGCTCATCTATATATATATTTGCATACAACAACATGAATTGTAGAAAAAATGTTGGTCCATACTCCTGAAATCTCAATAATTATTAATATTTTTCAGTTTCAAATAATTATATACATTTATAAATGTTGAATCTTAAGAATAATTAATATTCATAAATTTAAAATGATTATTAATATTAAGTTTTTAAATCTTTATTATATTTATCAAAAGTATTAGATAATGTATTTATAATTATATGAATTTTAGAAAAAAATGTAAATTTTTCTAATTACTTAAATTATAATATTTTGTGGAACCATATTCCTGAAATATCAATAAATATTCATTTTCTTCAGTCACTTATAGCAGATCCTAAAATTAAACAAATCTTAAATAATTTAAGCAAAAGATTTTAAAATTATTTGATCACATCTTCGAGAAAAAAAACCAAAATTCTTTTAAACTTGTTTTATAATTTTCTTTCTTTTCGACGATGATTGACTGAAACAGACTGTTATTCTAACTTCCAACTCCAAACAGTGACTGAAATATAGCTTCTAAATATTTTGGGCAAAATGCACTTTCTTTAATGAATTTTAGATATCTTTCGATATAAGTTATAAAAAGATTTACATGCCAAAGACCAGAAATAGACCACCAGAAGATCACAAAATCAAATTGGCATTTTATTTTTCTTTCATTTTTATATAGATTAATTAATTAATAAAAGTGCAATTTTTAATTTGGCCCAAGCTCAAGTTTAGGAGGTATAGCATTTAAGTCATTATTCTAGCCAATATTCTTTATAAATATTTGATATTAATCAATAATAGTAATATAAGCCAAAAGGTATCAAATATTTTATGTTTAATATTTAAGTTATCTAAAATCTGGAAAAGTTTTTTTTTTGGAGGAGGCTTTGGTTAATTTTATGATAAATTGAATTTCTCTCCTCATAAAAATAACAGTAAAATATAAATCAATTTATGATTATATCTTTATAGTACAAAATTTAATTTTCTAATTGTAGTGAATAAATTTACTAATATGAATATTTTTAACTTTAATTTAAGGTTGGCCTTTGGGAACATTAATATATTTCATATTCAACATCCATATGCGAATTCCAGTGATATTTGCTTTATAAAAATTAAATAAATCTAAAGTTTTTAATAATTTGCTTCTTATATGAATTTTAAATAGCTTTTGTTGCTAATCTTTGGTAATATAAAAAAATTATAATTTAAATACTCCTTCAGAAATTACCATTATCACATCTGATTTGAATTTTGTTATGTTCATCATTTTTTTTTATTTATTTATTTTTTTTCTCGGAATTATCAATATTATTTTTGATTATCGATTTTTTGAAATTTATCAATATTTTTCATGGAATTTATTTTTTCTCGGAATTATATATATTATTTTTTTTTATCGATTTTGAAGAAGAAAAATTATTATGAAAAAAGAATTTGAAAAAAAGATAATAAAAAAAATATAAGAAATAATAGAAATCGGAAAATTAAAAAATAATAGAAATCGGAAAATTAAGAAATAATAGAAATCGGAAAATATTATAATGGCGACTATGTATACGGAAGAACCCGCGCGGAAATATATATAAAAAAAAAAAAAGAAAAAAGAGAAAATTTAAATTTGATATAAAATTGTCTAAAATGCCAGCAGTAATTCCGGTCAAAGAAACCAATGACTCATTTACTACTTTTCGAATAAAACTAGAAGCCTACTTTACACTAAATGATATATCGGACAACGAGAAAAAGAGAGCAGCATTGATATCGGCACTATCAACCTATGACTTAAATAAAGTAATTTTAAAATTCGCTCCCAAGTCTATTAATAAAATTAAATATGACGATATGTTAGATTCTTTGATAGCTAACGAAAAAAAAATAGCACCATTGGAAAGTTTCCAATTTGTTAATCGTACCCAAAGAGAGGGAGAAACTAATTTGGAATTTTTAAATTCGTTAAAGGCTTTAGCATTGAAATGCAACTTCAAAGAGAAATATGAAGAAAATCTAAAAATGCAGATAATCAACGGATTGGAGAGTAAAGAGATCAAAACAAAGTTATTATTAGAAGAGGACATGGGAGTAGAGGAAATCGAAAAACTCCTCCGAACTATGGATTTGATAGAGGAAAAAGAAAAAGCGAAAGATATATTTTATTGTCAAGATGGAAAGGATCGATGCGAATATAAAATAGAAAATAAGGAAATAAACTATATACAAGACAATAAAAGGTATAATAGTAATAATAATAATAACAGAGTTCAGGAACGCTACATTGACAATTATTATCCCCACCAACGAGATTCGATAACAGATTTACTAGATATAATAATTATGACAACTCGAATTATGGAAGATATAATAACGTTAATCCGCGGTACAAATATGATAATGATAACAAATATTATAATAATGATAACAAATATAATAATAATGACAACAAATATAATAACAATGATAACTACCGACATAAAAACTGGTACGACAACAATAATTATTATCATAAAAATAAGTATCAATATTCTTACGATAAGACAAGGGGAAATTACAACACCAACAATAATAACTTTAAATACAACGACAATCAATATTACAGTCAGACAAAAAAAACTTGCCTCAAATGCGGTAGCGATAAACATCTTATTAAATATTGCGATCAAAGAGACAAAGAGGAAGATATATCGTATATATACTTGATGGATATTAAATCTTGTAAAGAAAAATTCAAAATCAATTTAAATATAGAAGGTAAGAAAACAAACATGATCCTAGATACAGGAGCATCAGTATCAATCATTTCATTAAAGACATGGAATAAAATCAACTCCAATAAAACAATTCATGATTCGGACACAAAATTAAAGACGTACGAAGGTAACGAAATCGCCATCATAGGCAGCGTGGACGTAAAAGTTCAAATAAAAGAAACCATAAAATATCTACCCTTAATAATAGTGAAAGCTGATGGACCCTCATTGGTAGGTATAAACTGGATAAAGGAATTCAGAGAATTGGTATGGGAAGAATCAATATTAGCAGGAACAGAAAACACATACGATAATAATAACAAAATATATTATGTGGAACAAGAATTAAAGGTCCTAACGGAGAAGTACGTAACAATATTTGATAAAAAATTAGGGAAATTGAACAATATGGAAGTCCATTTGAGTATAAAAGACGACGCGATCCCAAAATTCTGCGCCCCCAGGAAAATCGCGTATGCCTTAGAAGAAAAGGTGGATGAGGAATTAACTAAATGGATTAATGATGACATAATAGAACCCATAAAATTCTCAGAATGGGCCAGTCCTCTGGTCCCGATAGTGAAGCCCAACGGGAATATTAGGTTGTGCATAGATTACAAAATAACTATAAATCCATGGATGACACCGGACATATACCCTATCCCCAGAATACAAGAAATATTCAACAAATTAAGAAAAGGGGAAAAGTTTTCAACCATTGATTTTTCAAATGCTTACCATCAAATAGTAATAGATTCTGATTCGAGGAAGTATTTAGCTATTAACACCCACAAAGGTTTATTCCAATTTAAAAGAATGCCATTCGGAATAACCCCGGCGTCAGCAATATTTCAAAGGACCATGGACCTAATTTTCGGGAAAATGACGGGGGTAGCATACTACATTGACGATCTAATAATTACCGGTTCTTCGGATGAAGAGCATCTAAAAAATCTAGAGGAAATATTCCAACGAATGTCGGAGTTCGGTCTCAAAGCGAATTTCGAAAAGAGCAAATTTTTTAAAGAAAAAGTAAAATACCTAGGACATGTCATATCCAGCAAAGGTCTTATGCCCTCCGACGAAAAACTAGAAGCGATAAAATATGCTCCAATTCCTGAGTCAGTCAACGAATTGCAGTCACTATTAGGACTTATGAATTACTATCATCGATTTATAAAAAAATTTTCAACAATCGCGGCACCCCTTTATGACTTATTAAAGAAAGGCAACAATATGGACGGAAGAATGCGGATCCAGTGTTGAAATCTTAAAGAGATGTTTGACTAATCCTCCAATAATCGTTCATTTTGATCCAGGTAAAGATATCCAACTCACTACGGATGCGTCTATGAAAGGCGTAGGAGCCGTATTGTCTCATATCGAGAAAGACGGATCTGAGAATCCCATTGGTTATGCTTCACGGACACTATCTGCGGCAGAAAAAAACTACTCAACTATCGAAAGAGAGGCATTAGCGCTTGTATTTGGAGTAAAGAAATTTTATGAATATTTAGTGGGTCAAACTTTTACAATATGGACCGATCACAAACCTCTTATATATATATTTGGCAACAAAAGTTCGGCAAATATAACGTCACCACGATTGCTCAAATGGTCTCTAATATTAGGAGGGTACAATTGCGAAATAAAGTATAAAGCTGGCAAGGAAAACAAAGTGGCAGACGGACTTTCAAGATGCCCAATGGAAAACAAAACCAAAGACCATAATGAAGAAGTATATTTTATAAACGAACATCCAATATCGATAGACGAAATTCGGGAAAAACTTAAAAACGACGACATGTTAAAAAAGGTAAAGGAGAGTATAAAAACACAATTCAAGTCAAAAGATGACAGTGTACTAAGACAATACGAAATGTGCAAAAACAATTTATGGGAAAAGGACGGATGTTTATACAAAGGAGACAGAATAATAATTCCAACAGAATTGCGAAAAAAAATACTAAACGAATTACATAATGGTCATCAAGGAATCGTCAGAATGAAAAGTTTAGCCAGACAATATGTATGGTGGCCCGGAATCGACCATGAAATAGAAGAACTATGTCGTCAATGCGAATCATGTAACACATGGGCAAACAATCCTCCAAGAATGCAAGATCATCATTGGGAGAAACCGACAAGACCTTGGCAAAGAGTTCACATAGATTTCGCAGGACCGTTCAAAAACACGATGTGGCTCATATTGGTAGACACCTTTACCAAATGGGTGGAGGTAAAAGGAATGACCACCACCACATCTGAAAGAACTATGGGGGTACTAGGCAAAATATTTTCTAGATGGGGATATCCAGAATCCTTGGTATCGGACAACGGTCCACAGTTCACCAGCTATCGATTTAAAGAATATTGCTTGAAACACCGAATAAATCATGTGCTGACACCTCCATACCATCCGAGCTCCAACGGAGAAGCAGAACGCATGGTACGAACGGTTAAAACAGCTATGGAAAAAAATACAACCCCAAACAAGTATGAAGGATTAAACGAATTCTTATTAGCTTATAGGAACACGCAACATGCAGCGACGGGACAGACACCAGCAAAATTGATGTTGGGACGAAATGTTCGAAATCATCTGGAAATGATTAAAGAGACCACCCAAGAAAGCCGATCAAACGATACACAAACGGAACAGAGAGGTCAATTTAGGATAGGACAACCGGTGTGGGCCAAAATGTACAACGACAAGGTAAAATGGATAAAAGGAACAATAGTGGCTCGTGCTGGGAGGTGCATATACGTTGTGGATACCTCCAAGGGCCGATGGAGAAGACATCAAGATCAAATGCGGAAGAGAACAGACATTCTCTAAGAGGAGAGATGTTATGTTCATCATTTTTTTTTATTTATTTATTTTTTTTCTCGGAATTATCAATATTATTTTTGATTATCGATTTTTTGAAATTTATCAATATTTTTCATGGAATTTATTTTTTCATGGAATTTATTTTTTCTTGGAATTATATATATTATTTTTTTTTATCGATTTTGAAGAAGAAAAATTATTATGAAAAAAGAATTTGAAAAAAAGATAATAAAAAAAATATAAGAAATAATAGAAATCGGAAAATTAAGAAATCGGAAAATTAAGAAATAATAGAAATCGGAAAATTAAGAAATAATAGAAATCGGAAAATATTATAAATTTCTAAGTCTGTCTATTATTAAATTGACTCATATTTATCAATAATGATTAAATTTTATTTAAACAAATTATAATTATTTGGAATTATTCGAATTATTCTTTTTATTTTTATTCGAATGGATTATTTGAATGGAATAATTGTTTATTCTTATTCGAACAAAACTAATAATTTGTTATTCTTACTCGTCATTATTGGGATTCGAATTATTCGATTCGTGTGAATAGGCATAATGTGTAATAATACTGACTTGATATATATTTTAATTTAATGCTACAATCCATTTGTGGCAGACTGCATATTAAAACATTCATTAGCAAAATAAAACAATTCTCAGAATGAAAATATATAGAATAAAGCAAATAAAATAAAAAAATTGTTATTTTTTATCTGGCTTAAAAGTGAGCATTGCAAAAACAATATTAAATTTAACTCCGTAAACAGGCTCAAATGCAAAAATTCGCTTTAGAGGGGGGGGGGAGGGGGTAGATATTGAAATTAATCAGGAAGTTATTCAAAAATAACTTAAGTTTAAGAAATTTATTAAGACTAGTGACTATAACATTGATAATTTCTAATACACAAATTAAAATATAAATTAATGATAAAATATTTAATGTATATAACCGTTTTATGAAACACTAATAAATAAATTTGAAAAAGAACTTTGTAAAAAAAGTATTAATTTCTCAAGCATTTAAAATTTGATTTATGAATTTTTGCATGTAATAAACTTACAATGTATTCACGAAAAAAATATGGCTTACTAAAAAATGGGGAAAAAATATAATTATGAAGAACATCATTAATCTATAAAGTAGAATTCTTTCTTTTGGATTGAGTTAATTTTTCAAATTTACAGATCTTGTCAATCAACTCCTTATGCCAAAAAGGGCTAACACTTTCACTTATCAGTACTGGTGTTACGCGGCTCAATCTGAGCATTTAAAAAAAGACTAGGTCAATATATTTTATCCAAAAAAATAATATGCAAGGCTGAAGATTTTGCTCATAGATGACACAAAATTTGACATCTATAGCGAAATCTAGAGGCCTAGGCAATATTTTTCTGGCAAAAATATTGAGTTAGCCGTTTTAAAAAATAGTCGCAAATTAAGCAATTTAACAACACTACTTTTTAGGTATTTTTTTTATTTTTGTTAATAAATAATATGTTTATTCATTGGTAGAAGTACTAATGGGTAGAGTTGCCAAAATATATGATAATTTTTAACAATAATATTTAACATTATACTATAGTTTGCATTGAATTAGTAAGGCTATAACATCCTCACAATAGTATCCATTATGGGAATAAAGAAATTTATTTAATAGTATTCTTAGAATGTCCATATATTAATATTGGAACCGTATCTTTCAGCTTTTCTCATGTACTTTCGTTTTACAATGTAAAAGTTTCAAACGATTTGTTAGAAAATTTTAAAATAATAGATAAATATAAAACCAGGGAAAATTTATCGATATTAATTCATAGAATAAATTGGTAGTGTATTTATTTTTGATGTGAATTTGATAAATTTATATTGAAGTATATATGTGATAAGAGGTATAAATGATTATTATAAAATATAAATTAATATTAATAAAACAGTGGGATTTGTCTACCTGTCTCCCCTGCTGCGTACGCACCAGCAGTAATACATAAAATTGACTTTATAACATATTTTAAAATATGAGATCTATCTTTCTGGCTTTAGATTTGATACTTTTACAATTAAGTAGCATAAAAAGTAGTCTAATAGCCTTTGTAGCATCTTTGGGAAATGTGATAAATAGGATGAATTGATTACGGGGCCATTCCATGTCAAATCGATCAAAAAAGGCACTTTATCGGCCGACCCCTTTTAAAATTGTTAAAAATTTCTGGAATTATTTAGATAAATAAAAAAATGAGAAAGCCGTTTATTTTAGCTCTCTATCACACCTGGTTCTTGAGATATAGGGGCTCAAAGGTACAAAAAAGAGCCACTTTGGAATCTGTAAAATTTTTAAAATGCTTATATCTCAAAAACTATTTATAGTAAAAAAAATTATAATATATCATTTTGTAGGTAAAGAAATTCTCTAATGGGCTAACAAAGAATAATAAATATTGCGCCATTATAAACTTTTAACATCATGTTTACCTAAATTGCTTTACCTGTATTTTTAAGCAAAATAGTGAGTTTGTTTTCGAATTTTTTTTTTGCTTTTTATTTAGACACCTTTTATAAATATATATACGTTGTCAAAACCTTGGCGACGTTATCGACTTTTCCATAATATACATTTTTACCAAAAATTGAAGAAAAAAGAGATGGCGCTAATGGTTGAAAAATATTATTCTTAAGGAAAATGAAAATATTGATACGTTTATAAGAATTGTGATAAAATTTTCCAGTTCTGCCCTCCCCCCCCCCCTCCCACTTGTATCAGGTCAATTCAGCGAAACTTTTATCGCGAAACACTTTTTCGCGAAACTTTTATCGCGAATGTCGTTTATCGCGAAGGAATTTTATAGCGAAGGCAATATCGCGAAACCAATTCCGCTAATTTTTTTCCGCGAAACTTTTATAGCGAAGACAATATCGCGAACTTATTATCGCGAATTTATTTCCGCGAAACCATGACCGCGAATACTTTATAGCGAATACATTATAGCGAAACTTTGATCGCGAACTCGTTATAGCGAATTTATTTCCGCGAAACCGTAACCGCGAATACTTTATAGCGAATACATTTTAGCGGAACTTTTATCGCGAACTCTTTATAGCGAATTTATTTTCGCGAAACTTTAACCGCGAATACTTTATAGCGAATACATTTTGGCGAAACTTTGATCGCGAACTCATTATCGCCAATTTATTTCCCCGAAACCTAAACCGCTAATACTTTAGAGCGAATACATTTTAGCGAAACTTTGATCGCGAACTCGTTATAGCGAAACTTTAATCGCGAACCATTTATAGCGAATTTTCTACCGCGAATGTATTTGCGCGAAATTATTATAGCGAGCGCATGACCGCGAAAATTGTGAATTCATTTTAAGTGAAATCGATATATTCAATATCAATTTACCAACCGAAGTTTCTTAAATCATAAACGCTAATGTTTAAAGAATATTTTATTACGTATTGTTTATTTAATAAGCATGTAACCTCTATCTGATGTGATAGAAAATATATTAGTCTTCCTGGTCTCACTCACTCATGGTTGTAAGTATGGAGCGGACATTTTGGGTTAAGTTTTTAGCAGAATACGTTAACCCTCCCCCCCCCCAACATAAAATTTAAAAGTGTGCTTTATGTCATTTAAAGTAATACTTTATTTCTAATCTAGATAAAAAAAATATACTGAAAGCTAAGAATTTTTTATTGATTTTCTCAGATTATTTTAATTATAGAAAATTTTACTGATAATTAATGCCTCCTAATTACAATTTTGAGATAATGCACATCGATATAACTTTGATATAATAGTAACTAATTCATTTGAATATTATGACCTTTCCTTTTTCTTCTATTCGCATTTTAATAAATAGAAATAACTGCAAAGTTATGATTAATCAAAAAAAAAATTCAAAATATTCTAGATTACATAAATTTGTAATATTTATGAAGAATAAATTATGGAAATAAATCATTAGATCTTCAATTATTTTAGTTTTTTATTTTTGCTGATTTCACAAGTCAAACTAAACATTATAAAAAAAAATTAAAAAACGTAAAATAGTTTTCATCATTTTTTAAAATAATACCAGTTCAATTTAAATCATAGCGTATTTGTAAAGACATCGCTAAACGCTTCTACTCAATTTGTAAGCACTTTTACTCATTTCTTCTAACAAAATGGAATTAAAAAAATCAGGATTTTTTGAAAATAAATATAAAATGTTCCAAATCAAGAAAATAAAGATATTCCAATATCGGGAAATCAGGGCAAAATGGGTTAAGTGTTTATTTATTTACTTTTACATATTTTACCACGACAAGGGTGGGGGGGGGGGTGGGGGGGGGATTGATAAAAACATTTTCTAAATTTTGAGAGGAATATATAAATGAAGGATAATAAAAAATAATATTTTAATTATATGAAATAGGTGTATTATTCAATTTTCTCATTCATTTTGTAAATTGCAAAAATTTTTAGGCCCGGCCATACCTCCCATATTCTAAGAGTGAGGTTGGATTTTTAATGACTAAAGGATAAAAAGCGGGAAAGCGCCACAACTGCAATCCTTTTATATATAAATATTGGTGAATAATTTTTTTCAAATTATAATTTGAATTTGAATATAAAGTCAAAATATATAAAAATTAGATCCAAATCTACATATTTATCGGAAGGAATTTATTTTATTTAAAAGTTTATTATATATGAAATAAATTTTAACTCTTCGCAATTCATGTCAAAATTCTGCTTTACCATTAATTCGGCCTCTAATAAATCAAATGAGACCGAAGAAAAATTTTTTCGCCTAATCATTCATTAAACTCATTTCTGAGCCAGCATTTGAATGTAGAATTAAAAATAAATTTTTAGATATTTTTTAGGCTTATATTTACATTTTTATTTAATTCTTTCTAAATATTCTAACTTGATCGTATCATTCAAAATCAAAGGTTTAAGCTATTTATATCTATAATTACCATAATAGTTTGATAATTCTGAGTAACTTCTTTATATGCTTCAGTGTATCACAGAGGAATAAACAAGATTTATATATTTTAATATCAGCGCCGTTAAATTTGGCGGCTGAATAGTTCTACGAACTAAGTGTAAATTATATCATTATTTCTTGCTTTATTTGTACCAATTGAGTATTTAAACGAGTATAGTAGCTCGTAAAAGGAAAAAACTATTAGTACAAAATTTTGGCAAATCTATGATTTAAGCGACGGAAATAATTTATTCAGAAAATTTTATCGATGTTCCGTATTAATTATAATTTAATTCGTTTAAGAGACAGTATAAAGAAAAAGTTTATTAGCAAAATAAGAAAAATTGCCTAATTTGGCATTATTGATAGAATGGAAAATAGCTGGTTTGCGCTTATATTTATTAATTCTTCAGTCATTTTTTTCACACATAAAAAGGTAATCGTACTATAAGAGAAATAAAATCTATATCTCCCATTAAAGCGTAAAACCAACCAAATTTCTGGAAGCATTTAATCTGTAAATCAATAATTGAAATTTATTACATTGATTCTTCAATTCATTAGATAGTTTTTCGACAAAATAAGATAAAATTGCCACGATTGGCAACATACGAAAAAAACAAATATTTTTGGGTGAGCTCATACCATAGAAATGCCAGATTAGTACTTAATATTCCATCAATCAGTTTTTCTAGTCAATAAACAAAAACTAATTTTAATAAGAGAAATAGACAGTAGCAACCTTTAAGTATGAACAGGGTTGCCATGTCTCTCCCCATCAGCGGGACTCCCGCAATTTTTTAGTTTACACGCAAATATCTCTCTCCCGCAAAACTACGGCAATTGGAAATCTCCCGAAAAAATCTACCGCAATTTAATTTCTCCCGCGATTTTTTAAAAAAAGTATTTTAAACGTTTTTAATATGTAAATAATAATTTTGAGACATTAATTGATTATTTTTATATTTTTAAATTAAATTTTAAATATTTATTCGAAAAACATGTCTAGTTTGTAAATTTCTTTCTATCCTGTTTTATTTTTATCCAATAATAAATCAACATTATTTCATTAATATTAGTCAGTACAGGGGAGTATATCAACATCGATTCTCAAAATGAAACTATATTTGCGGAAATCGTATACATCTATTATGTAGTTCAACATTCACAGAGCTCTATATATATCATTACAATGTGGGTAGAATCTTTTTCTCATGATATTTAACGAATCCAATATAAGTGCAAACCTTACTTGTGGCAATAAAAATGAGCAAGGCTATCACAATGTTTTGGTACCTGAATCCTAGAGGTCAATTCTAGACGATTTGAAAGATGGGCATCCATATGCAATTCTAACAAATGTATCTAATAATGGAAATATTAAAACATTTCCCTCGATCCTTTGCAATTTCAACAAGAATAAGAACATTTCAATAAAACTGTTAAAAAAAGTCCTCAAATAGTGAAAATTCCAACGATGTAGCTAGCCACATAAGGGTAAATATAGCTGATTCAAGGTTATCAATGATTTGCATGCCAGCTTTCTGCGCTGATAATGCCTCTGTAAATTTTGGCCAAAACTAAAGTTACCGAATTTAGGCAGCACAAATGAATTATTACCAATTGGCTGTATATGCCATATATACTACATAGTTCTTGCAAGAAGGCAATGAATGTACTGTCTGTGGATGTCGAAATAATTGTGATGAAATATTTTAACGAATTTAGTTCAACTAAAAGAGTTAATGAATTAAAAGAGTTGGTGAAGTGGTCTGACTTGGAATGGTGTGAGTTGTTGCGATATATACCTATCAGGTGGTTGTCATTAATACCTGCCATCGATAGAATTTTAAAATTTTACAAACCCTTAAA
Source organism: Gordionus sp. m RMFG-2023 (assembly GCF_954871325.1). NCBI lineage: Eukaryota > Metazoa > Nematomorpha > Gordioida > Chordodea > Parachordodidae > Gordionus > Gordionus sp. m RMFG-2023. The sequence goes on from NC_088775.1 coordinate 71,337,076, forward strand.
AAAATACTTCTTAAATAAAGATTTTAAAGGCTGTCCTAAAATTTGAAAAAATTTTTCTAATATGAAATGGCAGAAGTATATTTGGGATTCTTTTCACATGTAGGAAATCTACTGCATGCAGTTAATATTCAGTTGCAATCAGAATATTCTTTATTAAAAATGATTCACAAAATTATGCTACAGCTCTGTTCATCTCTATATTTAAAAATTGAAAATAAATTTTATGGCGCTATTGCTAAAAATATTATATTAAAATGTTCAAATAATACTCTAATTAATACATATTTAAATAATGCAGATATTTTTATTCAGACAATTTTAGAATATTTACAATCAAAATTTGATTTTAATAACTCTATTTACAATTGTATAAATATTATGACCTTGGAACAGAAACCATCAATTAAGGTTTTTGTAATTTAATAAATATATTAAAAATACCGAAAGACATTGATGTCTTATTTGAAAAGATTTTAATTCTCTCTATTTTTTATGATTCGCCAAAACTTCTCCTTACCTCATTCTACTCATCCGAGCGCATTTTTAGCCTGAAGAGGACTGCCTGGAAAAAAGGAGAGAAATCGGATTTAACAACATTAGAGAACGAGCTAATGGTTAAATAATGTATAATATATCATGCCAGGAATATTATAATCTCAATAACGACGATAAACATTTAGTTATATTATTTAAATCTCAAATAAAATAAAATTATGTTTTAGCAAGGGCACCATAAAATTTATTGTCAATTTTTAACTGTAAAGATGGACATATCTGCAGCATAATTTTGTGAATCTTTGTTAAGATTCTTCCGATTGCAACTGCACATTCTACATGTGAAATCATTCCTAAATATACCTCTGCCATTCATTATAAGAAATATTTTTTAAAGGTTTATAAAATTTTAAAATTCTATCGATGGCCGATATTAGGAACATATCGCAACCAACATTGTGTAGACTCGCTTCTGTAAATACACTCTGTTTTTTCCAAATTCACTGAGGCATTATCAGATCAGAAAGCTGACATGCAATTTATTGATCATCTCGAATCTGATATTATATGGTTAGCTATGTCTTTGGATTTTTCACTATTTGAGGGGAAAAAATTTAATAATTTTATTGAAATGACCTTAATTTTGTTGAAATAGCGGAAGATCAAGGATAATCCCTTTAGATGCATCTGTTAGAATTGCATATATATGCCCATCTTTCAAATCGTCAAAAATTGACCTCCTGGATTTAGGTCTTAAAACATTAATGATAGCCTTGCTCATTTGTTCTACAAGTATAATTTTCATTTATATTAGAGTCGTTAAATATTATGGGGAAAAGATTCTATCAACATTGTGATGATAAGTATCTCTGTGAATGTTGCACTACAAGATAAGTACAATTGCCGCAACTGTAGTTGCAGCTGTATTATATCCTATTCTTAATATGTATTTAAACGTGATACGTGATAATTAAGCGTCTATCCCTATAATGTTATATACACACACGGTAGATTTCCAATTGCGGTCGTTTTGAGGGACATTCGCATAAAATATATTTTTAATTGTAAAATTAAAATCGTTTTTTATATTTAAAAAAAATCGTTGGTTTTTTTATAAATTAATATAATTTAATAAATCAAGATTTTATTGTATTTTGAAAAATAGTTACCGACTTTGTATTTATATAACTAATTATAAAAAATAATAGGCGGATAATTAAATCAATTCAAAATCCCGGCCGAAGGCCGCCCGCAAAAAAATTTTTTTTAGCAATTTTTATATTTCTACCGCAATTTTCATGTTTCTCCCACATCTCCCTCAATTTGAAAATTTTGACCTGGCAACCCTGAGTATGAACCAAAAGTTATTAGAATTTCAAAAATTATCAAATTTAGATTGAACAAAGAATCTAAAGAAAGCAATTATAATAAAAAAATTAAATGACTTTTTTCCTTATTTCAAAATATGAGGATAAAGATAAAAGGCTAACTCGATATTTTATACAAAAGAAAATTAAGCTTGGAAACTTTTCCGACAGATGAAATAACTTGCGGCAACTTTGGAAAATGTTATATCAAAATGAGATGGATTGGTTATGGTAAAATCAATTAGGATAGCTAATTATTTTCATCAAGCCGCGAATAGGTTGAGCTATTAATAAAAAAAATTAGAAAATAATTTTTAAAAAATCTAACCAAAAAAAATGATGTATTTTAATTTTATTATTCATGACATGACATGAAGCCACCCAAGCTCATTTACATTGTTATCAAATCAAATGAGAATATAGTATATTAAAAAAATTTAACCAAATTCCAATATTTAAATAATTAATAACCTTAAGGAATTTTAAAGCTATATAACAAAATTAATACAACCAATTTTTTTCCAAATTTTTATAGCAAGGTCAATATCGTAACTTGAACTGCAAACTCATTAGAGGAGCATCATTGAAATTAGAGGGGGGATAGTTAGTTATGAAATAATTATCATTATTTGAAAAATTGGAAAGGGATGAAAGGTATTTTTTTTTAAAATTATTTATATTTGGCAGGAGGTTAAAAGTTTTGAGAGGGTTGATATCATTTATTTAAAAAATAATTTTTTTTTATTGAATATGTGAAGGAAAAAGTAGAGTATTGTCATAACATATCGTCTAAACCAATAGGTTTGTTTGTTAAATATATAACTAAAGTGTAAATTTTTAAAAGAATCACTGATTTGAACAAAGACTGGTTAAAAATAACCATGGGAAAAAAATCTGACAAAAACACCCCGATATAAATTTATATGCTTTAATAAATAAAAGGAAAATGTAATCCTCGTTTTAAACTTTGCCCTTTAGTGTAATACTTGAGTATTATTTTAATAGTACTTTTCTAATAATGTTGCTCATCAAAAATGATCATATTTGTAAGGGGAAACAACTATATGACTCAAGGGCTAGGAATATGAATTTTAAAATAATTTTATAATGCATGACGAAAGGTAGTTATTTTTGAAATATTAATCGTGGGATTGATGTGGTAGATAAAGAATGTGTCACACCACACACATATAAAAGAATTTGTAAATACCCTCATAAAATCTATATCTTGATGAATGAGTCTTATGTAACCAGCTAAATTTTATACCAAAGTATCCTATATTTTTGTCACAAAAAAATAATGAAAATATAAAAATTTTGAGACTATTATATAAAAACAAGCAAAATTTTTATTATTGTAGATAAGAATTTAAAAAATTAAACATTCAATGTTATATTAATAGCGATTCCTTTAAGATAATCTAATCTTGATCGATTTTCGAAGTCAGAAACAATTGTTACTATTCTCGCATGTAGATTTCGATATTTTTTTCTCGGGGTAGAGGGTGTTTCACCAGAATTATATTGAGCAATTTTTAACTCTGTCAACCCTTGTTGTTTTTTTAAGCCTAGGAAAAATTATATAGTTTATTAGTAAATCTTTATACTTTTTAAATCATTTTAAAATAATAGATATATAGATAACTTGATATAAATTTCCACATGTTTGGATGGTAACTTGTTAGGAGGGAACTGAAGCATCTATGCCACCCTTCAACCGCGTTGTTGGTTTTCGCTTCCCCGTTCAGTGTTGATTGGTAACAATTCCAGAGTTCAATATTAAACAAAGCAGGTAATCTGCCTCTTCCAAACGTTTTACCAATATAAGCTTTTTCAAAAGTTTCAATTAGAGGCTGAAGTAACAATTGATTATTAGAATAAAATTCGGAGTTTATTAGTAATTCAAATGTTTCAACTACATTTAAGGGTGGCACAAACGCCAAACAAACCATCATTCTAAGTTGTATATTAAATTCTACATCTGTTTTATATTTATGCGATATTTCTGGATATTTTTGAATGTTTCGCCAAAAGGATTGGCCAAAATGGAAATAGCAACATTTGTGTTGCGAATTGGGAAACACTTCATTGAAAGCTTTTACACTGGCCATTTCAAAATCCGTCATAATTTTTTTTGGAGTTGATATTAAGTTGTTACCTATAATAGTAAATATTATTTTATAAGTTTCATAATCCTTTCTATTGGTCAATATATATATGAGAGGTAAAACATTATTATTTCTAATCCCATGAATTGTATAAATTTGCATAAATAAAGGTGGCGACGATTTAAATGTACCATCAGAAAACCAATGTTCGCATGAAGCTAAGAAGTCCAAATTTTTTTTTGTTCCAAATATGATAACACGGTCGGGAACCTGACACACATGATAAATAAATAAGCAATTATAATAAAGTGTTTCTTATCGGGCAGCTTATCGCAACAAAAATGAAGGATTTAGTTATATTTGTTCAAAAAATTTATAGAAAATCTTATTGGACCATCATCATGAAGTATGAAATCCTCATATTTATCTGTAATTGAATATTCATGCGGAATTACCAGCTCAATAAGGCTGCTAGGATTCGGAGGTGCAAAACTGTTTGAACTCCGCGTTCGGTGAATTATACGTTTCATAAGATTCGGTGATGGTAGTGCCATTGATATAGAATCACTTAATTGAGATACTTGTTTCGCCACAATAAAGTTTGGAGTTTCCATAGTATTATTCAAAGCTTCATTCTTAATTGAATTGATTATTTTCTTGGTTTCCATTTCGATTGGATTTTCTGGATGATTGTGTATTTCATTATTATCTTTTATCTTACCATTTTTTTTTGTGAGTCGTACGGGACATTTAAAAATATCCTGATTGATACATCTATAATAATTAGTATCTGAGACTACTTTATCCAGGCGGAACAAATAATTTTTAAATTAAGATCTCCTTATTTTTGCTTGATAACATATTTTATAAGACTCCGAAATAAAGAGGAAAGAATGGCGAAAATATTTATAATTTATAACCAAAGGAATGGCACCAGCCAGACGGGAAAATTTTTTTTTTTAAATTTCGGCAATACTTTTTTTTTAAAATAGTTATAATTTATCAAATATGTCATTAATTATTTGTTAATTTTTAGTGTAGCTATTTTTTTTATTATATTTTAAAATTATTTAAGATTCAATAAGAACCCATATCAAAATATTATATTTAAATTAATTGAAATTAATGCCGAGTTATTATACTAAAAATTTTATCACGCCCCCCCCCCCCTTCAAAGAAACAGAAAAGATAAAAAGATATCTATAAAGATTGAAAATAATAAAATTAATAAATATTTTAAATTGGGGAAATCCCTTATTTCACTTAGATGTAATTTATTTTTGAATTGCCATTCAAAATTGATATTCTAAACAGTAATGTTGTAGACTTTATTCATCTACACTGTTTAAGAATAGTGACTGCCAAAACCACGGTTGTGCATTTGACCGATCAAATATAGTTAAAATCAAATAAATATTATTTTATATTGAATATCATCATTTTCTTTAATATTTTATAATCAATTTTCTTTTTGTCTAAATCTTCAATCGATTTCTGTTTTAGTAAGATTATTGACACAAATAGACCAATTTCTTTCTGAAGAAGAAGTAGATCTAGAAATTGTTAGTAATGTCACTTCTCTTAATGGCCATGGTGGTCAAAGCTAATTCCACTGCTTGAGTTTGAAATCTGATTGTTTCTTATGGAAGTTACTGCTATCCCCATGATTTTCTATTAAACACGCCGCTTTTATTTCTGAAATTTATGATATAGCTTGAAATATTTTGATCACCACCTTGTATGCCTAATTCTTTTATTATATTACATACTTCATTAAATTCACTATGATTAAAATGCTCTCCTTAATATTAGGAACTCAATAAGCATTGTGATCACATTTCACATGTATTTATATCGTTTTTTCTTTTTCAAACATATTTTTATATTCAGATCTTATAGAATATATGACCACTTGACCAGGTCAAATATTCTCCCGTTCAATTGACCCGTCAAAATCTAGTCATTTGACTGGTCATTTGACTGACTTGCTAACCCTGGCCAAAATTGATTGATAAATTTATAAATATTAAGTCATCAGACAATAAATAGGAATGCTACCCAGATATCAATTTCGCCAATAAATATCAAGATTTAACTAATAAACTCAATGATTAATATATTGATAAAGCTGAGTTCCTTGTGCGCGATTATTATAAAATAAGAACTTCGAAGGAAAGGATAGGATAGCGAAAAAAGTGTATTTCAATAACAAATTTCATAAACCAGTCTAAGTTAATTAATCATTGTAAAATTTTTTAAGGTTATAAGAAAATTACAAACTATGTGAATTAATAAAATATTATTCAAATAATATAATTATAAAAAAATGATTCAAAATAAATTAGTCATTATTAGCAATTACCGCGATATTAAATTCTCTATAATATCTTCGCGATATATGTTTCGCGAAATAATTGTCGCTACATTGTCTTCGCGATTTGGGTTTCGCGATAATAATTTCGCTATAAAATTTTCGCGATTAAAGTTTCGCGTTAAAGGTTTCGCTATAAAATTTTCGCGATTATTGATTCGCGATAAAAGTTTCGCGGTAATGTATTCGCTTAAAATGTTTCGCGATAAAAGTTTCGCTATAAAATTTTCGCGATTATTGATTCGCGATAAAAGTTTCGCGGTAATGTATTCGCATTAAAGGTTTCGCGATAAAAGTTTCGCTATAAAAAATTCGCGATATTTGTTTCGCTATATTGTATTCGCGGTAATGTATTCGCTATTAAGGTTTCGCGATAAAGGTTTCGCTATAAAAAATTCGCGATATTGCATTCGCGGAATAGTATTCGCTATTATGGATTCGCGATAAGTTTCGCTATAAAATCCATTCGCGATAAACGACATTCGCGATAAAAGTTTCGCGAAAAAGTGTTTCGCGATAAAAGTTTCGCTGAATTGACATGGAACCCCCTCCCACTATTATTAAAATGTTTTACATTTTTTAGATCTCTACTTTGCTACTATAGCGAGATGACTTATTAGCTCGATAATATATAACAGCTGCAGTAAAAATATTAGGCATATATTCGATTATATTTTACAAAATTAATTGTTTAAAACGATCTCTCTTTCTGAGAAATAATTTTAACCTGTCCGTTATCGTCTGTCTACCAATAACAATCTGGATTTGGAGAGTACAAAAACATGTATTCTAGGTGTAGATCAATTAAAATTTTATTCTATATCACAGATAGATTTACAAAATATTAAGATGTTGCAACCCATTTAATCTACAGAGACATGCTTATTATCGCGAGAATCTAAGAAAGATTCTACCCTGGATGACCCAAAAAAATTTACCATTCAATTTAGATATGTTAATATGCTCTTCATGGCGACAAAAATTATCAAACATTCCTTATACTTCAAATGACAATGTAGATATTGATTCTCTCCTTCATATAATTAATCAAGAGGCTATTGATAACATTAATATATCCCCAGAATCAAATGGGGAATCTCTCATTAAAAGAAAACGCTTATGTGAAAAGAAATATTCGAAGAAAAAAATATCTAGAGTTAAAAAAAGTTTTAACGACTGAAATTATACCATTATCTTTCTTCATCAAATGATTAAAAATTCGATGAAATTGTAGATACCTTAAAAATAAAATTATATGAAAGATATTTATTAATAGAAATTTGTTACATTATTAAGTGTAATGGGCATATGCCTACTCTGCTTTTCGGTTAATTAGTATATTTAATAGAAAATCAAAATTTTTTAATATAAAAAGTGAAAATATCTGGTTATTGATAAGTTAGCAGCAAAATTTTAACCATAATCCGTAATTTCATAAAGCGCCATCTACTTTTTTTGTCAATTTTTGGAGTCGGTAGCGTCGCCAAGGTTTTGATATTATATATATATTTAGCAAAGGTGTCTAAATAAAAAACAATAAAAAAAATTCGAAAACAAACTCACTATTTTGCTTAAAAATGCAGGTAAAGCAATTTAAGCAAACCGGATGTTAAAAGCCTATAATCGCGCCAATATTTATTATTCTTTGTTAGCCCATTAGAGAAAAAATTTTACAGATTCCAAAGTGGCTCTTTTTTGTACCTTTGAGCCCCTATATCTAGAGAACCAGGTGTGCTAGCGAGCTAAAATAAACGGCTTTCTCACTCTTTTACCTATCTAAATAATTCCAGAAATTTTTAACAATTTTAAAAGGGAAATTAATATGCAATAAGTATTTATTACTCTCAAAGTGATTGTATAATAAGACAAAACTTTGAATTCGATAAGGTCAAAAAATAGAGCCCGCATGAGAAGTGTTTAACGAATAGACTACTTGGGGAAATCCTAGTACAAATTATTTTATCTTTGAGAAGTGTTCCGTTTGATAATTTTTTTTATAATTTAAATCTTTTAAGATATAACTAATATTTATTTATAGATTTTTAGTATAAATTTCGGAGATGATTAGAAACTGAAATATAGTTTCTAAGGAAGGGGTTTTATCAATTTAAAATTATAAAGAGATTAAAAAGGGAAGTCTTACATATATTTTCTATTGATTGGGGGTGGGGAGTCCCTAACTCCAGCTTCGTCTTATTAATATAAAAACAATTATAAAAGATACGTAATTTTACTCTATAATATTTTTCACATATAGTGGGAGGTTAGCCCTGATCCGAACCGTTATTTATAACGGTTCAGTTTGGTTATGGTTCAATATGTATAAAATTATAATGGTTACGTATTGGTTACGGTCTTTAAGAAAAAATTTATAAAGGTTCAGTTCAGCTAATTATAAAGGTTCATGTTCATCACTGTTATAAATTTTTTTTTTATTGAAACTACACCATTTTCTAATTTATTTTTATTATAAGCATCTATGAATTATATATATAAAAAAATATATAAGATTCAAAATAACTCATCTTTTAATATATTATTTGAAAGCATAAGTAATATATTTTTTAATATAAATAGATTCCTTTTTGTTCGTTGTGACGATAACATAAATTTTAGCCCCGAAAAGCCCTTTCTACAGAAACTTGTGTTGCGGGAACCGCTAGTATTATAAGAGCAAGTTTATATAATTCTGGATATTCAAATTATTTCCACTTCTAAAATATAAAAATCGGTTTGAACCGGTTTAAACTTTTTATAAAGGTTCTTTTTACTCCTTCAAAAAATAATTATATCGGTTCGGTTACGGTTATGGTTCAGATATTTATAACGGTTTATAATGATTTAACGGTTCGTTACGGTTTGTTACGTTTCACTCCGGGTCGCTGTCTGATATATCGAATCGAAATCGGATCAGCATCTATATTATTCGTTTTCGATAATCGGATCTTCCAATTTTTTAACAGAATATTAATAAGTAATATCTGTTTTATTTTTGGTACACTCATTTTTATAAAATATTTGTGATGTAAAAAACATTTTAAAACTTAATTTTTTTCAAATGTAAATAACGGGAGAAAAAAAAGGGCAAAAAATATGCTTATACTCGTCCTAACTCGACAAAATTAGTTACAAATTTAATTCGTTTGTCCAAGAATGTCAAACTAATTTGGAATTTTTACGTTCGATAAAATAGTTTTTTAAAATTCAATAGTCAAATTATGCAAGTAAAATAAATTTTTTAAAAAATTCGACCCTTATTTTTATACCCCTATTGTTTTATTTTTAAAAAATAATATTTTAAAAAATTTAAACCATATCTTTATCCCCCTACTGTTTATTATCTATTTCCGAAAGTTAGTTAACCAAAATTGGTTTTGATAACATTAATTAACGAATTCGTTGATTAAATTCATAACTAATTTAAAATCATTTAACGAAATTTTGAAATATTCAAAAATTAAATTTATAAAATTTGCAATAAAATATAGGCAAATTATTTTTTAATTTTTAATTCGATTATACATTTTTTACAGCAAGATCAATATTATTTAAAATAAATTATAAAAAAAATTATTTACTTTCTTCTAACTGTATCATAACCTTGACTTACTGGAATTCATTTTAAAATTAAAATTGAAAAATATACTTATTTTATAAGAGAAGTTAGTTAGGGAATTCTATTTATATTTTTAAAATAAAATCCAGAATCTTAAAATTAAAATAATACCTGCATCGACCGATTTGCTCCCTCCTTTAATAAGAACTCATTCATGCGAGCTGAAAACTCGAAAATTAATAAATACACTTCCCTAACAAATTGCAATCTCATACCAATCGTATCCAACCGGGTCTTTTGGCAATCATGCCCTAACCTTCTTCAAAACCCTCGGTAAAAAAATCCACGCCATCACTGGTGACCCTCAGGAAGGCTTCTATCTCAGACAGCGCATATCTATTGATATATGCAGATCTAACTGCATTGCCATCCATGGCTCTTTTTCTTGACCTCCTCCCACCCAACATACAATTTACTATTCTAATTATTTTATTTTTTTTATTATACAGTTTTTTATATAGATTTTATATAAATAGTTTACATGACATTTTTAATATATATATTTTTTTAAATTACGTATATATGTTTTACTTTTAACGTTCAATGTATTAAATATTATAAAGTTCTTAATAAAAAGTTTATACCTTAAAAAAAATAAATAAATATTAACAAGCAATTTAGTTAAAAAAAACGGATTAGATCGGTATCATCTTTTCAATATCGGATATCTGAAATTTTTTTTTAAAACCTTCTGATGTTACTGGATTTACACACGATGTCAATCCATTGATTATATTTACCTCTATATTTTGAGGAATACCTTATTTAATTCCCTTAATACGGGGACTAGGCATAAATTTCTACAAACCATTTCCTCATTAATCTATATTTCCAGATAAACCATAAATAGTTTAGCCCCGTCTTAACCGCCTAATATAATATATTTTTACTCACATATATTTCAGGAGCAGAAACAGACGGAGGTTCAGGAAAAGATTGCCCATTAAAAAATATCAGCTCTCATCACCTTTCAGATTCTCTCTTAGAAAGACATTACATCCGCTAGTGTCTTGCTCTCTCTGGAGCTTCAGATTTGTTAAGCCCTATTCTATTACCAAAGTTTTGGGAAAAAATCAGTTATCGTGTTTGAAATTTCTTTTGTGCAGATACGCTTTTCAACATAAATCGGGATATTATAACAACTGCGGAAGCAAAGAAGGACTTTATATACCTTGAAATTTGCTGATTGCACTTTTACCCCATCGGCAATTCTTCATTTAAATTCCTTGTTACTTGTTCTTACCTTAGCCAAACTTATCTATCTATGCAAAGGGCTTAGAATCTCTGATGATTTAATTTAGTTTCGTAGACTCTTTACGCGGTTTTCTAAAATAATGTAATCTATTTTATTCCATTGCAATCATCCTTCCCTCTTTTTTTTCTATTTTTTACCTACTCCTTCACTCATTTTTCTTAGTTTTTTTATTTGGAAATTTTAAGGTCGAAGCATTCTTAATTATTACACTAATCGCCAATTACTATATTCTTAATTAATGCCGTTATAGACCATTTTTTAAAAAATATGCCTTCCTTATAAATCGTTGACGAAAAACTGTCACATTTTAAGAACTGCGCATATTTTTCTTCGGTCTTTGTGGCAAAAAATAAGAAAGACGGAAATTCCTTATAAAGGAATATATTTTTTAAATATGACACTGGGTTTCAGGTACAATGAAAGGAGAAGTTAGTTCAAAAAAGTAGTATATATATTATGAATTTCAGTTACTTTTATTTTCTTCTCTATTTGAATAGCATATAAAAATATTTTTGAAGTAATTAAATTTGATATATCATTTTTAAAACATCTAAATAGTAAATTCCTTTTTTAAAACATAAGATAAAGGTTCTTTTCCTTTCTTATTCTGTTTTTATAATATTTAATTAAAAATTAGTGTGATTTCATTTTTTAAAATATTGACAAAGAAAGTCCTGGCATTGACATTCCTAAAAATATTAAATATTATTTTTAAACAAAAAGAGTCAATTTAAATATTGACATTTTATCATTTCATATCGTTTCTTTCCATTCTACCTTATATAATAATTCTGATTATTCACTGAATATTACAAAAATATCCCTGCATAATAAAACGAAGCTAAAGATATGCCATTCAATAGGATATTCCAATGTAGGAGAAATATTCTTTGCTTGTTGGCTTTACTTTCCGTTTTATTCTTCGATATTTTGGAAAGTGCTCCTCTGATTAAATTAAATTAATTTCTTCTTTTTTTCAACAGCTACAACAGTTCTCTCATTAGTTTACTAAAGAGCTGCTAATATATATATAACCATTTTAATACATTGGGAGTATAATCTAAAATGTGTTTGAAATAATGCAAAGCATCCATAGCATTTTTTGGGACTGTATCAACCAAAGTTAATCTTTAAATCATAGTTATTCAGCTAATAAGGCATCATAAGATATTTTAACATCTTCATGATAAAAATCTAATAAATATTTATATTTTTTTCTATCACCATATGAAAAAGGTTGGGGAGAGGGGACATTTGTTTTATAATACTCTTCTACTGATCCTATATTAATGTTTTGACGATGAGCTTGCTTGCTGCAAGTCGAGGGGGACAAATATTAAACACGTATAGCTCTGCTTTTGACTCAACAATAACATATAAAATATGAAATTCTTCATCAACATTAGCTCTAATTTCCTTGAGTTCTAATAAAATGCTCTCCGCTATTCTCATCTTCTTAATCAAGTCAATGTTATGTTTTTGAAAAGTATTACATAAAATAGTTGTATAATTAAATAATACATTCTAATGAGAAAAAAAATTTGGAATAAGTATTGAATCCAATAATTTTCTTGCGTCTGAGGAAATTCTTTCAAGCCATTGTGATATTTCTCTAATAGCATTAATAATCGGCTCTTCTAACTCCATAATAGTTGTTACTGCTTGATGGTGGTGACTCGATCTCGTTGGACAAGCTTGCAATTTCTTTCTCCCTGTTGGACAAGGTTTAAGAGATAATTATTAATTGACTAGAAATTTAGATAAATATTACGCCACTAAAATTTGAAAATAATAGGTAAATAGGAAAACTTGAAATCGAAATTAATTGATAAAATAACTTAGTAGATGAATGTGATAAATAAATGTAATTAAATATATATATATGAGATATTATAAATATTAACAAATATTAATTAATATTAACAATAATATTTTTGAAAAATATAATCCAGCATCTGCATTTTTTGGCTTGGGGGGAGGGGGGATTTGTCCCCCTGTCCCTCCCCTCACTGCGTACGTCAATGCACAATGGATGTAATAAATTAAATCTCTTTTCTTCTCTATTTTAACGTGTTTTTAAGCTATTTTTTTCTTATTTGAAAAACAGTTTTGAGTTAAATTTTTAATACGAGTATATTTTTGATATTATTACAAACTACTATTATTTTAAGGTGGTGATAATATATAAAATATTATGCTTTCATCATATCACTCTGGTTCATATTTTATAGTTACATATGTTTCATTTCTAATATGGCATCCTTGCCGTGTGAATAACTTAAGTCTTCAATATAGCATAATTTCTTCTAAATTTTTACTTTTGTTTTATCAATTTATCTAACATAATAAATTCTGATATGAGCTAACAAAGTAAGTGTCATAGTTATGATGCAAATTAACCAGACTATTTGTGCGGCTATTGCATATTTTAATTGTCAACTGTGTAGTCGTTTATATAGCATTAAAAATGGAAGATAATCTTTTAGAAATTTAATTTCTCAAAATTATTATTGGTCGTTTATATTCTCTTATTCAAGAATTGTTGATTTGGTTAGGCCTATAAATTTTTCCTTATTAGTCCATTCTATAAAACCTCGTCTAAAATGGTTACAGAGAGCTATATTAGTTTCACGACCTTTTGTCAGTGTAAGTTGCTAAGAATTATTTTATATTATATTATATGGTTTTAAAAACCATTATCAATTGAGGCATATGTATGAATTAATTAACCTTTTTTTATCGTAATTTTTTAGATGCAGAATTTTTTTATATTAGCAATCGCAAATATTTTATTCTGTAATAAATAGATTTTGTAATAAAAAATATTATTTTTTGAAATCTTGTAATATTTTAATTATTTTGTATGCATAATATACTAAATGACAAAATATGAAATTTAGTATAATTGTTCAGAGTTAGCAAATTTTCAAAAAGTATAATATAGAAGGTATAGGGGGCTTCGCCCCCATAAAATTTTTTTTAGTTGAGCCCCCTGAGATTATAAAGGCTAACGACGTCCCTGAAACCAGATATCTGCTGTGATCAGTGGCGTAGCTACGGGGGTAGTTTTCGGGTTTGGACCCCTCCCAGAGCAAAATTTTTTTTTTTAGATTATACGTTCAAAAGACTTAAAAGTGACTTTATATCAAATAAATACCATTAATATTTATATTTTTCTGATTTTGATGTCTGTGGAAGGATATTATAATTGAAGTAATTCTGGATAGTATTATTATAAAGTCTTTGAGAATAATCTACTAAATTATAATAACATATTATTTATGCATTTAAAAAATATATATTATCGAAGATATGGTTATGATTTTTAGGATAAACCCGGCCAGGTTTTTATATGTATGGACCCCCTCTAAGGAAAATTCCTAGCTACGCCACTGGCTGTGATGCATAGTTATTTGATTTTACTAAACTACATGGATCAGGTTCTACAAAGATAAGGGCTAGTGGTTATATTAGATGAGGAAAAATACTCATTTTATTAGATACCAATCCCACTACAATTAGTAAAATCTAAAAGATACTTAAGACTACTGAGAAGTGCGAAGTAACCAATAAGTTTATTTTTACCAAACTATGTAGTTCAGTTTAAGAAATGATCTTAAGCTAGTGGACTACATTAGGGTTTAGCTTAGGGCTATGCAACAAAGATAAGAATTTCAGTAGCGTCACCAGGGGGGATCATAGAGTTTCCTCAAAATTTTGAATTTTTTTTGCTAAAAAATTTTGAGCCTCCTGAGATTGTAAAGGCTAGTGATACCCTGAAGGATTTATGTCAGATCATGAGAAATATTATATAATATTAGCCAATGAACCAGTTACATTGTAAAAACTAAAATACATTGACTGCTTAATGCAGGTTAAGTCATAATTTCAGAATGGTGAGTTGTGTTGATAGCTAGTTTATGGCTATGCCACAAAGATAAAGGTTTATTGATTATGTCAACAAGTGTTGTAAACAAACGGGTTCATTCTTAACGCGTTTGTGATCGAAGCAATTTTTTGAAAAAATGATGAACGGCGTTCCTTTTATTTTTGACAAACTTTGAACGTGAACGCGTTCCTTTATTATGACGACGCGTTCAAATTTAACGTTCGTTCAATATTAAAAACGCTTTTGCCCAAAAAGTATTATATTAGTTTCAAAATCTTCAAGTTCCAATTTAAAACGACATTTGATTGTAATATTGATTATTTTATTTTATATAATATAACTAATAAAATCATTAAATTTGAAGAATAAATGTTTTGGCTATGGCTATTTGACCCCAACAATAACGATAGTTATTTTAAAATTAAAAAAAATTATTGGCCTAAAATATAGTCAACCACTGATGGACGCAGTATCAAATTTGATTAATAAAAGTATTCAACCTATTACTATCAAATTAATTATGTATATTTTATTTTTTTAAATTGAACATATATATGCAGGTGCGTATGCAGTGGGGGGGGGGGGGGGAATTGGGGGAAAAAAAAGCAGATGCCGGATATATTTTTCAAAAATATTATTCTTAAATTAATTTATATTTGATAATATTTATTCCTATCTCTTTCTTTTTAAATATACATTTATCACATTCATTTACTAAGTCATTTTATCAATTAATTTTGATTTCAAGTTTTTCTTGGCACAATATTTATCTATTATTTTCTAATTCTAGTGGCGTAATATTTATCTACTATTTTCAAATTTCTAGTCAAATAATAATTATGGAATAAGAAATTTTTTTGCAATGGTATGAAAGAGCTCGTGGAATGAGTAGGCAATTAAATGGGCTTCATACCAGTGACAAGGCGTCCATATTAAATTTTTTTTACAAAATTTTTAAATAAACTTAATATAATCTTTGTACTATGCTAAATAAACTAAACTGACTTCGTTATAAAAAGATTAATATAATTTTTTAATTAATATCATTTTACTATATTAAGAAATACTATTATTTTTACTATGATAAAAAAGTTACTTTTTTACTACGTTAAAAAATTTATTTTTACTACGTTAAAAAAAATTTATATGAGGGAAGCAAATTTAATATTGCTTATTTTTTTAATAAATAAAGAGAAAATCATGCCATGGTATTGTGTACCATTAAAAAATAAGCATTGGGGAAGCAAATAAAAAAATGCTTATTTTTTTAATAAATAAAAGAGAAAGAAATTTTTTATATAATATTTTTTTCCTTACTTTTTGAAAATAAAAAATTTTTTAAAATCCTTTATTAATGCTTAATAATTGTAATTGTATTATTGAAAATTTAATAACATTATCATTTAGCTCAAGAAATTTTGATGCTAAAAAATTGATTATTGAAAAAGGAAGACCAAAACCAATTTTACAAAACTCAAAAAAAGAAATCAAAACTTGCATCCATAATTTTTCTATCGATAAATATGAAAAATATGAATGGCTCACTGAATGTGAATTTTCTAATTCTCTATATTGTTGGTCATGCCTGTTATTCCCAAAGGAAAAATATGTTTGGTATGATAAAAGATTTTCGGATATGAATAATTTTTCAAAGCAGTTAAATGGCATGAAGAATCAACCGCTCATTTTCAGTCGATGATTCAATTTAAAACATTTGGCAAAAATTATAAATATGATAGATTCGATGCGCAAAATATCAATCGAACAGCATAATTCTAAAGTCAAATTAAATAGAGAAATATTGATAAACTCTTTATGTTTTCTTGGAATCCAGGAGCTCGCATTCAGTGGTGATGATGAACCTTCTAATTCAGTTAATAGAGGAAATTATATTGAATTAATTTATTTGCTCGCGGAAGATAATTTACAATTGATACATCATTTAGAAATAGTGCAGTTTTTATTGGACTATCAAGCGATATTCAAAATGATTTGATTAATTCTATTTCATATGTCTTACACCAAATATTAAATTCGTCGAATTGTTAGATATATGTAAATTCCAAATAATCAAAATTTCCCAAAATATTTATGAGATAATTTAAACGACACTTATTCTCAATTTTTTGACTTACACAAGCTGGAAACCGAATTAAAGATAGTGTTTCGGGATGTTGAAACCGAATTAAAGGTAGTGTTACGGGATGTTGAATTTAGAAAGAAAAAGAATGTTAATGAAATACTTGAATTTTAATATGCACCGATTTGATGAAAATTTTAAAGAATTTTTTAAATTATGCAAATTCATCTTAACTTTGGCTTCAACAACAACAGGTGCAGAACGGAGTTTTTCATCTTTAAAAAGAATCAAATCTTATTGCAGAAACAGGATGAGCCAAAATCGATTATCGAATCTATCTTTGATTTCGATTGGAAAAAAATTATTAAAAAATTTTAAATCTAGCAATAACTTTTATAATGCAGTACTATCATTTTACTCAAAAACAAAGACGAATACCATTTATTATAAATCTTAATGTTTTTATGGTTTGAGTTTGACCAAAATAAAAATAATAATTTTTTTTTGATTGCTTCCCTAGTAGTGAACTTGACGCTTCGTCACTGCTTCATACAATTATAAAAAATAGTATCCAACAGCTATATATGTCCATTGTGCTGTTCATTCGATCAACTTGGCAATATCTAATTATGTTCTTTACCATTGATATCAAATTGCTAGGTATAATTTTATTTATTATAATTAAATTTTATATATTTATATCAGGCAAAATATCTAGCATCTATGAGATGTTTAGATATCCCAAGCAACAAAATATTTTAAACAGAATTATTTTTGATGTCCAACAATTAGAAAAAAATTGCAAAAAGCTTGTCCAACGAGATGGAGTTTTGGCCATCAAGCAGCTTTAATTGAGTTAGAAGAGCCGATTATTGAAGTTCTTATTGAAATATCACAATGGCCTGAATGAGATATTTCCTCAGAAGCAAGCAGATTATTATACCAAATTTATTTTTTCACATTAGAATGTAGTAATTAATTATTTAATTATACAACTATTTTATGTAAGAGACGCTGAGAATTTTTTATTAAAACTCAAGAGCTAATGTTGATGAGGAATTTCATATTTTGTTAAATCAAAAGCAGAGCTATACGAGTTTAATATTTGTCTCCTTCGATTTGCAGCAGGGCAAGCTCATCGTCCAAACATTAATATAGGATCAGCAGAAGAGTATTATAAAATAAATATCTTTATCCCTCTCCTAGATACATTTACAACCCATGTAATTGAACAATTTTTAATTCATCAGGCAGAACTTACCAATCTGCAGATATTATTTCCACATAAGCCATCTCAACCGTTTTCAGTTGGTATAGGAAAAAAAATATTTGGCAGATTTTTATCATGAAGATGTTAAAATATCTTATGATGCTTCATTAGCTGAATGCCAACTATGGTATAAAAGATTAACTATGGTTGTCCGAAAAATGCTATGGATGCTTTGCATCATAACATCTTTTATATATTTTTCCAGGAGAATAAAAACGTACCTAAGAAGTATAACTTCTGAAAGTAAATTGAATGATTTGGGTCATTTGAATATTCATAGACATTTGACGCCAAGCATATGATGAGATAATTGAAAAATTAGCACAATCTCTACGAAGATTGGATTTTACATAATAAAAATATAATATGCTTCTTAATAATATTTTCTGTGCAATTTTATTTTTTAATGTGTTATATATTTTTTCATGAATACTTTATAAGTTATAACATATAAAATACAAATATTCATAAAAAACTTGTGTATTAATTTAATTTATATTTCCTACATTTAAATTTTTTATACTTTATATATAAATTTTAAAGGCTCAAAAAAATTTAAATTTCTATTTTGAGTCATTTATTTTATAGTCATTCATATCCTGGTTTTATAATTCACATTTATTTTAGTCACTCTTCGCCGGTGCAACGTTCTAAGTGAAATCATGTTTTAAATAAATTCCAATTTAATGATATTGACATTTATGACTGACATGTTAAGATTTAATATAATTTTTTTAATGATATTGACATTTATAACTGACGCGCATATATTAAATATAATATTTTTAGTGATACTGACATTTATGATTGACGTGTAAAGATGAAGTATTATATTTTCTATTGTTATGGATAGTTAAGTGAATCCCTGTTTTAAATAGATTCTAATTTAGTGATATTGGCATTTATGACTGACATGTTAAGATCAAATATATTTAGTGATATTGACATTTATGACTGACGTATAAAGATTAAATATAATATTTTTATTAATGCTGACATTTATGACTGACGTGTAAAGATTAAGTATTATATTGATATTTATGGCAATTTTGCTTAATTTGTATTTAAAATTAACTCTTAAAGTTTTATATATTAATTTAAGGTTAAGTTCGAAAATGTCAATATATTTTTGGTCTTCACAATTCTTATTCTCTTCTCCAATAATCGTGTTGAGTAATTTTGAGACTAAATATTTAAAAAAATTGTGAGTTTTATAAATAATACCGTTCAAGTGATTTTCTTGAGCATTTAACTCCTCATTATAACTCACTACCTCAGAGTTTTTATCATCTAAAAAATATGTATATTACTAAGTAATTAAGACAATTATATTCCTTTTCTTGCAAAGTAATGTTTTATATTACATATATTTGCTTTGCTCTTTAAAATGCTACCGCTAGCATTCATGAGCTCAACATTGCCTATATTAAAAATAATTTAATAATAATGATAAATTTTACTTTTAAGAATCCTAACTATTGTATAAGAACCCATCCAAGGTCTGGTCATTTTGCCACCTTTCCTATCAGCCCGACGGTAGTTCCAAATAAGCACTTGATCATTGACTAAATAATGGTTATTTCTACCAGCATTACGACTTCTATAATCCCTCTGCTGTTTAAGCTGAGCAAGATCTATATTGCCAGCAGCTATCTCATGAATATCATTCATCCTGGAAACTGTATCTTGAAAACAAGATATCTGCTTCAGGTACATTGTCAGGATCAATATCCTCTTCCTCGTCAATCTTAAATAGAGACATAATATATAATATATGATTATAAAATGAGATTTATCATACATAAGCTTGTTTTGCTTTTCTACCATACATCAGCTCATAAGCTCCGTGAAGTTGGCCGAACGATTGGAAGCACTAACGATGGATCATGTGTCATTTTTTAGTGCTTCGTTAGTGCTTGTTAGTGCTTCAATCCGTATAGTAGCCGAATTTAAGGAAAAAAAGTTATAAGCAAAAATAAAAATTTGTGCCAACTTCACGCTTAAAAGTCGATTGGAAGCACTAATGATGAAACTTATATCATTCTTTAGTGCTTCGTAAGTAGAGGTTAGTGCTTCAATCCATTTTGTAGCCGAATTTATGAATAAAAAGTTATTCACGAAAAAAACAAAATAAACAAATATGGGCGACGTGCCAAAACAAAAACTATAGGAGTACTTTACATCCGGTTTTCGCCATTATTTAGTGCTTAATTAGTATATTTAGATTCCGTAATTTATTTTGTTAACCGTCATATGAAAAAATTGTAACACGCTAAAGAAATTTTTAGAGGTCAAATTTCGGCTAGAAAATTATGAAAGCACTAACGATGAAACTTATATCATTCTTTAGTCCTTCGTTAGTAGAGGTTAGTGCTTTAATCAGTTTTGTAGCCGAATTTAAGAATAAAAAGTTATTCACGAAAAAAACAAAAATAAACAAATAATGGCGACGTGCCAAAACAAAAACTATAGGAGTACTAAACATCCAGTTTTCGCCATTATTTAGTGCTTAATTAGTGTATTTAAATTCCGTTATTAATTTTGTTAACCGTCATATGAAAAAATTGTAAAATGCTAAAGAAATATTTAGAGGTCAAATTTCAGCTAGAAAATTATGAAAGCACTAACGATGAAACTTATATCATTTTTTAGTGCTTCGTTAGTAGAGGTTAGTGCTTTAATCAGTTTTGTAGCGGAATTTAAGAATAAAAAGTTATTAGAAAAAAAAATAAAAATAAACAAATAATGGCAACGTGCCAAAACAAAAACTATAGCAGTACTATACATCCGGTTTTCGCCATTATTTAATGCTTAGTTAGTATATTTAAATTCCGTAATTTATTTTGTTAACCGTCATATGAAAAAATTGTAAAACGCTAAAGAAATATTTAGAGGTCAAATTTCGGCTAGAAAATTATGAAAGCACTAACGATGAAACTTATATATTTAGATCTCATTATTATCAATATAATTATGCAGGAATTCTGATAGTTACCCTGATTCAATATAGCATATCAATAATTCAAATTAGAATCTTAAGAAAAGAATATATCAAATTGATTATGTTTCTATAGATAGATATGAATAATTGTATTCAACTCTTCTCTAGAAATTATCAAAACAACTAAAGAAGTTATTAATAAAAATACAAGATTTGACCTCTAAAAATTTCTTAAGCGTGTTACAATTTTTTCATATGACGGTTAACAAAATAAATTATGGAATTTAAATATACTAATTAAGCACTAAATAATGGCGAAAACCGGATGTTTAGTACTCCTATAGTTTTTGTTTTGGCACGTCGCCATTATTTGTTTATTTTTGTTTTTTTTCGTGAATAACTTTTTATTCTTAAATTCGGCTACAAAACTGATTAAAGCACTATACTAACGAAGCACTAAAGAATGATATAAGTTTCATCGTTAGTGCTTTCATAATTTTCTAGCCGAAATTTGACCTCTAAAAATTTCTTTAGCGTGTTACAATTTTTTCATATGACGGTTAACAAAATAAATTACGGAATTTAAATATACTAATTAAGCACTAAACAATGGCGAAAACCGGATGTATAGTACTCCTATAGTTTTTGTTTTGGCACGTCGCTATTATTTGTTTATTTTTGTTTTTTTCGTGAATAACTTTTTATTCATAAATTCGGCTACAAAATGGATTGAAGCACTAACCTCTAGAAGCACTAAAGAATGATATAAGTTTCATCGTTAGTGATTCCAATCGACTTTTAAGCGTGAAATTGGCACAAATTTTTATTTTTGCTTATAACATTTTTTCCTTAAATTCGGCTACTAAACGGATTGAAGCACTAACAAGCACTAACGAAGCACTAAAAAATGACATATGATTCATCGTTAGTGCTTCCAATCGTTCGGCCAACTTCACGGAGCTCAGCTCATAAGGTGTAAATTTCGAAGATTCGTGTAGTGAAGTGTTATAGGCAAATATTATGCCAGGCAAGGCATCTGTCCAAATTAATTGATCATCCTTAATTCACTTTAGTAGTGCATTTTGGATTGTCCTATCCACTCTTTCAACCATGCCATTTGCTTGAGGGTGATATGCACTTGTCACCCTCTGCATGATCCCTACGAGTTTGTGAAAATTATTGCTTATTTAATTCACAAACTCACGTCCTTTATCATTAATTTGAATCTATATATAATATTAATATTTTATTACCAAATTTATTATACTTTGGCCCTACCATGTGTGCATGGTAACGAGTAAAGGAAGCGCGATACCGATTTTGCTGTTTTATCTTTTAAAGGCATGGCTACAATATATTTGCTGAAATAATCAACTGATACAGCAATGTATTTATAGCATCCTCACTTTCAGGCAAAGCACTTAAATCAACACCTATTTGTGTCCTTGTAAAATAAAAGATTGTTGTTATATTATATACTCCATTGGGAGGTTGGGTGTCATGTAATAAAGTAAAGCTGCTTACCATTATTTATGATTGCAGCTGAAAAAAAAACATAATAATAAAGGATGAGGTAAAATCTAAATTAGCTAAAAAATGAAATTATGATATATATATATATATCAATTTTTACCTGAGATTGAAGGGGACTATATTAATTTTATTTATTATATTTTCAGATTATAAGTTTTAATTATTAGATTATATGCAAATTATATTTTTATCTTAGACTGTTATATTAACCTTAAAGAAACTAATTAAATTTATTCTTACTCAAACCATAGTATTTAGTCTTATTTATAATCAGTCTTGTTAAGGAGCGGCGCTACAGGAGCGGCGCTCCGGAGCGCCGCTACATTTTTTCAAAAAAAGCTGGAGCGCCCTTCCTTTTTAAAAATGAGGAGCGGGAGCGGGAGTAGCTCCTTTTAGGGCTGGAGCGGACTCCGCTCCTTTAAATTTAATATATAAATTATATTATTTTTTAAATATTAATAATATTTGTTAATTAAAATTTAATGAAAATAAAATTTTATTTTATTTAAATTTATTCATTATTAAATGTTGAGCCGAGTTTTATATTGATTTTTCATCTAATCATTTGAAACATTAAACATCAGTTTTTCCTTTTTATATTGAAAATTTTTTGAAAAATCTTGTAAGTCATATTAATATTCATTTTATAGATATATAATAAAAAATAGTTTTAGATATTATGGATTTAGACAGTCTCCGCTCCTTTAAATTTATTATATAAATTATATTATTTTTTAAATATTAATAATATTTGTTAATTAAAATTTAATGAAAATAAAATTTTATTTTATTTAAATTTATTCATTATTAAATGTTGAGCCGAGTTTTATATTGATTTTTCATCTAATCATTTGAAACATTAAACATCAGTTTTTCCTTTTTATATTCTTATCTTATCTTATCTAGCACGTTGGTCATGGACCTGCCCAAAATGAGCGAACGTGAATTACTATAGAGGCCCTATCCTCCATAATAATTATGCCGATTTTTTTCCTCAAGGATACCAACAAACCTTGTAACCCAGATATAATTATTAAGAGGAGTGGAACTCACCCAATCCAATAATAATAATAATAGCATAGTGAATAAGATTATGAGCATATTTAAAAGGAAAAAAATAGTAGTACTGTATCATCCAATACAAATTATTAGTCATTAGTTAATTATCTAACATTATTTTTTTATAGTTAGTCTTAATTTTTATTATTATTATGATTATTAAATTTATTTAGTTTATTTACAATTTGTTCCCAATTATTTAGTTAGAAAATATAATTATATTTAATTTTTATAATTATTTAGTTTAAAATATCTATCTATTTAATCTATTTGACCTTAAATCTCATAATGTAATGTAATCTATTAGAAATTATCTTACAATGTGCACTAATTTAATCTGCCTTCATTTACTATAGCCCTATTCAATTACTTCAACTCTTAGATATATATCAAAGCAATATAAGAAATTGTATTTTTTAGTAATAACATAACTTTACTTACTCAACTTTCATTGTTATATCAAAGTAATATATGGAATTATATATTTAAATAATAAACCAAATTTAATTTAATTTAATCATCATCTTTACTTGTTACATTCTCAGCAGTTATTCGTCAAGTGTTCGTAAATAAGTCTTAAAACGATTTTGTAAGTTTTCCTATCTAACGAAGCACGTTTTATGAATTCCCAAGATAGATCTATGTCCGATAATGATCGAATTATTCTACCAAACCAACTATTTTTGTAGGATAGGAAAGGTTTGAGAGATAATTCTTCTAAAGGGGTAATAAAAAGGGCTTGATATACTAGGTTGTTTGGGGCTTGTCTGAGAATGTGCCCTAATATTTCGATTTTCCTATATTCACATAGTCTATATATAGGGAGAATGTCACATCTGGACCAAAGATTATGATTTGAAGTATTATACGGGTAGAAAGTTTTGGTAATATATCGAAGACATTTGTTAATGAACGCTTGCATCTTTTTACTTTCTTGTTTGGTATCTTTCCAAGTTTCTATACCATAGATTAGGGAGGGGAATATTAAGGTTTTAAATAATCGAATCTTTAACGGAATTGATAATTGATTCGAACTCCATATTTTCATAAAGGATCTATATTTCTGTCTGCCTTTATTTATTTTAGCTATTAGGTCTAGCTTTGTATTTCCTTTTCTATCTAGTATCACTCCTAGATATTTTAATTGTTGAACTTCTGCTATTTTTTCCCCTTGTATCGTTAGATTTATGTTTGTAGGGGAGAATATTGATGTCATCAACTTTGTTTTATCAATATTTATTTTTAAACCAAAAAGGTCAGCAACTTGGGTCATCATGTCCACTAGCAATTGGAGGTGTGATATAGAATCTCCTATAATACAAATATCATCGGCAAAAGCAAGAATATTAAATTTCACGATGGGAATCTGAGCTAAACATTGTTTAGTCACTCTTTTTATGATATAGTTTGTAATAAAATTAAAAAGAAGAGGAGAAAGGACACATCCCTGTTTCAAACCTATCTTAGCTGGTATTTTTGTTGATTTATGACCCGCATGGATAATTTGTATCGAGTAATCGTTATAGATATTTTTTAATATTTTTACCAATGAAGTTGGAGTATTAACTTCTTCTAATGCTATCCATAACCTATCATGATTAATCGTATCAAAAGCTTTCTTAAAATCAAGAGCAATAATTATTAATTGCCTTTTCCGTATTATAGATTTCTCCATTTGTATCTTTAAGTTGAGAATAGCTTCAAGAGCATTATGTCCCTTTCTAAATGAAACTATTGAATCCACATAATCTCGTTCTATAAAAGATTTGAGTCGATTTAGGATTAAGTTAGTGAAAATCTTATAAACTATAGAATTTAGTGAGATTCCTCTCCAATCCTCTAGAGTTTTAGGGTACTTAGTTTTTGGAAAATTAATTAGTATAGCTGATAGCCAATCACTAGGGCATATCCCTTCCTTCCATACTCTCGATATGATAGGGAATAGTATATCGGCGGATAATATAGGGTCCGTTTTTAAATATTCACTACGAATATTATCTTGACCACACGCCTTGTGATTTTTTAGTTTCTTTATTATATTTATTATTTCACTCTTAACAGGATCTATGATTCTATCTGTATTTTGGAATAAGGTAGAGGGGGAAGAATGTGTAGATAAAGATGTAGTATTATGGGTATTATCTTGAGGGAGAAATAATTGTGGGGACCAGAGGTACGAAGTGGATGGACCATGATGAATGGAAGACTCACTTTGGTTTGGTAAATGTAATAATTTAGATGGCAAGAGATCATAAGAAGAGGAGTTTTGAGGGCATAGATCCGAAGCCATTTAGTAGGGTTCTGCTGAGGAGGCCAGGAGTTTGAGGAAGATGCATTTTGGACAATGGGAGATTCTAAATTTGAGTTGTATGTAGAATTAGATAAAAGATTTGAGATATAAGAATTTTGAGCGGGAAGGAATTGGGGAAGTCCACGGTTTAGCGGATTTGGAGGCCAGAAACTTGAGGTAGATGGACATTGATCAATGGGAGATATTACTATTTGGTTATTTGATGTAGAGGAGGGTTCGTTGCAATTATGCAATTTTATCATTTTCAACTGGAGGCAATGCAGGTGGTGGAAAGTTCATATTTACAATTAAGGAACGATTGAATACTAGACGCGTTCCCATAAAAAGATCCATGCATATGATCAAAAGAGCAATTGTATGAAAAGTTTCTCAACTTTCATTGAATTTCTTCCTCATTAAGCATATTTTTTTAAAATTCAAATTTAATGAATGGGTTCGTTGTTATTAAATATTTTAGAGTAATGTGAAACCCATATTTCCATTTGTATCTCTGGATCTGTGATTTCTTTTGCGTTGTGACTAAGTTTAAAAAATTGCTCTTTTTTGAAGGAAGTGAAGGATTTCAATAATTTAAAAGCTTTATATGAATCATTTGCACTGAACGAATTACTTATCTCAGTGGCACGATCCTCAAGGAATTTCCTCTTATCTCTTCTGAGTTTATGACTAATATCGTTTAGGATATACATGGCTCTGTTTCTCCTATAATGACCACTCCCCACTAGATTTGAAATAAGATTTTTTGATTCTATTGAGATCCAGTCCGGATAATTCATCTTGGCTGGTAAGGAATTTGATGCCGCATTGTTGAAAATGTCACGGGTATTTTCCCATAGTGTGTCCGAGGATAAGTTGTTAGTATGATTGATAAATTTATGAGAATTATTTCTGATTTGTTCTATATATTCAGTTTTGATATTGTGATCATTTAAAGCCTCGATATCTAATTTGGGACGTTTCGAAAGTGACTTTCCGTTTCTTTTCTTCCTCATATGCCATATCTTCGGGTCTATTACCATAGAGCAACCTATAATTTTATGGTCAGAGTTAAATAAAACCTGATAATGAACTTTAATATTTTTTATCCAGCTCATAGTCGACCTATTACAAATAAAATAGTCTATTTGAGACCAAGTATTGTATGTTGGGCTAAAATATGTGTATATCTCTCTTTTATCCGAATGTTCGAAGAAAGTATTAGCTATACGAAGATCTAACTTATGACAGAGTTTTAATAGTAGTTTTCCTCCAATATCGGATTTAATATTTAGTGTTCCTGAACCAAGGGAAATATGATTCTTTATATCGATTTTTCCTACTTTCGCATTAAAATCCCCAGCAATTAGTAAGTTTTCGCGTTTCGGAAATTTATTTAGATATTCGTCAAGAAAAATAAAGAATAGTTGTTTTTCAGTATAGTTCACTGGTATATAGATATTTACAATATTTAAGGTTTTACATCTCGTATTTACTTTTATGCTACATACCCTACTATTTACGCCGTCGAATTTTGAGATGTAGCCCGATAGATTCTTTTTGATCAATATACATACTCCACACCAGTTTTTTTCAGTTTCGCCCGAATTAAAGAGTAGGTAACCTTTGCAATTAATTTTACAAGTATCAATCCAATGTGTTTCTTGTATACAAGCAATGTCGACCGCTAGGGTGTCTAATATTATTCTTAGTTGGCAAATTTATTATTATTTAGGGATCTAGCATTTAGGGATATAATTCTTAGAGAACCAGAAAAATTGTTCATTGTAATGTTAGTAATTAAAAAATTAGAGCAATGATTTATATTACTAGATTAAAAATTTATTTAACGATTTATAAAACAAGATATCGGACAATATATGTTATCAAAATTACACTATATAAAATAAAGTTTTTCTGACAATTTATTTAACGATTTATAAAACTCGATTTCGACAAAAAAAATTTTTTTTTTAGACAACTTATATCACTATTTATCAAGGCAATTTTTTTTTTGATAGCTTATTACTACAATTATATAGATTTTTTATCAAGATTTCTCTATAAAAAAATGGAATTTGAATTATCATAACAATTTCCGACAGCTACAACGATATAATATTTCCAAGAATTTTCCCTATTTCGTCTATTAATATCAGTTTTAGATATTAGTATTACAACGATATAATATCAAATTTGAGACAGGTTTCAACAGCACTAAAAGTGAGTAATAATAGAATTAAAATCATAAATCATACGAGAGAAAAAACTTGTAAATATAATAGATTTTTTATCAAGATTTCACTATAGAGAAAAAAAAAATTTAAATTATCAAATAATTTCCGACAGCTACAACAATGTAATATTTCCAAGATTTTTCCCTATTTCTTCTATTAATGTCAGTTTTAGATATTAATATTTCACGATATAATATCAAATTTGAGACAAGTTTCAACAGCACTAAAAGAGAGTAATAATAGAAGAAAATCATAAATCATACGAGAGAAAAAAACTTGTAAATCTGTTGTATATATAAGAATTGATAAAAGTAATTAATCTTTTGAGAAAAGTTTCGAGAATTTTAACGAAATACTAGGAATATTAAATTTAAAAGTTATAATAGTATATAAATTAACAGAAGGTAAAATTAAAGAAAATAATAATATATATAAAATAAATAAAATAAAAAAATAAATAAAGAATAAAATATAAAAATCTAGGAATAATTGTAATTTAAAAGTTTGACGTTACTTAATAATATATAAATTAATAGTATTTAAATTAATCGAAGATAAAATTAAAGAAAATAATAATATATATAAAATAAATAGAATAAGAATAAAATTATTTCCGATTTATTTTGTTAAAAATAAAATATACATAAAATAAAACTAACATTTGATTTATTTTGTTAAAAGAAAAACAAATATTATTTAAAAAGTTTGAGATTATCAAAGCGTTTAATAAATCATCTTATTATTCAAAGAGATAACATAGTGATTACCTTACCATCGTATTATCCAAAGATTTAACATAGTGATTACCTTAAATAGTGATTACCTAAAAAATTACTTAGTGTGAATTTTTGTAAAAAACAATGTTATTTAAAAAATTTAAATAAAGATTATCAAAGTGTTTTTTGTTAAAAGAAAACAAATGTTATTTAATAAGTTTAAAATAGAGATTATCAAAGTGTTTAATATGATCATCGTATTATCTAAAGAGTTAACATAGTGATTACCTTAAACAGTTATTACCCAAAAATTATTTAGTATGAATTTATTACCAGTATACAATGAAAAAGCAATAAAGTTATATATTACTTCAATTTATGTTTAATTTATTTCTCGCTTTATAATATCTAGATTACTCTCTTATTATATGTTTAATTTGTTTCTCACTTTATAATATCTAGTTTACTCTCTTATTATGTTTATTATTATTTAATAAATCTTGTTCTTATCGGTTATTTACCAGATAACAAAATAGAATGCAATTTATTACTTTATTTATATGTAAGAAATAAATAAAATATTACTAAATTAGTATAAATTATCTACTATTATATATCTATTTAATTAGCATAAGAGTTTAACTTATATCTTTTTTGTTAGAATTTTTATCCTTCAATATGCTAGGTTTGAATTTTAAAATCTTCAATAAGCCAAGTATCTAACACGTAACATCATATAATATAATATAATGTGAAATTCCCAGTATAAATTTGTAAAATATATTAATATTTTATTTATATATAAGAAATAAATAAAAAATTGTTGTACTAATTTATTGTTCAAACTCTACCTAGTATAATTTATCTACTGTTTAGCTAGTTATATATCTATTTAATTAACACAAGGAATTAATTTATATCTTGATTTTTATGAATTTTAATTCATCAATAAGCCAAGTTTGAATTATATCAATTCTAAGCCAAGTACCTAACACTTAATTCTCTTATAATGTAATAATTTCCAGTATAAATTTTAAAATACAGTACCTAACACTTAATTCTCTTATAATGTAATAATTTCCAGTATAAATTTTAAAAATACACTAATTATTCCACCTACATATTATGATATAAATAGTAGCGTAATAATTTCCAGTATAAATTTTAAAATATACTAATTATTTCACCTACTATGTAATTAGAATTATTTTAATTTATTTTAAAAATTAATATGTTTGAGCTATTAGAATTAATTAGTGCAATTTTTGAAACCAAATTACTTAAGCTCTTAAAATAATTATAAGAAAGTATTTATGTTAAGTATTTATGTTATGTTTAGCTATTAGAATTATTTAGTTAATTTTTGAAATCCAATTAGTTAGGTTCTTAAAAAATTATAAGAGAGTATTTATGTTTAAGCTACTTGAGTTATTAGTGTAATTGGGGAGTTATCAAATTGCTAGACTCTTAAAATAATTTTATGAAAGTATTATTTAATAGTTAAACCAAATTGTATGTGGATAATACAGCAAATAGGAATAATGTCATAGAAGTAGAGTATATATAATAATATTAATGTAATAATAAGACTTATCTTTTTCCTTATCTTGAAATGGAATTTATTGAAAGATATATCATGAATCATAATCAGGTATTAATATCTGTAGTGGAATTCCCATAAAATAGTCTGAATCCAATATGTATGAAAAATTCCATATTATATATTCTTCAATCAGATTTTTGTTGGATTGATCTGATGCTGTTGTGGCCATAATTGGATATGTGAAATCAAAATCAAGATCTCTTTTAATGCAATTTTATCATTATTATTGCTTCCAGGAAAATTTTTTGAAAAATCTTGTAAGTCATATTAATATTCATTTTATAGATATATAATAAAAAATAGTTTTAGATATTATGGATTTATTAGAGATTATAGAAGAAGAAATAAATAATATATTGGATAGATATTTTTTAAATAATGATAGCAAAATTACTATTTTTGAACAATTCCATGAATTAAAAAATATTTATATTAAATACAATACCCCGCTTCCCTCTAGTGCTCCTGTGGAGCGCCTATTTAGTATCGCAAAACAGGTCTTAGGGGAGAAGCGTGGGTGTTTGTTAGATTCTAATTTAGAAAATTTATTACTTTTAAAAGCTAATAAAAGATTATAAATATTTTGATATATCATATAATATAAATAAAACGTTTTGATAAAAAAATATGATTTTGTTTCGTGTAACTTCTAAAAAAATGAAAATCAAAGGAGCGGTTATGGAGCGGCACTCCATTAGTTGGAGCGGGAGCGCTCCTTTTAATATGTAGTAGCGGGAGCGGGAGTTCGCTCCTTTTGAGAAGGTAGGAGCGGGAGTTAACAGACTGTTTATAATGAATTTCATATAAATACCAGGAGCTAACCAGTAGAATGATAGGTAAATCAGATATTTACCCTTCATTTGATGATTTTGAAAAATTTTCCATATAAAATGGCAAAAAAATATGAACTTATTAGACAGATTTAATTCTTATAAACCCCTTACATCAGACCTATTTTTTTGGATCCAAAGAAAAAATAAATTATTTTGGGTTTTCCTGGACTTGGGAAATATTTTTCACCATTATTATGGACTTGGACATAGCTTGAGAAACATTTTTCATAATTATTATAGTCTTAGATTCCTGTAAATTATTTAATTTTAAATATGGCCTAGAAATTAGCCTGAAAATTTCTTTTGAGGACATGGCAAGGCCTGATCAAAAACCAAGGCTCATGCAACTTTCATATTCTGATTTTATTTTTAAATGCATTGTGACTTTTTATATATTTTTTATTTCAGTTCTCAACTATCAAAATTATTATGGTCATTGGCGAGTTTGAGGAAATTTTCTCAAGTGCCAGGACCTGGCTTGGGAATTTTTTTAATATTAGGCATAGGTGTAATATTTAACACAGAATATATATGGCCTTCAGATAAAAGCTAATTTAAATATATTTTTATTCAAAAAAATAGTATTAGTCTTAATGGGTTGGCCTTGGTCGGGGTGAGCTGGGTTAAAATAGAATAAAAAATAGATATGGTTTTTAGAGATTTACCTATCTTCAGGTTTGGGAAAAAATTTTAAAAATTACTATGGGTTGGCCAGGTTTTATAATAATTTTTTTATACAATTATTATGGGTTGGGCTTGGAAAATATTTTTATATTGGGCTGGACTTGGGGAAAATTTTTCAAAATTATTATGAGCTTGGACGCTTGATAATTTTTTTACTATTAATTATGGGTCAGACATTGGCCTAAAACACCAAGGCCCATGAAAATCTGATTTTGATTGTATTTTTAAATTCATTGTGAATTTTATTTCAGTTCTCAACTACCAAAATTATTATGATCTTTCATTGGGCTTGGAAGAATTTTTCAAAATTATTATGGCTTTTTACTTTGCCTGGGATTTTTTTTTAATATTAAATATTAGGTATAAGTGATCAGTAATATTTAATAAATAATATTGGTATTATCAAGTAAAAGCTTTAAATTTATTCTTACTCAAACAATAGTATTTACACTTAGTTTTAATGGATTGAACCCGGCCTGAAGGGGGCAGGAGGTAAAAAGAATAAAAATTGGATATTATTTTCAAATAACAGGTAACATCTAGCATAAAAGTAAGAAAAAAATTCTCATTCCCCGTCATTTTTGACGGGCTATCTACTAGTAAGCTATAATAGACAGATCATTAATAAGGCTACAAATGAAAAATATAAAATACATAAACAAAAATTAGAAACAATTATAATGACCAAAAAAATTTTCAAATTAAGGATTTGTTATGTAATCAACTTTAATACCTTTGTTGGAATAAGCATTGAATGCAACTCCTAGTCAAATTGCTGTAAGTCTTGGTGATACCAAAATGGTCAGCTAAAGATTTAGCCTCATTAGTATCATATCCACTTCACTATAACTTTTTAAAGAAGTTAAACTCTTCTGTTACAATCTAAAATTGTTTCACTATTATAAAAATGGTGAAACAATTTATTATTGTGTATTAGTGTATTATATTTAAAAATATATTATTGATCATATAATATTATAATTTTTATATATTTTACCTACCAGCCAATTTGCTGTAAGTCTTGGTGATACCAAAATGGGAAGCAAGAGATATTGCTGACACATTAGTATCACATCCACTGTGAACCATTTGAAGAAGTTGAATTCTTCGGTCAAGGTCCAAAACGACTTCACCATTATGAGAATGGTGATGCATTTTACCCTTACAAATTTTATATCTCGAGGCCTGAACTCGCAGATTGCGTCTTAAGCCTTTATTGGAAGACATAGATGATGGATATTTTTGGTAAAGGATAAAATCCTGTATCTCATCGAATTCTATTAAAATGAATAGAAATATACTAAACAAAATTTATATACTTGATTTATCGTCTTTCGTCATTTAATTGGGGAAACGAAGGATAATTTTGGTATCAAAAACAACTGTTGAAATGAATAAAAAAAGAATATATATAATAAATAGCCCAAGTCCATATCCAAAAATTTAATTTATAGATATTTCAGTGTATTTAGGCAATCATTTTGTTTGCAAACTGAAATTTATTTTATAGAAAAAATTTGCAACATTTTTTTAAGTTAGTAAAGATTTAAATAAACTTAATTACAATAAATATATTATTCAATGTAAATAAAGAATATTGCAGTGTATTTAGAATCATTTTGTTTGCAATACTGAAATTTATCATATAGAAAAAATTTGCAATATTTTTTAAGTTAGCAAAGATTTAAATAAACTTAACAATAAAATAAAGAATATTTCAGTGTATTTAGGCAATCATTTTGTTTGCAATACTGAAATTTATCATATAGAAAAAATTTGCAATATTTTTTAAGTTAGCAAAGATTTAAATAAACTTAATTGGAATGAAAAATTATCATGCCCAAGACCATATCCAAAAATTTAATTTATTGTAAATTTGCAATATTTTTTTAAGTTAGCAAAGATTTAATAAACTTAATTACAATAAAATAAAGAATATTTCAGTGCATTTAGGCAATCATTTTGTTTGCAATACTAAAATTTATCATATAGAAAAAATTTGCAATATTTTTTTAAGTTAGTAAAGATTTAAATAAACTTAATCACAATAAATAATATATTATTCAATGTAAATAAAGAATATTTCAGTGTATTTAGGCAATCATTTGCTTGCAATACTGAAATTTATCATATAGAAAAAATTTGCAATATTTTTTAAGTAAGCAAAAATTTAAATGAACTTAATTGGAATGAAAAATTATCAGGCCTAAGACCTAGTGTTGTTAAATGGTGTTAAATGGTTGGTTTTTTACGACCCATAACCCGAGCCGAAGTCGTAGAAATCTGCTCAACCCTGAGCCAGGGTTGAAAAATCGACCACGACCCAACCCGACCCAATGGGCCTGTTGAGCCGACCTATTTGGTCGGCTTGCTGGGTCGGCTTGATCGGTCGGCTTGCTGGGTCGGTTTGCGTTAAAATTTGTCATAATCGTCATCTTTAAGTTTTTTCGAATTTTTTTGAAGCAAATAGGTAAAAATATATGTTGTGAACATGTTAAATTAAATTTTCAGTGAATATTTACCTTAGAAAAGTGACAATTGTCAAAATCGTCATCTTTATGTTTTTTCCAATTTTTTTGAAGCATATAGGTAAAATATATATTGTGAACATGTTAAATTAAATTTTCAGTGAATATGTACCTTAGAAAAGTGACAATTGTAATAATCGTCATTTTTAAGTTTTTCGAATTTTTTTGAAGCAAATTGGTAAAAATATATATTGTAAACATGTTAAATTAAATTTTCAGTGAATATGTACCTTAGAAAAGTGACAATTGTCATAATCGTCATTTTTAAGTTTTGTCGAATTTTTTTGAAGCAAATAGGTAAAAATATATATTGTAAACATGTTAAATTAAATTTTCAGTGAATATGTACCTTAGAAAAGTGACAATTGTCATAATCGTCATTTTTAAATTTTGTCGAATTTTTTTGAAGCAAATAGGTAAAAATATATATTGTAAACATGTTAAATTAAATTTTCAGTGAATATGTACATTAGAAAAGTGACAATTGTCATAATCGTCATTTAAGTTTTTTCGAATTTTTTTGAAGCAAATAGGTAAAAATATATATATTGTAAACATGTTATATTAAATTTTCAGTGAATATGTACTTTAGAAAAGTGACAATTGTCATAATCGTCATTTTTAAGTTTTGTCGAATTTTTTTGAAGCAAATAGGTAAAAATATATATTGTGAACATGTTAAATTAAATTTTCAGTGAATATGTACCTTAGAAAAGTGACAATTGTCATAATCGTCATTTTTAAGTTTTTTCGAATTTTTTTGAAGCAAATTGGTAAAAATATATATTGTAAACATGTTAAATTAAATTTTCAGTGAATATGTACCTTAGAAAAGTGACAATTGTCATAATCGTCATTTAAGTTTTTTCGAATTTTTTTGAAGCAAATAGGTAAAAATATATATTGTAAACATGTTAAATTAAATTTTCAGTGAATATGTACCTTAGAAAGTGACAATTGTCATAATCGTCATTTTTAAGTTTTTTCGATTTTTTTTGAAGCAAATAGGTCAAAATATATATTGTAAACATGTTATATTAAATTTTCAGTGAATAAGTACCTTAGAAAAGTGACAATTGTCATAATCGTCATTTTTAAGTTTTTTAGAATTTTTTTAAATTAAATAGATAAAAAAATATATTGTAAGGATGTTAAAATATTTTAAATATCTTTTTATAGCCGGGCATAGGCTGGCAGGAGATAACTCGCCTATTGCTGACCTTTAATTTAAACATCTATCAGAAAAATCTAGAGGTTTGGGCAATATTTTTCTTAAAATATTGGATGTGATAAAAATCGGCTCAAATCGAGCCGTTATTTTTAGAATCTTAAACTGACGATTACTAGAACAATAGTTATTGCTCTTTAAATATAAGTAATATGATTTGAATCCCATATTATACCAAATATATCGACGCAGGCGCGTACGCAGGAATTCGGTCTGGGGGGGGGGGGGAAATAAAATTTTTCAAGAAATATTATTGTTTTTTAAAAATATCTAGCATAAATTTATCAGGACTAATAACTATTTCTAATACACAATTTTAAATTAATGTGAATTATAAAAAAATTATATGTAAAGAATCACTTAAATGGCCCAAAATAGAAATTTGAATTTTTTGAGCCTTTACACAAAAAGTTTTTTAGGAATAATTGCATTTTGTATGTTATATATTTGCAATGTAAAATCCATCTTCGTTGTGATTGATCTAATTTTTCAATTATCTCATTCTTGCTTGTTATCAAATGCCTATGAATATTCAAAAGATCCAAACCTTTAAATCTACTTTCAGATGTTGTACTTCTTGGTATGTTTTTCGGAGACCTGTAGGCCCGGCCCCCGGGCCGGACAGTATTTTAATTTTTTTAAATATACCCTGGCAGGGCCCGAAAATTTTTTAAAAAAAACACCCGAGCCGGGCCTGAATTATTTTAAAAAAAACACCCAATTTGGGCTGTATTTTTTAAAACAGCATATATTTGAAATCGTTATTATTAGCTATAAAAATCAAATATAATTTATTTTAAAAAAATCTTGGCTGGGCCTGAAAATTTTATTTTAAAAAAAGCCGGTAGGGCCTGAAAATTTTATTTTAATAAAAGCCGGACCGGGCCTAAAAATTTTTAAAAAAAAGCCGAGTCGGGCCTAAAAAATTTCTTAAAAAAGGCCGGGCCAGGCCGGGCCTGAAAATTTTTTAAATAAAACCCTGCCGGGCCTTAAAAAATCTTTAAAAAAAATCCGGGTCGTGCCCTGCAAATGGTACTTCTACAGGCCTCTGTTATTCTCCTTAAAAAAGAGAATGTTCTCTTATTAGTTTATTAATGGGAAGGGAAGAGTTTATAAACCCTTTTAATACATTGGGAATTTAATCTAAAATATGTTTGAAATAATGCAGAGCATCCATAGCATTTTTGGGACTATATCAACCATAGTTAATCTTATAAACATAGTTATTCAGCTAGTAAGGCATCATAAGATACTTTAACATCTTCATAATAAAAATCTAACAAATATATTTTTTTCTATCACCATCTGAAAAAGGTTGGGAAGGCTTTTGTGGAAGTAATATTTGCAGATTAGTAAGTGTTGCATGATGAATTAAAAATTCATTTATTTGGGTTATAAATGTATCTGTATTTAAGATATACTCTTCTACTGATACTATATTAATGTTTTAACTATGAGCTCGCCTTGCTACAAGTCGAGGGAGACAAATATTAAACCCGTATAGCTCTGCCTTTGACTCAACAATAAAATATATAATATGAAATTATTCATCAACATTAGTCCTAATTTCCTTGAATTCTGATAAATTGCTCTCCGCTATTCTCATCTTCTTAATCAAGTCAATGTCATGTTTTTAAAAAGTAATACTTAAAATAGTTGTATAATTAAATAATACATTCTAATGAGAAATAATTGGAATAAGCATTGAATCCAATAATTTTCTTGCTTCTGAGGAAACATTTCTTTCAGGCCATGTGATATTTCAGTAATAGCAAATAAATGACTCTTCTAACACCCTAAAAGCTGTTACTGCTTGATGGCAGAGACTCTATCTCGTTGGACAAGGTTGCTATTTCTTTTTCCCTGTTGGGCAAGAAATTTCAGAAATAATTAATTTGACTAGAAATTTGAAAATGGTACATAAATATTATTACGCCACTAAAAATTTGAAAATAATAAGTAAATATTACGCCGGAAAACTTGAAATCGAAATTAATTGATAAAATAACTTAGTAGATAAATGTGATAATAAATTTAATTAAATATATATTTATTATGAACATTTATTATGAGATACGAATATTAACAAATATAAATTAATATAAACAATTATATTTTCGAAAAATGCATCTGCATTTTTTGGCTTTGGGGGGAAGGGGGATTTGTCCCCCCGTCTCCCCCCCCTGCTGCGTACGCCAATGTATCAACGTTCTATATTTGTAGAGCTTCATTTGCGTAAATTCAGAAAATGAGAAAAATATTAAACTTTATATGAAATATAGGAAATATTTATCGATCAATTTAATTTAAAATTTTAAAAAAAATTAACAAAATTTGTTTTTTAAAATCAAAATGCAAGTGAAGCAAATATAACAGTTATAATTTATATATAAAAATTGAATTATTCTGGTTATATTTTGGACATAAAAATAAGGATCTTAAGGTGATTACGAAGCAAAAAAAATATTAAAACAAATCTTGATCTTTGGAATCCAATTAAAAGTTCGGATCGTTTTTTACGACATAACCGAAGATATAATTTAGAAAGTGGTCAATTTGTAAAAATTAATATTACTAAATTACTAAAAAAAACGCCGAATATTTTGCGTTTAATATTAAAAACGATAAATAACATTAACATAATATATATGGGAAATGTGTCATAAATGGCCATGTTTGAAGACTTGCCACCACCTTTTAATTATTATCTTTTCGACCGATTGCTCCCAAAATTTGGCAAAATGTGTATTTTATGATATGTACTTTACCTATTGAATAGAGAATCCAATAAAAAAAATTTTAAATAAGCTGTTTAGTACTTCTTTCTGGAAAAATCTCGTTACACATTTTTTTGTTTGGTGAAAAAATTACTAATTTAGATTATTGTTATTTTATATAAATATTATCCTTAGGCATTCAGCATTATTAGACCTGTGCGCAGCCGGCTCACGCCGGCGCCGCCGGTATTTTTATTCACGCCGGAAAAGCCGCCGATTTTTATTATGGCGGCGCCGCGGCGTCTGTAATTTTTAGAAAGCATATTAATTATATTTATATATTAAATTATTATTATTTTAATTTGAATACTAATATTAAATCTAATTTATAATTTGTTTCATTCCAGCCCTTATTATTTTGTGTTTTGTAAATATCTTTTAAAAGTATTATTTAATATATAATTTTTTAAAACTTTATTAGAAAGGTTAAACTAAATCAAATTTATAATTTGTTTCATTCCAGCTCTAATTATTTTGTTTTTAAATATCTTTTAAATATAAACTTAATATACAATTTATTAAATTAATTATGTAAAGCTTGATTTTGAAAGTTAATAATCTAATTTAATTTGTTTCATTTTAGCCCTAACTATTTTAATGTTTTTATATATCTTTCTAATGTTTAAAATAAATATGAAATCTAATAAAGCGAAATTATGTTTTGATGTCTGCTTAGATTTAATGCCATTTGATTCTATAAACAATAAAGGAATGACAGACTTTCTAAAGGTTTAAAATTTATATAAAATGATTATTAAAAAATAAATTGTTCAAAAATTAGAAATATAAGATAATTGATTCCTCGTCAGAATTGCCAAATAGGACAACCATTAGTCGGGATACACTAGACGATGTTTATTTATCTCTGAAGGCGCATGTTTTAAATTTGTTTGACTCTGGACCAAAATTTTGTTATATCACTTTTGATTTGTGGACCGATCATTTCAAGCGTCGAAATTATATCACATTTAGTCTTCATCATTTAGATAAAAATTTTGATTTAAAATATTTTACCCTCAACTAGAAATGTAACTCAAAAGCATACTGGGGAAACAATATTATCTGATATTGATAGTATTGAAGAGGAGTTCCATTTAAAAGCCAAAATAATACAAATAGTAACTGATGCTGGTGCCAATGTCAAAAGAAGCGTCAGATTAGGGGATTATGAGCATCATTTATGCTTAGGGCATGGACTTCATAATTTGGTTACAGTTGTTGGCATAAAAAAAGTTACCAAGAATGATATTCTCATTAAAATAATTAGAAAAATTATTTCAGCCCTCAGATATCGAGTAGCTGATTTGGAATGTGAAATTGAGGCTGAACATGGTAAATGTCTGCAGTCAATTTATGAGACAGGTAATATCTTGGATATTGATGATTCTGATCTATACCTTACTGTTGTAGTTTTGTATTATTATGATATATATTTGTACTGATATATTATAAAATGTCAATCAAAAAGAATATATTTTATTTATTAGTTATTTTATCGAGAATTGATATTCAAACACTTGGTATTTTTTTGTTTACTTTTTTACTTTTGACTTTTGATAAATATATTATACGAGATAAATTTAAATGTTCATGTTTTATGGAAATGTGAAAATTATTTTAATTTGATGTTAATAATTTGATTCAGTCGGGGATTTTATAAAATGAAGAATATTGAATTGATTTTTTGAAATATATTAAATTATATTATTATGAGATATCATTATGAGATTTTGATTGTGAAAATTAAAATATATTTTGAATAAAGAAATTATTGGAAATTAATATATTTACAAATAAAATATTGGTGCAGTGGTACCAGGATTCGTTAACACTTATTAGGGAAAAAATAAGTTTGAGAAAAATATAAAAATTGAAATATTTAGAAAAAAAAAATAAAACAAGAGAGTTTTATAAAAATAAATTTCAGACGTTATTAATCAAGAAAAATATTTTCTAGGACCGGGTTCCTAAAAACATTAGTGGATTCCGGATATTTAAAGGTAAGAAATTTATTTTTATATTATAAATTACACAACGCAATAGTAGGATTTTTGGATTAAAATTAGAAATATATAAGATAAAATTTTAAATTTTGGATAATTAATGAAAAAATGGCTTTTTATTTTAATGATAATTATAATAAGCATAATATTAATAAAATGTCAAATTTTAAGAGTAATTTTAATAAAATTTTTAATTCAAATTTTAATAAAGTGGATATGACCAATAATGTCATTACTGCATTAATTTTTTTTGTGTTTTATGTAATCTTAATTATAATGAAACAATTAATAAGGAAAATAAAAAGAAGATCTCTTAAAAATAGAGAAAGTGATATAAAAAATACAAATACTGAAAATATAATTCCTAAAGTTTTGGTGAAATCTTCAGATATTAATGAAGATATAAAAAATAGTTTACATTTAATTTTGTTAGAATTAAAAAATTTAAATGTTAAAAAAAATGTTGAAGAAAAAAATGATAAAAATTTAGATACGAGTGACGTATTTAAATTTCTTCAAAACATTGAAATATCGGAGGATATCAATAAAAAAATAGATTCAATTGTGATTGAATTTAAAGAGAAAATTTCTGAAATTTTGAGTAAAAAGCCAGAAGAAATTTTGAAAAATAATAAAACAGATAATACTTTGAGACAAAGTATCGACGAATCTATAATTTTACGTGAAATTAGAGAAATGAAAGAAAATATGAAAAATTTGTTCAGAGAAGTTTCCAACTTAAAAATCAAAAGTAATAATGTGATTGAAAGTTGTGAACTTTGTGAAAAAAAAGTACATATAAGTAAAAATTGTTATTCAAGAGACCGAAAAACTAATGAAAATGTGACTGCAAAACCAAGTGAAAAAAATGACATAGTGTGTCATAGATGTGGTTTTGTAGGACATATAAAAAGAAATTGCATGGTGAAAGAAGCCAATTTTAAAAGTGGATTTCCGCAAAGAACCTCGGTAGTGTTACAACCGGTGGTTAGAAATATACAAAATCCTATTATTAAAAATGTGGATAAAATTGAAAATTATAATACAGATCATGATAGAATGTGTTTCAAATGTGAAGAAATGGGACATATTGCTATACATTGTATTCAAAGTGTGAGTGGGTCACAGTGACTAAATGATTTGAAAGAGAATCATATAAAAATAGATAAATTAATTTTTGAAAATATTAAATTTTGTGATTTATATAATTTTATTAAAAATTTTGTGGATATATATATTAAAATAGATAATCATCATGGGAATGAAGATTATACATTGAAATTTAACTTGAATAAAAAGAGTTGTAATGTTGGGAATTTTTATGGTCATTTCGATGAAATAAAAAAAATTTAAATTAATCAATAATCTGAATAAAAAGGATTATTGTAATCAAATGAGTGATATATATATCCAAGGGAAATTTTAAATAAAACATAAATGAGATTCAGAGACCTTTAAATTCTGAGATGAATTTAGGTATGAATATTAATTGTATTGAAAAAGAGTTTAAAATAAATATCATTCAACCGATTAAATTGCCTAAAATTTTATTAACTGAGAGAGCAAAGGAACAGAGTTCATGTCCTCATATTAATTTAAAATTTGGTGGACAAATGGTTGAAATGTTATTTGATACCGGGGCAAGTATTTCAATCATGTCTTATGAAAATTTTTATAAATATTGTCCTAATGATATTAATGGTGATTCAAATATAATGAATAAAATTGTAATGATTGAAAATGAAAGTAATCAGTGTTCGTTTTTTTAGTGTCAATATAAAATTGTGTAAAGCATAATTAAAAGTTAATAAAAGTTTTAATAAAAATAACATCTGGGAAGAAAAGTATTATTTATCTTAATCAATAGAGAAGAATATTTTAATTTAAGAATTAAATTGTTATCAATAAAATAAAAAAAAACATTGACTTTAATAAATTCATGTGAATAATACCATGTGGTATGGTATTGGAAAGTTCAATGAAATACAAACTTTTGTGTAGATTAATTTTTAAAAAAAAATGTGTATTTTTTTTTTAATTTAAAGAGACATTGTTGTGAAACAATGTATAATTAAAATTTTTTTTTAATATTATGTGATAAAGAAAAAACTCTTAAATAAAAGTCGGTGGACAATAAATGACTTTAAACTTTGATCTAGTGAAGAATTATGTAAAATAAAAAAGTTCTAAAAAAGGATGGAATGTGATGTGATGATATCGTTTATAGTTTTAATAGTTATAATTATAAATTAAAATATTTTTTTTTATCTATAGTTATAATTATAAATTAAAATATTTTTTATTATCTATCGGCATATCTTCATATTTTTTTTTGTAACATAAAAAATATGATTGTAGTGGCATATTATATATATTGTAATTTTGTATTTTTGTTATATGAAATGTCTTAGTATGTTTTTTTTGTGGTTCATATTATTTTCTTAATGATATAACGAAAATATATATGTAATTTAATAGTGATAATTATAAATTATTTTTTATCTCTATTTGTATTCTTTTATTTTGTTTGTAGTCAATTATTTGTTTTATAATTGAACATTAAGAAAAAGAAAATAATTATAAAGGATTGTTGAATCCAAATTTATATGTATTATAAAACAAACAAAATATATTAATTATTATAATCTGCATGTCGAAAGAAGACAATTAAGAGTTAAAAGTCAATGATGTTCAAAGATAAGATTCGATAAATGACGAGGAAATAATCAATTCATTAAAGAACGATAATTATATGGTATCTGGTTTTTTGAAGGGTGGGCGTGTTGTAGTTTTGTATTATTATGATATATATTTGTACTGATATATTATAAAATGTCAATCAAAAAGAATATATTTTATTTATTAGTTATTTTATCGAGAATTGATATTCAAACACTTGGTATTTTTTTGTTTACTTTTTTACTTTTGACTTTTGATAAATATATTATACGAGATAAATTTAAATGTTCATGTTTTATGGAAATGTGAAAATTATTTTAATTTGATGTTAATAATTTGATTCAGTCGGGGATTTTATAAAATGAAGAATATTGAATTGATTTTTTGAAATATATTGTGAAACAAAAAAATTATATTATTATGAGATATCATTATGAGATTTTGATTGTGAAAATTAAAATATATTTTGAATAAAGAAATTATTGGAAATTAATATATTTACAAATAAAATACTTACCATTTTGATATGTCTGATGAATCGGATAATAGAAATGGCATTGCACCAACCAATCCAATTACTTTAAAAATAAATTGCCCAACCCGCTAGCATAGCATATTATGCTAGGAAGTATTTGCATTGTAAACAAAATTCCTATAAATAATGTTCTAAATAAAATAGGAAAACAATCTTTAAAACTCTTTAATAATGAATAGGATATGATAGATGAGCTTTAAGTAAATCCATTCCGAGAGTCGGTGGAATTTCTTTCCTCCCAAAAAGGATCTACAATAAACTCAGGGTTATCATTTAGCAGTGAAATAGAAGCTCATATACAAATTAATAAATCTGATTGCTCAGATATAATATGCTTAAAAGAAAATATAAAAAAAAAGCTTGACCATAGGTTTCCGATCACTGAACTTCAAGTTATTAGATATTAGCAACTCTACTTGATCTAAGATTTCAAAATCCTAATATTGTTTTACAATATTTAAATTCAAATTCTACGAAATCATTGCAATTTCTAATACGACATTTAAAACTTTTAGTGCATGATAGAAATGCTCAGCGTGAAATTCAAGTCTAGGATGGTACATCATGCTCTTATATAGCGAAATTAGCTCGAAAACATTCCCTTCCTATTAACGATTATAACAATATTACTAATCTTAAACAAGAATGTCATATTTTTCTCAGCCAGAATATTATTTCAGAAGAGGATGCATTGCTCTTGGAAGAAAAAGTGACTGGAACTTCCTATGCATGCCAATTTAGCTAGGAAGGTTCTTTGCATACCTGCAACCAGTACACTCAGCAAAAGAATTTTTTCCATTGCTGGATTAATACTCAATGCTAAAGGGAGTTCTTTATGTCCTACAAATCTTGATAAAATACTGTTTATTCATGACAAT
Organism: Gordionus sp. m RMFG-2023; assembly: GCF_954871325.1. Taxonomy (NCBI): domain Eukaryota; kingdom Metazoa; phylum Nematomorpha; class Gordioida; order Chordodea; family Parachordodidae; genus Gordionus; species Gordionus sp. m RMFG-2023. Next base: position 71,382,048 of record NC_088775.1, read on the forward strand.
TATAATTTTGCTAAATCTGAATTCTGACTTATCATATTTCATACTTCATATTTTGCCTGCATTCCAAATTTTAATTATAATAAAAATCAATAGGATATTTCTTATATGTGTTGTTGGTATGACTCTGATTAAGTAAAAATAAAAATACAATTCCTTAGTTTATTTCTGAGAATGAGAAAATACATAAATTTAAATTGGAGTGAGACGGGAAATAATTTAAGATCAATTAAACTATGTTAGCAATGTGTTAGAAAAGATCGCCTACATAAATTATAAAAAATGTAATACATTAATTTATAAATTAAATTTATTAAAAAATATATTGATTTATAAATTAAATTCATTAAAAAAAATTTTTAAATAAATATTGCGCCGCCGCCGCCGAAAATTTAGTAGGCGGCGACGAAATCGGCGCGCCGCCGAACGCTGATAAAAATTTTTTAAAAAACCGCCGCCGTTGATTGAGACATCGGCGCACAGGTCTAAGCTACGCACAAAAAATTATGGTTTCAAGTTTTATTTAATAGGCATATGTATTGACTGGCCAAAATTCTATATTCATATAGAAATGAAAAGCTAGCTTTAAACATATTTGGTACAAAATCAAATGATGAACAAATTAAACTGGCAAATGATGATAAATTCATTAATAAAAGATAAACATTATTAATATCTACTAAATTTAATATTCCTAAGAAAACCTTAAAGGTGAAGAGTGGATTAATTGTCTGCAATTTGAAAACTGGGCTCATACTCAGTGTACGAATAACAATGATTTATTTGTTTGTTATGTATGTAAATAGTGATATGATATGATTGTTTCATTTATAAATTAATAAAATGGTTTTCATTATTGTTAATAATTCCCTAAATAATTTAATACATCATGAATGATAAAATTATTGAAAACAGTTAAGATAATAATTCATAAATTCAAAATAGTGATTAATAGAAATAAGAATTTTTAATAAAAAGATAATTTAGATATAAATTGATAAAGTATAATCATTAAATAAATACACTGTGTGACAAGAAAAATAAGAGAAGAAAATAAAAACAAGTTTTGGTGCAGAATTTGACGCTGTTACATAATAAATATATATAAAATAATTATAAATATTTAATTTTGATAAATAGGATTATAGAATAATTAAGGCTAGGCTTAGTGTTGTGTAACGTCTCCCAATCCCTACATTTTGTCTAAATAGTTTTAGGCGATTTTTCGGTTAGGCCTAATTAGGTATAGTTGATTTTTAAGCTAATAACACTACTTATAAATGTCGTACAATTTTATACAAACTTATGGAGAGACTTTAATTTATAATAATTTTTTTATAATTTTTCAAAAGATTTTTATGTAAATTAAAATTTTAAGAAATTCAATATATCTTCTAAAATTTTTAGGGTTTAGCCTTTAATATATATAGATTTTCATTATAAATTATTAAATATAAAAATTTTTGAATACCCGGGCCGGGCCATATATTTTATAAAAATCATTTTTTTTAGATTTTTATTTCCTTCCATTTCGTCGAAATCAAAAAATAAAAATGTTTTAATAATATATTAAATAAAATAACAAATTTTAGAATCTTTTCTATTCTTAAAAAAACAAGCCAGATGCCGTCATATAAATTCTCGTCGGAACACATGTTTTTTCAAAATATTAAATTTTTTTTACTTAATTTTTTTTTACTTGATATATATTTATTACTTTTAAAATATAATATTTTATCCTTACTCTTATAAATTAAAAAAAATTTTTTTACCTTTTATTATGAAAAGTATTTGATGATTATGGTACATCGAAATCGATATATGATTTCGAGGAGGAGGATAGTAATGAATCCAATCTAATGTCTGTCAGTATTCTGAATGAGTTAAGGTAAATATAAATATTTAATTATATAGAATACTCATTATAAAAACTTCTAACAAACATTTTTGAAGCTATATTGGAGTGACTACATTTAAATATTATGCTTACATTAAACAAAAATTAAGATAGTTATTTGAGTTAATATAAATATTTATTAAACAATTAAAAATAGAGACTTAAGAACTTATAAAATTAATAAAGCATATAGTTGCAAAATAGGCATTTTTAAAATATGTTTGTTACAAGGTTTTACAATGGATTTGATTATATAATAAATAGTTAATTTAATTTTAAATATTTTATATTAAGGAAATCATACATTATGCCAAATTTAGACGGAGAAGAAATCGAAGAATATTTAACAGATCCGGTTGCTCAAACCTCTGTTGATATTATAGATTGGTGGTCTCGAAAAGCTAATCGTTTTCCAAAGCTGTCGACATTGGCCAAGGTTTACTTATGCAAACAAACTACGTCCGTAGCAAGCGAACGTATTTTTTCTTGAGCCGGCGCAACCATTACTAAGAGGAATAGGATGTCAGCCTCAACGTTAAAACAATGCCTATGTATAAATTCATGGGATGTTAATGTTTTAAATTTGCGTGACGAATTTTTTTTTTAATTTGTTATTATTTGTTATTTGATTTCATATAATTTTTATTTTTTATTTAAGAAAATAATAAAGATATGATAATGTGCCTTATATATTTTGCATTTGTAAATTTTTACTTATAAAATATAAGAGCCTACTTGCGATAAATGAATAATTTTAAATATATCATTTTTAAATTAAAATAGTTATTATTTCTAAAAAGAAAGGGGGGGGGGGGTTTATAGATAAAAAAATTTTAATTCCTAATTAGTAGTATCTCTGAAGATATAAATGTTTTCCAAATTTTTTCTATGATATTCATTCTTAAGTATGAATATTTGTATTTTGCATAAGTCATCCACACAATTACCAAAGAAAAAAAATCAATTAAAAATTATAATTTATAATGATGCATTAGTGGTAGAAAGTATTTAGAATCGTGATATGTAAACAAAATATTTGTAAAACTCAGAAATTATGAAAAATAATTTAAAATTTGTCAAGAATTATATCCATGATCTTAAATCAAATAATAATTAAAATCATGTGTTTCAAATCAGATTTAATATAAAAAATTTATAGTAGTTACATATTACCTGAATGTCTTAAATTTAAAAATGAGTTCCTTGCTCAATTTTCCCTGTATTTTCCTATTATCTACCAATCCTTTAAAAAGTTTCAAATGATATACCGCTCATATCTAATACCAAATATTATAAACTAAGTTCAAGTTAAAAAAAAAGAATAAAATATAATAGCAGTATCAATATTAGAGATTTAGAAATATTTTTCTAATTATAAAAACTTTTTACTAGTCTGAAAATAAGTATAATTTTTTTTATATTTCTAGATTTTTAAGGGTGGAGTCAAAAAGTAATGAAAGAAAAAATTTCTTACTGAATCCAAATATTTTATAACATCTTTCCAATATCAAAATTTTTTAAATAGGCTTTTAACAATTTTAAATAAAATTTTCCTCATTAGAATAAAATATAATTGCAGTGACACCTTATTACTAGATCCAATGGTTTTAGAAAATCTTTAAATATCCAAAACTTTTTACAAGACTTTAAACATAAATAAAATGTTTTTTTAATTTTTACATTTCAAGCGTGGTGTTAAAAAAAATGGCAATAGAAATATCTTTATAAAAATAAAATTTTAGTACTTTATAATATTAAAAAACCACTAAGATTAAAAGAAGGTTTAAAAAACTTAAAGATGACGATTATGACAATTGTCACTTTTCTAAGGTATATATTCACTGCAAATTTAATTTAACATGTTTACAATATATATTTTTACCTATTTGCTTCAAAAAAATTCGACAAAACTTAAAAATGACGATTATGACAATTGTCACTTTTCTAAGGAACATATTCACTGAAAATTTAATTAAACATGTTTGCAATATATATTTTTACCTATTTGCTTCAAAAAAATTCGAAAAAACTGTCACTTTTCTAAGGTACTTATTCACTGAAAATTTAATATAACATGTTTACAATATATATTTTTAACAATTTGCTTCGAAAAAATTCGAAAAAACTTAAAAATGACGATTATGACAATTGTCACTTTTCTAAGGTACATATTCACTGAAAATTTAATTTAACATGTTCACAATATATATTTTACCTATATGCTTCAAAAAAATTCGAAAGAACTTAAAGATGACGATTATGACAATTGTCACTTTTCTAAGGTACATATTCACTGAAAATTTAATTTAACATGTTCACAACATATATTTTTACCTATTTGCTTCTCGAAAAAACTTAAAAATGACGATTATGACAATTGTCACTTTTCTAAGGTACATATTCACTGAAAATTTAATTTAACATGTTTACAATATATATTTTTACCTATTTGCTTCAAAAAAATTCGAAAAAACTTAAAGATGACTATTATGACAAATTTTAACGCAAGCCGACCCAGCAAGCCGACCCAACAAGCTGACCCAGCAAGCCGACCCTTCAAGCCGACCCAGCAAGCCGACTCATCAGGTCGGCCCAATGGGTCGGCTCATGAGGCCCATTGGGTCGGGTCGGGTCTGATCTATGGCTAAATGGGTTGGCTAGGGTTTAAGGTCGTTTTTTCGGCTCAAACCTTGCTGGGTTTTCGGCCAAGCCGACCCGACCCAGCAATTTAACAACACTACATATGAGCATTTTTAAATAAATTTAAAAAAAAATTTATATTTACAAAATATAAAAACTATCCAAAAATTTAATTTATTGTAAATTTGCAATTTTTTTAAGTTAGCAAAGATTTAAATAGCTTAATTGAAATAAAAAATTAGTAGATATACTCAAAATAAATAAATATTCTATTACAACAGTCCGTAAAAAATCTTTAAAAAAAATCCGGGCCGTGCCCTGCAAATGGTATATCTCCAGGCCTCTGTTATTCTTCTTAAAAAAGAGAATGTTCTCCCATTAGTTTACTAATGGGAAGAGTTTATAAACCCCTTTAATACATTGGGAATTTAATCTAAAATGTGCTTGAAATAATGCAGAGCATCCACAACATTTTTTGGGACTATATTAACCATAGTTAATCTTATAAACATAGTTATTCAGCTAGTAAGGCATCATAAGATACTTTAACATATACATAATAAAAATCTAACAAATATTTTTTTTCTATCACCATCTGAAAAAAGTTGGGAAGGCTTTTGTGGAAGTTATTTGCAGATTAGTAAGTGCTGCATGATGAATTAAAAATTCATTTATTTGGGTTATAAATGTATCTGATTTAAGATATACTCTTCTACTGATCCTATATTAATGTTTTAACGATGAGCTTGCCTTGCTACAAGTCGAGGGAGACAAATATTAAACAGGTATAGCTCTGCTTTTGACTCAACAATAAAATATAAAATATGAAATTCTTCAACAACATTAGCCCTAATTTCCTTGAGTTCTGATAAAATGCTCTCCGCTATTCTCATTTTCTTAATCAAGTCAATGTCATGTTTTTGAAAAGTAATACTTAAAATAATTGTATAATTAAATAATACATTCTAATGAGAAATAAAATTTGGAATAAGCATTGTATCCAATAATTTTCTTGCTTCTGAGGAAATATTTCTTTCAGGCCATTGTGATATTTCAGTAATAGCAAATAATTGGCTCTTCTAACTCCTTAAGCTGTTACTGCTTGATGGCAGAGACTCTATCTCGTTGGACTTGCAATTTCCTTTTCCCTGACAAGAAGTTTCAGAAATAATTATAATTTGACTAGAAATTTGAAAATGGTAGATAAATATTACGCCACTAAAAATTTGAAAATAATAAGTAAATATTACGCCGGAAAACTTAAAATCGAATTTAATTGATAAAATAACTTAGTAGATAAATGCGATAAAAAATGTAATTAAATATATATTTAATATGACGAATAAATATTAACAAATATAAATTAATTTAAACAATAATATTTTTGAAAAATATATCCGGCATCTGCATTTATTGCTTTGGGGGGGATTTGTCCCCCTGCCCCCCCCCTCCGCTGCGTACGCCAATGGGTGTTTGGATAAATTGTATTTTTTGTTGACTTGTCATGGAATTCTACATAAGTGTGAGCATCAGCTGTATTATAAATAAATCATCTATCCTTCGATCATAATGCTTGATAATATTTTATTTTATATCTATAAATTTCTTGAAATCTTAGGCGTAGATAAGAAATACTTTCCAGAACGCTTTTCCCACCATAATATATGTGAAAAAATTAAACTTTATAAAGCTGCTGGGTATCATGAAATGGAGAAACATGTTGGAAATATTAATAATTATATACCTAAACATTCTTTTCCTCCACAAATTATTTTCTTCTTATTCTCGTTATTTATATTCTTTATAGTAGTTTTCATATGGAGGCTTATCGGGTAATAAATATTATTTAAATAACAAAAATAATTGGTTATTTATTACAGTCGATTATTAAGATATGGCCAAGCTAAAACATTGCCTAAAGATGTAGCTTTAATTTATGGGACTCCAACAGATAAATTTATTCCCAGCCCTTCACCTTATGTCTTGAAATTAGAAACCTATTTAAGAATGGCCAATATACCATATAAAGTACAATTTAATATGAATTAATATTAGTGATGCATGCCATTCCTGGCATGATTTTCATTCTTTGGGTCTGGTTGGTTCTTTTAAAATTCTCATGCCAAATTATAAATGTTCTATTTTTTTTAGTTTTTGTGATATACCCCTCTATTACTAAATTTGACGATATTTATTATAGTGTTAGCATTTTTATTCACAATAATATAATTATGATATTTAGGTGCTCATGGATGAAAATGAAATCATTATTTTTTTCTATAAATACATTGCGAAATAAAATTTAAAATAAAATTATCTATTTAAGGAGTATATAATTAAAAATTTATAAATTTTTTTTACTTATTAAAAAAAAAGTTGGGCTTTAAAAGGTTTAAGTTTAACACATTTATAATATTTCTTTTATTAAATATGTGAAATTAATAATAAAAAAGTGGTTACAACACTAAAAATAATATCCTATGTGAATAAATTATTGAATACTGTCAATTTAAATATATTTTTATTGAATTAAATTTAATATCTATGAATGAGAGTTAATAAATATTTTTTATAAAATCTAGTACTAAATCTGGTCAGGGAAATTTTTAATTTAAATGTATTTTTATTGAATTAAATTTAAAATCTATGTATGAGAGTTAATAAATATTTTTTATAAGATCTAGTACTAAATCTGGTCAGGGAAATTTTTTTAGAATCTGGTGCAAATGAAAACATTAGATCCTGTATATCTTCTAATTAATAAAAGTTAACATTTATTTACTTGAATGCTAATAACAATAAAATCTTTAATGTTTGATATGGCTTCAAAATACTAACATTAATTATTGTAATGTTTAAAAATTTATTTATTTATTGATGTTTTTGTAGATAGATAGTAATTTCATCAAATCTACAGAAGGGAAAGTACCTTGGATTCAATACAATGGCTTAGAAATAGCAGATTCACAAGGCTGCATTGATTATTTTAATAAGAAGCTCGAATTTGATTTCAACAAACAACTTTCTGAGAGGGAAAAATCAGTAGCCCTTGCATTTAGAATATTGGCGGAAAACCATTTAGTTTGGTAAGTTAATACTTTCTATATATATTTATACAATTGCTTAAGAAATGTATATCTTAATAACTAACTTTGATAGTCATATTATGAATCTACATAGTGACAACTCAACAGTGGTTTACCATCTCTTCTTAATGCCCCCCTCGGTTCACATTATTCTATAGCACACTTACCATGATATTTCTGGATACAGTATAAAAAAGGGGATCACATCTTTATGGTGTGTGCTGTTATATCGGCTTCTATATCCACCAGTGAAGGAGAACATTATGGATTTTAATAACTTTATAGAGGCAATCAAATTTTAAAATAAATAGTATAAGATGGATAATATGAAGAGATGGTCACATTGGAGATTAAATTTGTTAATTTGACCACATCTATAAAATGACTAATTAATAAACCACTCTTGAGTGATCACTATATGGAAGTTTTACTCAATGATGTTATCTACTACATATAGTAATAAAATTGTTAAATTTACAAAACAAAAATGATTGGAATTATCATATGCAATTTTAATTTTCACATCATAATTTTTCATTGAGCAGAGGTTTTAATAATTTATTATTACTCTAAATTGCATATGATATTTATTATAAAATTTATTAAAGAAAATTTTTTTTTATACGGATAATTTAAAAGTTATTTATTTTAGATCAAAATAAAGTTTTGAGGTCATTTATGACGTTTTGCATAATATATTTAAATTTTAAAATAAATAACAACTTGGTTCTATTTTCTTTACTTAATAAATTTTATTAAATTTCATTTACCTAGAGCTCTTTATTTAAAAATAATAGCTGGCGACTCCCATGGCAACTTTATTGTTATTTATTATCCCGCCTCTTTCTCTAAACTTGTAATAATTTTATTTTTTGGTATGTCACAGGTGCCTAGTTATGTTTAGATTCATTTACTGCCCGATACATCACTTTTTGAGTCAATTACACTTGACTTGTTGCCAGCGATTAGCCTATTATCTGTTATGGCCGTATTACAAATGTCAAGTCTCCAAGAAAATTACACAAAATGGAATAGGGTACAAAACTCTTCCCCAAGTCTATGCCATAGCCAGCGCCGATCTTAACGCCTTGTCAACTTTTTTAGGTTTAAAAATCCCTCATAAATTTTGATTGGAAATTTCATTGCCTTTTCTAAAAATGCTCCCTCTTTTTATGCTGTTCTAGTTTAATAAATTTAATTATATTTCGATATTTAATTTTTGTGTATCCCTTAATTTTAAGAAAGTCATAATAATAATAAAAATACAATTAAAATTAAAAAAATATTTATTTACCGCTAAAGGGATACAGATTACCTTTTTTTACGATTTATTTATTTTTCCTCCTCTTCTTTAAAAATAATTTATGGACCAACTTGGTAATTATTGAAGGTCACGGTGCAAATTTCCAATTTAAAAGACTCAGTGGAATTACAATCTATTGAAAAACCGACGAACCCGCGATTTTCAATTCAAAGATAGTATTGGATTCCTGACTTATTTTATTTTCATGATATTTTTTTTAGATGTGTAAAATAAAAACATAATTATTTATTATGCTAAAGTCTGAAATTATTTTGATGATATTTATACACTGTTTTTAAACATATTCTTACTCTGGATTTTTATCAATAAAAATATTTTTATTTTTAAATATCAATATTCAATCCATTCGATTTTAAATCGAAATTTAAATATTTTTTCACTGGATATTTTCTTTTTTTTTTATTACCGGAGCTCGTATACAGATAAAGTTACGTTAATGTAGATTATGGCTAGGATATCTTGTTGATATTGATATGCGATAAAATATTCGAAAAAAATAAACCTTTGTCTTCGCTAGCAATATTCATATTCGCGCATTTTTTTATAATTTCCTGCAAAGGTAAAGGCTAACAAATAGTTACAATTTCATGGATGGATGTTTTTTTTTAATTTGAATTGCATATAAAATACCTTTTAATAGAATTTAAAATTAATGTGGAACAGGTTCAATTCATACTTAATCCAAAAACGGTGCAAAAGATTGAATTATAATTTTCTCGCTTTAAAAGATTGGAGGAGGACCTATTTAAAAAACTTAACTATTACCTTCTTTATCGATAACGTAATACTTTAGTTAATTCCCCAAATGATCTAAATTAATAAGAGTAGGATATAACCACCAAATAATAATAAAGAACAATGAAGAAACGGATTGTTTTATATGTTTAGGACGGATCTATATGATAGGTTCAGAAATAAACATTCATATACTTCCTTCAATAAATAAGCAATCCATTTCTTCGTATTCCGTTTAATTTTTATAATTAATCATCGATTTTTGTTTATAATTTAACAATCACATCATAATCCGCAGGAAATAAAAGTTATTTTATGGGAGAGCAGCCCTCCGAAGTTGATGCTTCGATCTTCGGGATAATTTCTCAATTTTTATGGACATTACCTAGCGATAACCTTTTGAAAGATAAATTTCAAAGTATTCTATATTTATATATTATGAGCCGTTAGATGTCAAGGATTTTTTTAATCCAATTTATATTTTTTAATTTATTCCTTATTTCTTAAAATATATCTTATGTATTTTACCATTATTCGATTTTGACTTATGATATAACAAACTTAAATACTATAATATTATACTATTCGCACAGCTGATTGGACCAATTTAGCCTCGTATTGTGTTAGGATGAAGAAACGATTTTGGCCTGATTGGGATGAAAGGATTAAGACGGGCCGATTGGGATGAAATTAGGACAGCAATCATCCTATGGATTGACAAATATGTGCATTTACTTAATCTAAATTTGATCAATTATTAAAATCTCTATGATATTGTTAAAGTTATATTTTTTATAATTTTAGCTTATCAATCGCAATGCATATAATTTTTTAAATCAAATTTAAAACCTATGTTTATTATTCATATATTTATTTGCAAAATCAATATTGAATTATTATTTTTTAAATATAATTTTGATTATTATAATCTCGAGGCGAGAATAGTATTCATATTAGTCGTTCATTTATTTATAGCTGTGCATTTTTAATTATATAATATTTTTTGTTTTTACTTAATCGTTTTGAAATCGTGAATATATTTTATGTTATATTGCTCATTGAAATTATACCCTTTAATTTATAAAACAATGCAAGATTAGCTTTATAAATAAATTTATTTTATACATATAAAGATTGATTTTGAAGTGCATCAAATTTTTTTTGTATTTATCTCAGGTAAAAAAAAATATCAACACATTTTCTAGTTTTTCTTAAATCACTCTTTCTTTTGATCCAGTTGTAAATTTTAATTAATTTTTAAACCCGAAACAGCCTGAAATTTTTATTTATTTTTTAGGTCTCGCCTGCAATTTATAGTAAAAAATATAAATTAAACATATTTTTATGAATATGAATGAAGTAACTTAATTGCGTTTTTCTTATTACAGATATATTTTAATTTTTTTCTTAAATCTAAAATATGATGAACTGTTGTTGAGCATAATAGGTCTTGAAGAATAAATGCTACAGGGTAAAATAATCCAGTAATTAATCCAAATACTAAAATTACAAGTTCCAAAATCAATAATTTAGTAACTGTAATATATACAAGTCTAAAACAATATTCAAAGTACAAGCCAAACTAAAAAAAACATAAAGCCTCCAAGTTTCGCTATAATGTTCATATTTTAATATAATATTTATAGAGAAAAATAAATAAAGATGCAAAATGTAATATAAGAGAAAACAAAATACGATTATTTTCCACTAAACTAAAAGTAAATAAATGTAAAATATAGGTACATTATAAAGCTAAACATTGAACACAAATTAATGATATTTTATGTCATCAAATATAACAATTATCATTTTGTTGTGTTATAACAGGAGAAAATATTAAATTGTTTATATTTTTTAAACCCGCCCCGATTCTTAAATTTTTTTGTAGGTCCAAGCCCGGTCCTCTATGAGTCATTTAAAAATTCAACTGATTATTTTAAATGCTAACTAAATGTAATAAAAGTTATCTTAGAAATTGGAATAAATGATTCGCTTCTTAAATTTTGAAACGATTTAGATTCGTTTTTATACGAATCAAATATTCGTAATACGAATAATTTGATTTTTTTTAATAAAAATTAATTATTTCAAATATTTAATTAAGTAGACCAACTAAATTGATAAAATTCAAACATTTCATTGCATGATTCATAATTGCACATATACATTTAAAAATAGATTTATAAAAAGCCATTCTTTCAGGGTTTTTCTATTTGTTTCTAATTTTAGAGAATGTGAGATTTTTGGTCTATAAAATTAGATGCTAATATAGTGTTTTCCTAAAATTTGCGGCGGGGGCACTCTACTCTAAAAAATTAGTATAGGGCACCTATAATAGCAGCGAAAATTAAAAGTCAATTGAACTTTCACTTAACGAGCAGGAAATAGAGATCTACCCAATATACAGTTTCATCATATTCACCAGCTCCCCAATTGGTGGTTTAGAATCCATTGCTTCTTCAATAATGCTTTATCTAGCTTTCTTCATTTAAAAAATATTACCTCCACATCAAGCTTTTTTTCTTCTCAAAAACATTTATTATATCCCTAAAATTCCTTACGCTCTTCGATCTATCTCAATTTTCAAATTTCGTAAAGCTGACAAATCACATACTGAAGAGATCCTTAATCTCTGCTTTAAGCATAACTCATGATTACAAACAACACTTTCATGCAAGCCTGGGTTCACTATCTTAGGTCCACCCATAAATATTTTTATTAATGGATTCATAGCTTCTCATCTCTCATCTTATCCATAAAAAGACCAGCTTTCCCCCTTTGCTGATCCCTTGTTAGCCGAAGCCCTGTCATTTGGGATAATTTTTTAGTCCTAAAAACTTTTCGACCCTCCTCGTGAGGAAGATTGGGATTCCGCTCAAAGAAGGCTTCGTCACTTATTTAAAATTTAGCCTTAACGATGACGATCTCACAGTTTTTCCCCAATTGAACCAAGGATTCGGTTACTATGGAAACCATACCTTCCAACAGCTCCGATTCGACACTTTCCTCTGATAAGCTAAGGTTTAGTATTAATTATGACTCAACTCTTGATGTTCTACCTTACGCGTGTAAATATTATGTAACTAGCTTATATATCAAGGGCGGCATTGCCGCTTCGTCGAGGCCATTTCTCACAGCACACCAAATGTAACGACATAATTATACGTGCACTTAAATTCGCAGGCATTCACTTTAGACTTAAACCAATCTGCATATTTAGAACCGATGGAAAAGACCTGCTAGAATGTCCTTAATTTCTTAATTAAATGTTGACAATAGTGTTGTTAAACGGCTCTTTTTGAGCCTATTTTTAAAAATGGCAAACTCAATATTTCATTCAGAAAAATATTATGCAAGCCTTAAAATTTTTCTCTTAGAAAGGTAAAAAGGTTTGAACATCTATTAAATAAATTTTAAGGCTTAGACAATATATTTCTGGCTAAAATATTGAGTTAGTCATTTTTTAAAAATCGGGTCAAATTAAGCCGTTTAACAACACTAGTTCACATTTGGTTTGGGATTTGACCTGCATTAATTCAAATGCACCATCCAGCCACAATTTCGATGCCCTCGCCATTATAGAAACTTGGAAATACACCAAATACAGCTCCACCGATCCTTCTTAATCATTCATACCCTTCGCTTGCTTCATTTTTACAACTTTCAGAAATAAAGCTCAATACTTTTTTGAAGAATTGGGAAGACAGATTTAATATTTTATTTTAGAACAAATTAATAATACAAAATTTTACCCTAAATTTAAAAAATCGGTATATTATAAATTCAGTAAAAGTTTATATTATATTCATATATTAAATTTTTTAAAATCCATCAAATATATTTTAATTTATATGTAACAAATTAAGTATAAATATATTTTTATAATTAGTCATATTCTATCTAGGCCTATCTAAAAACAAATACGAGTCAATTAATGAATTAATCGTATTCAATTTTTTTAAACGAATCGATTAATTTACTATTCGTAATTATACCAATCAAATAAAAATAGTATATTCTATAAATTATTTGATTTTCTTAAAAGAATCGAATATAAATAACTTTTAATTCTTAATGAATATAAGAATACAAATTTTTTAATATATTATTCGTGATGCCTAAAGGTATTTGAGACAAAATGTTAAGATTAAATTGTTGATACGATTGTCAAAAAACTATAGCATAACTTTTCAAGTTAATAAAGAAAAACGGAATTTTACCAAACGATTTTTCCAATTTTATTTCTTTAAAAATCCCAATCAATTAAAACTCGATTGTATATAATCAATGCATTGTATACAATATATATAAGCATCATATAATTTTTATCAATATTCTTTTTTAATATCCTTGAAATTATGTTAACAACATTAAATTAACTCAGAAACGGAAAAACATAGTAATAATTTTAAAATAAAATTACAACAAGCTATATCACGCTCCCTTTCCTCAGAAAAAAAACCGGGGTTGGGTCACTATATCTTTGTTTTGTTGATATTTGACCTTTCCTTGTTTTGCAATAGCGGTTAATATGGTTTATATCCTATGTTATTATTGCAGGTTGTCGTAAGTATGTTTTTCGGTAAAATATCCATCATTCAATCGTTACCTAGCATGTTTCTTTATCATATCGTAGTTGTAGTAGTCATACATCGTTGACCTTGATATTGATCGTTCACATAGGCAGCTTCTACATGACAGGATTTTTACTGGATGCAAACTCCCTTCAAAAATCTTTGCCCACCCCCCTAAAAAATTCTGCCCACCTTCGGCGGCGGTGTCTCCTTATTATTATTTTACCTTTTAAATTTATTGATACTCTTTTCAGAGAATTTATAAAGGATAACTTAAATTAATCTATCACTACTACCAACTATCGATATTTTGTGAATATAAAGAATTTATTTTTTAGATAATAAATTCAATTAAAACCTCCATTATTTACATTATTAAGGCATTATGAGCTTGCTGAAATGATAGCAGAAAGTTTTATTTGGAAATTTAATAGATAACCCCCCAGAAAATTTATCTTACCACCATTAAGCAGCCTACCCCCTACCTCCCCCTCAAAAAATAGGATGCAAACTGTTCCTACCCCTCCCGCTCATTTAGACGCTGCTCATAGGCGTAGCCAGGATTTTCTTAAGGGGGTGGATAAAAATTACTGGGGGCTTCGCCCTCAGATCCCCCATTTTAGGCGGGCCTTCAGCTCGCTTTTGCCCGATAGTCATAAAATTTTTTACAAGATAGGAGGTTAATTTTAGTAAAAAATAAGCCTGGAACCAGCTTTTGCCCGATAGTCATAAAATATTTTTACAAGATAGGAGGTTAATTTTAGTAAAAAATAAGCCTGGAACAAACATGAAATATATTTTTATTAGTTAAATATAATAAATTACTTGTACATACATTAATATAAAAGCATGGTAATAATTTATTCCAAACAAGTATAAGAAATTTATTTATAAAAAGTAAGTAGACATTGAGTTGATATTCCTCTATTATATAGAATTAGTTACAAAATACTAGGTAAAATTCCACTTTTACAGACATATTTGTCAGTTAGAAAATATATTAAAGTTAATATTTTAACAAATTTTACTAATCAATGCTCTTGATAATAAATATACCAACAATTTGCATTCAATTATTTAACGCCATCTAATTAATTTAAATATAAATGATATTAAAAATTAATCTTCATATTATTCATCCCACAATGTCTTTAAATGACATTTTCTGATGTCCTTATCAATATTTAATAGTTTTCTGTAAAATATATAATTCGTTAAAATGGTGAAAATAACTTGATTGTCATATGATAATTTATAAAATTAGATATACTGTAAATCTACAACATATAAAATTCCACTGTTTGTATTCTGCTTTAATTTTTTTATTTAACTTATGATTTAATTTTATCAGTAGTTTTATAATTATATTTTACTTTTATTAAGATAAATAAATTAAAATTACTCACTAAAAAATTATATTTGATATATTATATTATTTAGTAATTTTATGGATCTATTATTAATAATTATAATACATTTTACTTTTGTCTTAAGACTTATGTTTGGCTTGTATTTCATTTCTTAAAAAACATTTTTGGTTCACTTTTTTTATATATAAATGCTTTTTTCCAAAACGTATAAATTATGATGAATAGTTTTATAAAAAATATCAACTTTTACATTCTTTCTTTCAAATTATTGTTTGAGATATATGCATACATTTTTGGGGGTCAGGGATTGGGAGGAGAACTAAGGGATATTTTTTATTAGCTAAAAATAATATTCACAAAAAGTGATAAATTTCTGAAGGAGGGGGGGATTTCCCCTTGCACCCCCCCCCTGGCTACGCCTATGATCGTTCATCATTTACGTTTTCGATCATACGGTTGGTTATAATATGGTATGATTAGTGATTATACGATTGTTTACATCCCTTCTTATAGTTGTTAATTATCAATAAGATTTAGGTTTTTGTTAAGTAATGTAAATATGGATAGAAATTTACATCTTCATCAACCATGGATTTTTTTTAGGTTTATTACTTAAATTTACATTTCTTACAACAAATTAATTTGTTTATTTTACAGCTTTCACCAGAAATTATATATTTTTAGTACTTAATATAAATTTTACACAATTCAAAATAAAACCAATTCACTTTTTTTACTAAACAGATCTTCTCTAGCTTTCCCTTTCCCTCTTTACAATTACCATAGTATGCGTGATAAAATAATCCTCCTTTCTTAATTCCATTCAATAACTTCCTTTATTTACTATTAATATCCCATCAATTTTATCGATAAGATATTTTTATAGTTAACCTTCGCAACACATATGTTATTTACCCTTTACATTTTTTTCTTTTATTAATTAATTTTATATATCGAATACTTTAACTTTTACATTAATGTAAAATAATCAAGTCAATTCAATATAACCTCGATATTTTTTTGTTCAATATTAAATCTTATGTCTTATGCTCATTTTCGCAATCTAAGCAGTTTGCCATATCCACAATTTTATGAGATTTCACTTCCTTAATTTCAACGAAACCTTATCTTTGAACACATCATAATAAAAGGGATTAAATTCTTGGTTGCATTTCCCCAATAATAATTTTCTCTTTTACTATTTTCACGTTTGCATTTTGACCTCCATATTTTAAATTAATTTATCCTTTTGAAATGTCTATTTAAAATTAACTATATTCACAACCTTTTATATAAATCCTCAAGTATAATTATCACCGTAGAACAA
Source organism: Gordionus sp. m RMFG-2023 (assembly GCF_954871325.1). Taxonomy (NCBI): domain Eukaryota; kingdom Metazoa; phylum Nematomorpha; class Gordioida; order Chordodea; family Parachordodidae; genus Gordionus; species Gordionus sp. m RMFG-2023. The sequence continues at coordinate 71,398,998 of NC_088775.1, forward strand.
TAAATAATAAAAATGATCAGAAACGTAATTGAAGTTCTTTTGATTTTTTTTTGGCATTCAGGCTTTTATTTTATATTTTAATCCACTCATCTGTCAAAGTTTAATATTCCTCCCAATGCTCGTATATTTTAGTTCATTTCATGAACATCGTCCTTTACATTTTTCTTCTTTCTTTATTTTCCTTACAAATTTCACCGGGAAATTTTGTGATAAAAGCAACCTTTGTCTCTCAAAATTTAATTATATATATATTTTATAAAAATTTATCATATTATTTTATTCCAACAGGGATTTTTCTCCTTTTATTTTATTTTCAATTTCCAATCTTATATAATCCCTATCCTAATAATATTTTCTAACTCAAATACTTTATCCATTTCTTTAACACGATTATTATTTAAAATTTTAGGCCATCTCTGATGTTATCCCATAAATTTTCATATCTTCTGGAGTTTCAGAAATATTATGTACCATATTTACAATTTTAACACTCTCCGGAACCTTATTGTCAATAATGTCGCTTCTCTTGTTATAAAAATCTCGAATATTTATTAGTGTTCTTGGTATTTTATTTATTTCATTATTTTTCACTATAATACTTGTTACCACTCCTTATATAGGATTGTAACTTATTTGTCGAAGCTAGTGGGGGAGACTTAATACAATTAAGGAACCTAGTATTAAATAAAATTAATATATAAATAAATTTCGGTTAATAATCTTACGAATGTTACAATTCTTTAGAGACCACGCTATTAATATCCTGAATTTTGCACAATAGTACTAAAGCCTTTTAAAATCATAAAACAAGACAAAACTTTTTATTTGGAAATTTTATCCCATTTATATACTTTTTTTTTAAATATGCAAAACAAAACTACAAGTATATTAAAAATTCATAAAAATTACAAGTATTCATAAAAAATAATTAAAATTACAAGTCTATTCAAATTCATAAAAAAAATATATTCCTAGACTACATATTCAAATTAATATCTTACAATCGTCGATCATATATTCACAAACTAATTATATAAAAATATAAATTATATTCAAATTAATTTAGCAATCGTCGATCACAAGCGAATATAATTATTGTCACAATTGGGAGATTTTATCATTGGAAATCAAACCTAAATATAAAAAGAAAATATATACTAAAATTATAGTTGAATCCTTTATTAAATAATAATAAATATAATTAAATACAAAGTGAAAAACATAATCAAAATAAAAGAAAATTAAAATTAATATAAGAAAAGAAAAGAAAAAAATTAAAAAGTAAATTTTAGTTAAAAAAAATCTTTTTCGCATCATAATTTCTCCATTATATATCCTTTTTCTTTAATCAACATTTACATAGTCTCCCTAACGAAGAATAAAAAGTTCTACATCCCACTTGTTAAAACTGTTAAAGTATGAAAAAATCTACAAATATCACGCGTTTTTTTCTCATTTACATAGACGGGGATATTTAAATAAAACATTATTTTTGTTTACGATTTGCATAATGCATTTTTTTGTGAAGCAAAACTGCAACACCCTTCCATTTAAGTTAGACCCACCAATCAGCGAATGACCAACTTCTTTCGATTTCGACTTTACAGATCTTGTATCTCCACCAAATCTATTTGTCTTAATCTTTAATGTCTTCTAGTTTCTCACGACGGCGGTCTATTGTCTAATATTCTTCACTTTTAAGGACTGTTTGTATCCGATTACAATCTGAAATTCTTTAATCCTTCTGTTTCTTGTCAACCCCTTGAAAACGATTATCTCTTGATCTCTATAGGCAATTGACGAACTCGATTCACTTCTGTTATCATGATTCCCGATACATTCTTCTAGCTCTTTTTAATTATATTTTGTTTTAACCTTGGTAAATTATAATTGATCAACGCTTTTTCTCGGAAAATGATTGGCGATAATTAGTCTGCGATTACTATTGTTTCCGCGAATTCTTGTCTCTATATCGTCAACTTTCATATCTTAGACTAGAGTTTCAGTTAACACTTGGCTATATTGGTCAGCGATTAACGATTGCAGCTCGAACGTCTTGACCCTTTGTTCTATCTAGTCGCTTGTCTTTGAAGTTCTAGGCATCTAATTATTGTAACCGTATAGATCTTACGACAGTTCCTAGATATCGACTTTGTCTTTATTCTCACTTGATCTTGGTCTCACTGTTTCAGATCGAATCTAATCTACTTCGACCTAAAATAATCTATTTAACCCTTTATAACTTCTGAAATAATTTATCCCTTTTTCTTACCCATTTATTCTCAAATTTGAACTACACCGAATATATCATATGTCCACTTCGTCTTAAGGTTATCGCCTCTAATCTAATTCTTCCTTGCTTAATCTATTATATTTTTTAACTTCGAAATATTTGCTCACTTTTTTCTCTAATTAAATTTTAAAATTATAATACATCGATGTCAAATTCTATCACCCCTCTACCCTCAATGTAGCCCAAATCCATATTTTCCTTGAGCCATTTGTAGGTAATATCCACATCCTTTGTCAACATGTCTATCTACCGTTGTATCTATATCTAAAATTCTCTTGAATATCTTGAATCTAAAAAAATCTTAGTTCTAAATTTTTATAAGAAATATTGTAATCTTGTGGTACACGCCTGTTCTTTAAAGAAACTAAAATATCTATTTCTTTTCTTCTTTATGCTGTTCACGTCCATTATTCAAAAACAACTGGAATAAATATCTTTTATTTTGTTCTTTTTCACCAAATGACTTATCTTCTCGCAAGTCTCATTGTTTCTCAACACACCAAAATTATGATTCTCATAACTCTCGCAGACATGTTAAAAAACAAATCAATTATGTCTATCATCAATTTTTTTCTATCTGAAAATATGATTCTCATAATTATGTCTATCATCAATTTCATTCTATCTGAAAATATGATTCTCATAATTATGTCTATCATCAATTTCATTCCATCAGAAATTATCATTCTCATAAATGTGTCTATCATCAATTTGTTCCTTTATAAATTATGATTCTCACAATTATGTCTATCATCAATTTTAAAACACAAAATTATGATCTAATTCTAGCACAACTTGTTTAAAAAAAACGTACTTTTTATTTCACAATTTTATATCAGTATATTACACTAAAATTTTTCTTTTAAAAACATCCTGAATTCCTACTTTTTTTTCCGAAGTATTTCATATCCATATCATTATTAAAAGAAATTATTTCTTCATTCTGCACGATATTTTCTTCTATCTAAAACCGATTAAAACAATTTAAAATAAATCTTATCATTTCTTTTTAGTATTTCTAGTATTTCTCTATCTTTTTACTATTATTAGAATAACGTTGCCTAATTGCCTTAAAATCTTATTTGATTCAAAAATAAAAATCCGATCTCTAATTGAGCTCGTTTGCGGCATAAATTTTCTAATGACGAAAGCCGTTTCTCTTTATGAAGATTTTTGGTTAATCTACAACCTAATATTATACTACATTCACGTATCAAATCCTTGAGGCTGTTTTATCTCTCGCAGCCCTTAAAATAAAAATTAAACGTAAATCTTCAATAAGAATTTAATTACAACATCAACTATTTCCTAATAATAAATTTATATTCTAATCTTATTCGCTGAATCTTTAAATTATTATATCTTAGCAAACTATTAGTTTAATATCAACCTTCGCAATTTATGTTTCTTTTTCTTTGTCATAGTTATTTCTAGTGATCAATTAATAATAATTCTAAAATCTAAAATATCAGTCTCTATAAGTTTCAATTCAAATGGTTTTTAGTTTACCAGTAACTTCTAAATATAAAATTCCTAATTATCACCTTTAAATAACTAAACACAAACTTCTTTATATCTTATCTACTATGAATGCTACCTTTATAATTCTTTGTTCTTAATTTTAGATTTTATATTCTACATAAACATAATCTTATCAAAATAATTTTTCTTTTTCACTTTTATTTACATATTTTTCTTACGTTCTTCTGGAATTTTTTTTTTGTATTAGAATACAGTTTGACACTTCTCCTTGTCCCACCCTATATATTGATTTGCATTAGACTGAAAAGTTGTAATTGCCCTGTCGCCCTCTCTCCAACACCATTGTCAAATAAAGAAAAGTTAATTAAACTGAATATGCCCATAGAACATAATGTTTCGGTAACAAATGTTGTAGTTGAGAATTAACGAGAATTAGTGTTGTTAAACGGCTCGTTTTGAGCCGATTTTTAAAAACGGCTAACTCAATACTTCATCCAAAAAAATATTACACAAGCCTGAAGATTTTTCTCATAGAAGGAACAAAGGTCTATACATATATTATCGAAATCTTGAGGTTTAGGCAATATTTTTCTGGCTAAAATATTGAGTTAGCGGTTTTTAAAAATCGGCTCAAAACGAGCCGTTTAACAACACTAACGAGAATACAAATAAATAGTATAAATAAATTAACTACTAATACTTTATTAATTAATATATATTGTAATTACATAATCATAACTAAAATATAAAAATTAAAATTATAAAAATTCATAAAAATAATAAAAATTACAAGTATTCATAAAAAATAATTAAAATTACAAGTCTATTCAAGTTCATAAAAAAAAAGTATTCCTAGACTACATATTCATATTAATATTTTACAATCGTCGATCATATATTCACAAACTAACAAATTATATAAAAATATAATTTATATTCAAATTAATTTAGCAATCGTCGATCACAAGCGAATATAACAATACTTTTAGGATAATGAGTCTTAGTAATGTTTGCACCATTTCCTCTTAAATTTAACCACAGTCCTACTTTTGATAATTTTGTTATCCTTTCAATTCAAACTTTTATCATTGACTTGTTAGGGTAATTTATTTCCTACTACTATTTTCAAATCCAAATTCTTATCATTTACTTGTATCTCGGATAATCTTTTTCCCAACCTTATTTTTTTCTGGGAGCATTTAACATGTTCCTCATTATTTTCAACGTTATACTTATAACTCGTAATCGGCAATTCTTTATATTTACACTTTCTATGGAATTTATTTCATTACACATATATCATACACCAATTCTTCCTTTAAATCATTATTTTATAATCTTGATCTCTAATTTATTTTATAGTCAAAACAATAGATTCTTTATTATAAAATTGTTTCTTATATATAGTCTTTTATAATTAAGTCATTTAACTACTACTAATATGCAATTACATTGACCTCCATAAGATAATATAAAATGTAAGAAATATATAATCCAAATAGCGTAACCTTTTAAAAAATATATAAACATTCAAATATAACATATCTTCTTTCCCACCAAGTTAAGATCGTCTATCAATCTTTTTATTACCAAGTTCAAGTTCATCTATTAATCTTTTTGTTGGCTTTCGTTCCCTTGTTGGATAACGCGATTGCCTTCCTTTTTGACTTGGTTCAATTGGTATTATTGATTTGGTTTCGTCTGGTTCTTCCCTTATTCGTAGTTGATCTGCGTGTTTTCGTACTATTTTATCTTTTTCTTCTACATTATACGAGAATTTTGCTTGTTGATTTATTATTTTTCCTTCATGCCATCCTTTTTTAAGTAGATTTTTTATCCAAACTAATTCGTTTTCTCCAAAATCTCTATGTATGCCTTTGTTTAACTGATCGTGTTTTACTACAGAGGTTTCTAATTTTTCAGTAATTGATGGTTTCACCCAGTCTAATAAAGTATTTAGTCTTCTCCCCATAAATAGTTTAGCAGGTATTCGGCCCGTTGAGGAATGTTCGGAATTTCTATATGCAACTAATACTTCATTAAGGCATTTTTCCCCATCATTTGATTGTTCTCTATTAGCAAAATACCGATTTTTTATAGTTTGTATGCATCTTTCAACTAATCCGTTACTTCTCGGATGGTATGGTGTTGTTCTTATGTGTTGTATATTCTTATTTTTGCACCATTTGTAAAATTCATTTGAAATGAATTGTGGACCATTGTCTGTGACAATTTGACGTGGAACACCATATCGTGTAAGCCATTTTTCTAATCTATTTATTAAATTTTTACTTGTGGTATCTTTGATTCTATCGATCTCTATCCATTTTGAATATGCATCGATTCCTACCAGCCAATAAAATCCGTCTAGTGGTCCGGCAAAATCTAAATGTACCCTTTCCCAGGGTTGTGCTGGCGGATTCCATGGGTATACGGCAACTTCTGGTATATCTCTGCGATGTTTTTGACACCCAATACAGCGGTTGACTAATTTTCGACATCTTTATCTAATTTTTCCCACCATATATAATGTCTCGTAATGGATTTCATCGATGTAATACCGGGATGACCTGTATGTAATATCTGTAAAACTCGTTTTTGTAGTGAATATGGAATTATTAAGCGACCATTCCAAAATAGGATACCGTCATTATTTTCTAATATATCTATTCTTGTTCTAAAAGCTTGTAATTCTGGTGCTTGATTTTGTATTTGTACCATTTAATAATATTTTTACTCTTCTTAAAATTGGATCTTTAGCAAGTTCTTTTCTTGATAGAGTTAATGTGTCATAAGTAAGATTTCGTATATATTTCACTGTTTTATTTTCACTTGTTATTTTATTATCATTTATCTCTATTGGGTTTCGCGATAAAGCATCTGCAATTATATTACTTGCGCCATACTTATACATTATTTCATAATCATATGCTGATAATTTATAAGCCCAACGTAACAATCTTTGGTTTGTTAAATCCTTTAAATCTCTGTTATCCCCATATATTTTTGTTAAAGGTTTATGGTCCGTTCGTATTTTAAATTTTCGTCCATACAAATAGTTATGAAATTTTTCTACGCCGTTTACTATGGCTTTGGCTTCTTTGTCGATTGTTGAATAATTCTTTTCAGCATCTTGTAAAGTTCTCGAGGTGTAAGCTATTGGGTATTCATTGCCATTATCATATTTTTGCAAGAGTACAGCTCCAAATCTTTGGTTTGATGCATCTGTTTCTAGTATTAACTCAAGATCCGGTTTATAAAATTGTATAGTATTGTGTTCTGTTACTATTCCTTTTGCTTTTTCAAATAATGCATCATCTTTTTTAGTCCAATTCCATTTAACATTTTTACTAGTTTTATTATGTAATTCGGCTATGATTCCATGTAAGTTTGGTATGAACCGTGTATAATAGTTTAATATACCTAAAAATGATTTTATGTCATGTCTATATTTTGGCGTTGGATATTTTTGTATTGCTATTATTTTATTTTTATCCGGGTGTATTCCATTTTGATCTATTATGTATCCTAAATATGATACTTTTTCTTTCATAAAATTTATTTCGCTTGTTTTTACTTTTAATCCCGCATTTTGTAATTTTTTAAGGACTTGTTTTATATTCTCGATATGTTCAGTATCATTTTTTCCTGTGATTATAACATCATCTAAATACACTGCTGTATCTTTACAATCAGCCAGTAAATCGTTCATATATCGTTGAAATATTATTGGTGCTGTAGCTATACCAAAAGGTAATCGTAAATAGCGGTAATATCCATTTGGTGTTAACATTGTTAATAATTCTTACGATTCATCGTCAATGCTCATTTGTAGGTATGCATCTTTGAGATCTAATGTTGTATATTTATTTGCATTCGCTATTTTTGCTATTAATTCTTCAAACGTTGGTAGAATGTGATAGTCTTTTAGTAGAAATTTATTTAACGTTACTTTAAAATCTCCACATAATCGTAGTTCGCCTGAAGTTTTACGTACTACTACCATTGGAGTACTCCAGGTTACTCTTGTTGTTATTTTCTTGATTATATTATTTTCTTCCAAACGTTTCAGTTCATTTTCAATTTCGTACTCTTCTAGCTGGCAGTGCAATTGGTTTTGTTTTTTCTTCCAATTGTAGTTTTACTAGTTCGACATTTTTTATTAATCCTAATTTATTATCAAACACCGTAGCAAATTCTTTATATAGTTTGTCAATATTTACGTTACCATTATCATTGTATTTATATCTATTGTTGATCATATTGATTTTTACATTTTTTGGTAACGCTAAATCAAATACGATAATCCATGGAAATCCAAATAGAGCTGCATCATTTGTTTGTGTGACTAATAATGGAAGCCATTTTATATTATTATTCAATTGTACTTTTACATCAGCTTCACCCATAATTTTTATTCTATTATTTCCATATGTAGTTGGTGCTTTAGCCCTTCTAAGTTTTGGCTTTCCGATTTTATTCCATATTATTTTATTAATAATGGTTACTGTCGAGCCAGTATCATATTCCATTTTAATTTTTTGGTTGTTTATTAATACCTCAATTGTTGGATGTTGCCCATATTTGTATATTTTCTTATTGAGACATCCGAATCGTCTTCTTTATTATTGTAATTTGTTCCGTAAATCTTTTCTTTAGTTTTACAACATACGGCGAAGTGGTTTGGTTTCCTACATTTGCTGCACAATTTTCCGTAGGCGGGACAATTTCTAATAGCATGAAACCGATTACAGAAATAGCATGGTTTTCTCCAATTACTATTATTATTTGTATGGTAGTTATTATACCCGGGCATTAGTTGTCTTTTTACATGTGCTTTATTATCATTTTGATAGTGCCGTTTATCATTATCATTATTATTATACTTATACTGCCGATTATTTTTATCATGTTGATTTATCTGATTATCATTATCATGGGCTCTTTGATTTTATATACCATTTTAGCAATATTATTTATTTTTAAGTCGGCTCGTTCCATCGCTAAAGCCAATTCTACCACTTTGTTTAAGCTTCTGGATATCTTAATCGTAGTTCTTTATCCATTTGTGACATCTTTAGTCCGGCGATTAATTGATCTCGAATTCTCAGTTCTACATTGTCTTCAAATTTGCATCTTCGGGCTAGCTCCTTTATATTTTTTAAATAGTTCATTACGGATTCAGTAGCCCCGCGACTTAATCTAATGAAATCAATTCTTGATGCCAAAATAGTTCTTTCATCTTTATATAGTTGTTTTGCTATTTTATATATGTCAATCCATCCTACCTCCTCTATATTTTTAGGATAGAGTAATTTTTTGATATCAGTTATAATGTTTATTCCTCCATATGCTAAAAATAATTTTTTTAAAGTGGCGTCAGTTTGAGGAATACTTTTCACATTTAGTATATATTTGATATAATCAACGTAGTCCTCGATAGAACAATCCTCCTTTTTAAAGTCCTGGAGAATAATTTTATCCATAATTTCTAAATATATACAATTTTTTTTTTATAAACAGAAATTTTTTTAATAATTCTATATATTATTAAACTTGACCGAAGACCGAAAACCGCGTGACTTAGATTTTTTTTTTATTTCGTCGCCATTTTTTATAGTCAAAACAATAGATTCTTTATTATAAAATTGTTTCCTATATATAGTCCTTTATAATTATGTCATTTAACTACTACTAATATGCAATTACATTGACCTCCATAAGATAATATAAAATGTAAGAAATATATAATTCAAATAGCGTAACCTTTTAAAATATATTTAAACATTCAAATATAACAATTTAGGTTTCCGATGTAATAAATAACTCTGATCATAATATTTTCGCTATCATTTAGTCACATTTCATGAAAATCTTAGGTAGTTACCTATATTCCGACATTGGGAATATGTTATATCAATTTTTTCATTTCCTTCATATGTACTCTTTCTATGTATTTCCTTTACATTTATATATGGGCATCCTATATATTCCATACGATATTTAACATAAACCGATATTTCCTAATCTCAAATTTATTCTAAGACAATCTGATGTTCCAAGAAATTTTATATCCAAGGATAATATTTATACGACATTCTTTTGAAGCTGTATAAATATGTATTTATTAAAAAATATACATATATACAGAGTCTACATGGCAGGATTTTCACGGAATGCAAACCCACCTCAAAATTCTATGCCTACCCCCCCCCCCCCTAAAAAATCGCCACCTTTAGCGGCCATGTTTCCACATTATAACATACATCTTTTTAATTGTTATTCCTTTCATAAATTTTAAAAAGTATAATCAAAATTATTTAGCACTACTAACAACTATCAAAATATTATGAATGTAAAAGAGTTATTTTTTAGATCATAAATTCAATTAAAAAAATCCTCTTATTTACAATGGTTACATTAATATAGTACATTGTTTGGCATGAATATGAATTTGCTGAGAATGTACCCTTTTAAATTACATTTAAAAAGATGGAAGAATATTTTATTTTGAAAATAATGCCTATGATTGTTTGCAATATATAGATTTGAGCGATAACCAGCAATATCATTGTATTATAATGAGTCATTAATAAAATTTTTACAGCAATATATTTTATCCTATTTCATCTAAAATTTAAATGCGAGTCAGGGTTTAGCATAAGTTCCAAGAGAGACGATGAGCATATTTTGGCAAACATTCATGTAAATTTAAATTTATCAAATTGTGTCAGAACACGATGTTATCCGAAATAAGCTGTTAATCATATGAGTTTATGCAGTATTTGCTCTAATTAATAACATTCCGAAATGCTAAACTGTTTGAATGTTAAATCTATATTATACATATATATTCTGATATCTTCAATATATGATAAATGTAATTCATATCTTAAAACTGATGTACAAAATCATAAAAAATCTGTTATAACGACTCTTCAAACTCAATGGTCTGATACTCCATTAGTTTTTGAAGCAAGGTTTATTATTTTAACAAATTATAAAATATTTATTATTTTAATAGTGAGTTCTTTAATGAAGAAAATGAAGCACTATATTGGGACTTTATTGAAAAGATTAATACTTATTACATGAAAATTTTTGGATCAGGTTAAAAATGTTAAAGGTATATAGGTTAATCTTCTTCATTAAAGATGAATTATATTATACTAATGGAAAAAGTGAATATAAATTATTGATAAAAATAGCTTCTAATATCTACAAAAATAACAATGCAAATACATGGATTAATTTTTTAAAGTTTTCCATAGCTTTAAGAATTTATTCACCTAAAATTGAAACATTTAATCAAGTTTATTTTTTCAATTAAATTTTTTTTTCATAATATTCTTTTTTTATAGATATATTTGGAAGATAAGAAAATGCTTGAAAGGAATGTACAGCAAATTTTATGTTCTCAGAAATTTTATATACAATTTAAGAATTTATCATTTTGTGATGCCAATGAATTTTCTTTATATCTTCACTCAAGTACACATAAACAGTAATTAATATATAGTTTACATTATTAATTTACCTAATATTACATATATATATATATCAGAAACCTGTAGGCCCAGCCCCTGGCCTGGGTAGCCGGGCTGGGCCACGAACATTTTTTTTTAAAATTTATACATCATGGATTATTATATTCGTCAATTAGATATGGTTATAATGATTATATAATTTACTTCCATTTTTATAAATATTAATTTTATTTTTATATATGCAATATATAATATAGTATATTCTCAAAATTTTATTTAAATCCATTTTTAAATAAATTTTAGTTTTATTTTTTTTTATAAATATAATTAACACTTCAATACTTCGATGAAAAAAATGACGCTTGTATTCGAGTGGGGTTTAATAGACCCCAATTTCAAATATATATATCTTCAGTAATATTCATTATTTTTATTTGATATTTGGATATAAATCTAACCTTAAGTTTGATAAAATATTTAAATATTTTTATTTCTTAAGCCTAGATTAAAGATGATGAGGATAATTATAATTTGTGCCAAAAAACTTTTTTAAAATTTCAAATATAAAATTAAAAAAATAACTTATCCATCATATAATCATGATAATTCATAATATGGATCTTTATTTTTCAATATAAAAAAAAAATTACACTAATACATTCAAATATAAAAAAAATATAGAACATAAAAATTTACTCTGGTGGAATCTCACAAACCCCAATCAGTCACAAAATGCTTATATCTTAACTACTTAACCGAAATATATGAAATTTGGAATATAGATTCTAAGACATATTTGATAAAGCTACTGAAGAATCCAGATCATAATATTTAACCATTTTTATGTAATATCATTTCTAGCATGCCTGTGGTTTCATATACCCCACCAGAGTATTGAAGGGTTAATATAGTATATTCTCAAAATATTATTTACACAAATTTTTTAAGTATCAATTTATAATACTAAATATCTGTTTAGAATAAAAAAAGATAAAATATGTAATATGCTTGCTTATTAAATGATAACACTCGCTGAAAATTATGATAAAATACCTAATATAATTTAAAAATTTTGGCCAGTCCTAAAAAAATTTTTTTAAAAAAATCTAGGCCAGGCTATGCAAATGGTACCTCTGCAGGTCTCTGATATATATCATTTGTAAAAGCAATGAAAAGTCTGAATTTGAGACATGCAAATTCTAAATTTTCAAGCCTACCTTTGGCCCAATGGCAAAATTTTTTCAGATCTAGGTCTGGCAATCTTTAAAAAATGTGTATAGGGAAGAAATTTCAAGCTCAAAATTAATATTTATTTCAATATTAGGTATTAAATATAAATACTGTAATAGCTTTGATAATTTAATGTGTTTATCTTTTTTATTCTATTTATTGCATATGATAAGAAAATGTATAGTAGATATTTCCCACCTCCTTATTTAAAAAAACCTCTTATTTATTATATTTATTTTGTAATTGTGTTATTCAATCAGGCAAAAAGGAAGAATAAGAAGGTTTGCCTTTATTTTATAGATGATGCTACCATCTCCCACCCTCAGGTCAACAGTCTTGTCTTGTAGAACTCTTGTCTTAATATGATTGTTAGGTATATCTCCCTCTCTGATATCGTAAAGTGTCGTTATCTTTATAAAAACTAAAAATTCCAATTAAAATACTTAATTTTTTTTTCCAGTTTAGTATTTATCTGTCAAGATCTATAATAATTGATATAAATTAGAGCTCAGTCAAGTCAAAACTGGTCTGTTGAAAATTTTAAAAAAGATTTTGTTTTTAGCCAAGCCCATGAAATAACTTTATAGGAGTTGTATGGTCCAGGTCCTTAATAATTTTTAATTTAAGATAAATACATAAATTTTTTTAATTCAAAGCTTAGAGAAACTTATAAACTTGTGACCCATAATACAAGTATATAAATATTAACTATCCTTAAAAATTTATAAATTCCAATATTAATCACTTTCATGTTTTGGCTATTATAAAAAAATGAATGATTACAGTTAACATACTTGAAAAATGTAGACTTACTATTACATGGAGAAAAAGAGTAAGGGTTAAGGTTAGAGTGACCATTATTTAAAAATGTAACTATTGATAACTCTTCACTACAATTTTAAAATACAATTCAATTAATGACTAGGAAAAATTGCAGTAAAGATATGCTTATATGGTGAAAAATTAGTATTGGATTTGTATGTTTAATTAGGATGTCCTTTTTATGTTATAATTTAATTTTGGTAAAATAGGGCAAATTGATATAATTATAGGAGTGTATATTATATATAATAATTCTATTTATAACTTCCTGGCCATCTCTGATCACCAAATGTATCATTGAATGATCAAACGTTTACCTAGAATTGATTTTGATGAGGGAACACATTTTAAGGAAGTTATGCCTAAGATGGATGCATCCTACGGATGATCTACTTGAGGGGAAGTCTTGACATCTCTCAACATTTTTTTTGTCCTGTTAATTTTCTAATTAATGATAATTTTTGAAAAGATTTTAGAACTTTTTTCCCCACAAATTTTATTCTATAAAAGCTTGAATCATTTTGCTTGATGAATAATTTTTTTGGTATTCAAACTGAACTAGTATTAATAATCAGCCAGATTGGGCTAAGCAATCCAAATATTTAAAGCGTTTAAAACAACCTTTGACTCAAAATGAAATACATTATTCAAATTTCATTAATAAAGTTAATGCGGGCTTAAATTTTGCTGGTAAATTCTCCAACTCCTTGACTCAGCTATTGGCTACACCAAATCAAAACCTCACAACCAAGTTAATGGTTGTGAGAAGTACTCTATTGATCCTTACAATGTGGAAAGAGGGGTGGTCAAACTTTCTTTCTTTCTTTGCAAGTCAATAAAATCGTTGCTTTCTTAGTTTTTTTTATAATGCTTAACGTAATACACCTGGAATATAGAGGCACTTCGAAAAAGATCTTTTTAGTTTTTCCAAATTTTTATTTTCCCTATTTTTAAAATAATTTTAGTTTTATGATATTTTTTTTCAAATAATTTACAAATGAAACATTTTCCATTTTTGTTGTTTGTATTTCATATTAACAAAATTAATATTTTAATCAAAAATTACTTGTGAGATTGAAGGAACTTAAAAAACCATATTTTATTAAAATCGTTTGAAGGGTGAGCGTAGTTGTTAAAAGGCTTGTTTTGAGTCGATTTTTAAAAACGGCTAACACAATATTATATCCAGAAAAATATTACGCAAGCCTGAAAATTTTTCCCTAGATGGCACAAAAGGTTTGGACATCTATATTATTCTTGCTAAAATAGTGAGACTTTTTTAAAAATCGACTCAAATCGAGCCATTTAACAACACTAGGTGAGAGGGATATATAACACATAATAAAAATTCATCATCAATATTACTTACTTCCTTTCAATTCAACCTCTTCTAGAAGAGAAAAATATTTTTTGTTTTATTTCATCCATTTCAGTATCTTATCTATCTGGTTTTATAATTTGAATTTAAAAAGGGGCAAAAATAGAAAAATATAAATAACAACTCGGCTCAAATATAATTAAATATTATAAATTTAAAAACTATTATTTTTATTGTATTCAACAACAAATACATTAATTAATATATTATCTTTAAAAAAAATATGCAATATGATTAAATAAGTCCCCGCTCCATCCCAAAAAGAAGTTAACTCCCGCTTCCGAGTTTCGAAAAATAGCTGAACTTCTGCCCTTTTTAAATAATGTCCTGGAGCGGCTCTTTTTAAAATGATTGAAAGGTATTAATCATAATCTAAAATGCTAAATGCAATAAAATAAAGGAAGGAATCAGCATCCTCTGAAATTTTGTAATTCTTCGAAGACTGCATTTTTAGATAGCGCGACATAGGTTGTAAACCGTTAATTAACCGTATTCCATCTAAAATGACCAGTGTCATTATGAATGGGTCGTTTCTCCTTTTTTTCTTTTGAATAATTAGGTACCTCGCGATTTTCAAAATAATCGTTTTTTATTAGCATATTTCTTGTCAAAATTCTTTTGTATAAAATAATTTTTTTTGATTCTCAAATTATTTTTCAAGGGCTCGCAAAAACGATCCCTGTCTTCAAAACGATCCGCAGTTAACTATATACAAATCCGTCGATCACAGATACCCTTCTCCATTAACTCCTCGCCCGTTGCACACCGCTACTGAGCATACTCATAAATATGATTGTATTGCCGCATCGTTACCACCTGTCGTACTATATTCCGATTTTAGATCAGCCCATTTCCGAAAAAATCACGGGATATTGAAAGATCTGAGCCTCGGAGGTTCTGTTATATATTTTTTTTAAAATTAATTTTTCCTAATATGGAAAATAATAAACAGGTTCGATCCAGTATTATTTCAGGCCAGTTTTCGCGCTATCGGACACCAAGCTTGACGTCGACCATAATCGCAAAACATTTTTATCCGGGTTCGGCGTTGAATTGACCATAAAAAATACGGAGTACAGAGCGAAAGACGATGATGGAATCAAAAGTAAATTTAATAATTCATGATTACGAAATTGAGAAAATTTATATGTATGATATGGATTTCTTCATCTTCTCCTTTTAATGGAGATTTCCAGGTTTACTCAGGCCAGTTTTCTCTCTGATTTTTCTTTTCCATTCTTGTCGGTCCTGAGCATCAATAATTGTGAGATTCATTTTTCTCATATCCGCCGCTATACGTCATCTTGGGTCTTCCTCTAGATCCTCCCACTTCCATCAAGATGCATCTCTTTATCTAGGCATCTTTTTTTTAACTTAATTAAATTATTTTCTTTAAAAAAATCAAGGTTTATCTTAAATTTATTCGCACATGCACGTTTTTGAATTAATAATATTAATTAAGTTATACCCAATAATGGACATACATAAAAATACGGCTCCTCTTAATAATTTAGGATCGCGGTGAACTATTTTTTAAATACTTTTCCCAAAAATGCATTATTTATGTTTGTAAACTCTTTACTGAAATCGAGTGATCTGCGTCAGACCTAATTTTTCAAATCCGGCCCAAAATTTTTTAAAAAAAGTTTTGCCAGTCTAGCCTGAACCCGAATTTTTTTAAAAAATTTACCGGCCCGAATTTATTTAAATATAGAAATTAATTTTTTCAAAATAAAAGATATATGTTATATGGCGTCATTTTTATTTTACATAAAAAATTCAACATAAAATTGATAAATTTAGATATATTTTAAAAAAAATATTAGACCCTACCCATCCTGAACCCCATTTTTTTAAAAATAAATTCGGGTCGGGCCTACTTTTGCAAATCTCTAGCTAGGAACTACGAACTCAACATTCTTTTTTAGTTGCAAATTTAAATCAACCATATTGGTCCTCATAAAATAATCTGTTTAAAATATAAAACGGGAATTAAATTAAGATAATGATAACGAATGCTCTGCCTTCTGACCTAGCTAAAAATTAACATATAATATATTCTTTAAATGAATCAATTGATATAGACACCATCGAAAGAATTAGATCAGACAAGGAAAAAAATATCGATACTTATAATCAATACCTAAATTACTCTAACATATTCCACGATGATGATGATTACTTAGTCCAAGGCTTCAATTTCACCCGTTTAAAGTAAATAATATTTTTTTATCTACTACTGATATATATTGTCAACCTTTTGATATGATAAAATTATATAGGTTTAGGTTCTGTTCAGGAATTCATTTTTATAAAAGGTTTAGATTAGGTTAAGGCTCAAAAACCTTTAATGAGGGTTCATAGTTCAGCAATAATTTTTTTATGCAGGGCATCCATATAGCTCTATAAACAGTTTTAATAGTAATTTTATGATAAATATCAAACCGAAATGAATTTTAGGGGTAGCCAAATTTTGTAATTTTACTCAATTATATTTAGTAATGTTGTTAAAAAGCGATCAATATTTTAACGAAAATAATATTATGTAAGCATCGAGATTTGACAAATAGATCTCCAAGCATTTCTGCCAGCTATGAGCAAAATCTTTAGGCTTACATATGTTATTTTTGGATAATTTTAATCTTGCCGTTTTTTAAAATCGACGCAAATCGGGGTTTTTTAACAACATTAATATTTAGCTCTTGAAAAATAAGAATTTTTTTGTATATACTACATACAAGCAAAGCATTATTCTTTTTCTTTGCAATCTATGTTTATGTATTAATTTTGAAAATAAAAAAAATTTGATTTTTTTTAGTTAAGAAATTTGATTTTTTTATCGAAATTTGATATAATATAATTCGACCACATTCGTCAAGAATAGTGAATTCATAATCATTTCCTTAGAAATCGAATTCAAAATGAAAATATTAACTTGATAGGAAATAAAATCATAGAAAAAAAATTGTTGATGATATTAAAAACGCAAAATATTTATGGATAATATTGTCACCAGAAACAATTAACCGTAATTATACTATACGTAAAACTTAACAAAAACTCCTTTAAAATAATTGAGCGATTATTGGCTTTTTTAAAATCGATTCCAGTACTGGCCAGACCTTGAAGCATTTTTATCATTATCTAAAAAATTACATTTAGAGGTAAAAAAAATCGTAGAAAAGGTTACGATAATGGATTAAATATGAGAGGATGTTATAAATGGGTTCAAGCTCAAATATTACAAATAAATCGGATAGTGTTTTTTATGCCCTGTAATTACCACAGCTTAAATCTGCTACGTGGTGACATGGTATGATCATCATTAGTCGCAAAATCATTTTTTAGCGTTCACTACCTGAAACGCAATGGGACTATAAGATGGAGAGTGTAAAGGCCATTAGAAATCGGGTTGGTGATATTTACGATCATATCCGAAAAAACTAACGACTCCAAATGCTGCACAGAAGCCATTTCTTGGCTAAAGAATTAAAACAATTTCCATTTTTGGTAACTTGTCATCTGGTTGGATATATTGACCCGGTGAATTTAGTAAAAAGGTCATGCAAAATATTGAATTGAAAAGAGTCATTATAGTTTGAAGGTACGCAAGATATTTTAGATAGCTTTAACGAAAGCGACTTTCAGAATTCCATTTACTAGCGAAAAGCTTGCGACCGTAAATGAGTTTAGTAGAGCAGTGTTTTCCTTCAATTACATTAATTCATAGATTGAAAGTTGAAAAACAATTTTCTCACATAAGAGATGACACGCCTATACATGATCTTCAAAAGGAATATGAGATTGAATTTTTCAATGCATTGCTAGATCAATTAGAAATTCGTTCGAGGAACGTTTCCAGCGATTAAATCTTTTTAAATATCATTTTAGATTATTATTTAATATGCCAGAATTGATAAATGGGCCTGAAAGAGAAGGAAAAATGTTGTTAATTAAATATTTTATTCACAGATTAGGATACGTTAGAAAACGATATATATATCCGCAATATATACTAATTCAATTAAATTTTTTAGTGTATATTAATCAAGCATCTTATAAAAATTTCATTGGTATTTTACACTATATTAACATTAATAGGTTAATTGAAGCCTTCAAATATATCCATTGTATTAAAGGCGAGGAGGATAAATAAAATTGCAATATTTTAACTAAGGATTATATTCATTTTTATAATGTGCGTTACTCATTTAAGATTATAATTTAATAGAATATATATGCTTTAGTTTTCATTAAAAATTATCAAAAAAGCATAGATAAATTGTGGTTTTTAAGGAGCTACCAAATTATATATTTGCCATGGGCCGCCAAAAGTCTCGACATGGCACTGGCCTTCAGGTACCATTTGCACAGCCTAGCCCATATTTTTTAAAAAAAAGATTTTTCGGCCCGCCCCGGATTTAAAGTAAAATATTTTTTTTGACCTGGCATTCATTTTTTTTTTAAAAAGGTTTGAAATATATAATATTTCTTTTTAATTTTTATAGATAATAATGACGATTTAAAATATTCAGCCCGGCCCGAAAATTTTTTTTAGCTATGGCTCAGCCCAGGTATTTTTAAAATTTTTTTTAAGTCCAACCCGGCCTGTGTATGTTTAAGAAAATTAAAATACGGCCCAGCCCATATAACCGGACTTAGGGCCAGGTTGGACCTGCAGGGATAAATATAGAGTAATAAGAAAAATAAAATATGCTATAATAAACCCAAAATTATTATTTTATTTGTGTATAAAATTGTGATTACAAAGTTTAATTGTAATGCCATCTAATATATCATTGTTTAATCTTATTTTCTTAATATATGATAGTTTAAAATAACCTATATATAAAAAAATTTGTAATTTTTTATTACATTATTTATCATAAAATAAAAATATTAAATTAAATTGATTTATACAGTATCATACTTCCCGTATGCTAAATAGCATCTTTAAAGAATCTATTAGGACATCATTAATTTAAAAAATAATCAGAGTTGATAGGTAATTCGTAGACTACAAGGTAAATATAAAACATTTGCCACAATTTGTTGGGTAGCGTAGTATGCTATTATTTTAAAATAACATTTATTGGCAATAGATTTAAAATTATATCATATAACACACAAAAAATTTATTCTTCTTGAATTAAAATTTAGATGGTGATAAAAGGGGATGGGAGAGTAGATCCACCTTAAAAATATTGAAAAAGATTGATATCCCTAAACCCGCCTACCACATCTTCCCGAAAAATGAATAAAAAAATTATTATAATAATTAAATTTTTTAAAGTATATTTTTAAATTTTTCGGGAAAAAAACATTTAAAACCAAGTACATTATCTATTCTTAAACTAATAACCTATATTACTTAAGATATACACCTAAAACCCAAAAAGTGGCACTTGGGGAGGGGGAGGGAGGCGTCTCCAATTTTTCCCTTCTAAAAATTTTGGTTATGCATTGCAGAATGTTGTTACCAAATGTTAATTTATTTGAAAAAAAGGATTATATTATAATCTATCATTTAAAAAAATATATTTGCAACTATAAATTATATTAACAACTCTGCTCAGCGATTAAAAAAAATCTTTTAAATACGCCATTTGTAAAATAGCATTATTTTAATAAGTCTATGTTTCTAATGATTTTTACGTTAAATATTTCATATATTTATGAATTTTTTTATTTTATTTAAATCACATATAAATTTCAAGATATAACATTTTTTCAAAAGATATAATATAAAAATTAAAAAATTTTTTATAATAATATATAATGAGAAACTGCAGGATAAAGCATTTTTAAAAATTTTGATTTGTTTATTTTTTTATATAACAAAAATAGCGGTTTAATTTACAAATTATAAAATGACATAAATTTAAAATTTATGTAAAAGTTTGCAAGAAAAATTTAGAATAATTCATGAAAACATAAAAGTTTATAAAAATAAGAAAATACGTTTAATATAGGGAATTATTGGCCTAAATATATTATATTTGTAATGTTTATTTTTAAATTTAAGCTTTCTTTTCTCACAAAATGATTATTTAAAATGTTTTTATATCTAGGAACTATGAGTTTAATTAATATTAGGAAATGACTAAGAGATCCTAATTCCTAATCCTAGCATATGCTGTTTAAAAAATTCTCTTTCAACTCCACTTACTTAAAATAGCTTTATTGTTAATGAAACCTATATAATTTGAAAAAAGACAAGAATTTCGATTTAAAGCCACATCCTATTCTATAGAATAAAGTGGTCGGAATAAACATAATAGAAAAAAATAAGTAAGAGATATTAACTTATGTATGTAAATTAAAAAATAGTTAAAAAAAAATATGTATGTTAAAAAATAGTTAAAAAAAAATATGTATGTTAAAAAATAATAATATTAAATAAATTTTATTTTTACTCGTAATGGTATCATAAAAATCATACAGATCTTTTATTAATGCTTTAAATCATTCAAATATATAAAGGGAAATTTATATATATTACATTTAATTGTTACTTTATAGTTTTGAATTTTGAATTAATAAAGGTATTGAATTAAAAGAAACTTATTTCCTACAATGAAATTGCCACATATAACTTTAGATTTAGCTTGTAAATATTATGTTAATGGAAAAATTTAAAAATCCTTTAAAAAATACATTTATTTAATTGGTAAATTAAAATTACCATAATTATGATAATTTTTAGATGTTGGATAAAAAGATTCATTTGAAAAATATGCAATGCAAAGATGAGTATTTGTTTGGTATGATAAATTCTTTTTTAACTACATGGGTCCACATACTTAAAAGATCTTTTTGTAAACATAAATAATTTTAAAATAAATATCATTTTGATTCAAAGCCAAATACTATTCTATATAATAGTGATTAAGAATAAAAATAATAGAAAAAAAAGTCAGATATTAACACTATGTCTGTAAATTATAAAATAGTAAAAACAATATTAATTAAAATTATAGAATTATATTTTCACTTATGATATTATATATCAGAATTAATTCTCATTATATATATATATATAGATTAAGTTTAAGAAAATTTCAGTATGTAATTATTAGTAAAAACAAAAAAATATATAAATAAATGTATATACATATGGAAACGATACATTCTTATTTTTGCTGAACAAAAAAAATGTTTACATGAATTTTAAATCTATGTCGTATTATATTTATTCTATTGTAAATAAACCACTATTTTTGTTATATAAAAAAATATACAAATCAAATTTTTAAAAATGCTTCATCTTGCGGAAATTTTCTTGTTAATTTATTTTCTTCTTAATATTAAAATAATTATTTATTTTTATATTATATCTTTTTGAAAAATGGTATATCTTGTATTAGACTTATTAAAATAAAGGTTGATAGTTTGCAAATGGCTACCAAATGAAAGATGTTTTTATAACATTATATTGGGCGTAGGGCAGTATATGTTAATAAAAGTCTATGTTTAGAATTGATTTTTCGAAAGGTCTATTAATTTTTATTTAGAAATAAAAAAACTGGTTTTTAAATGACCAAAGAGTGTTGAAAATAAAATTTGAAAAAATGGTGACAGTAGTGTAGTTTAATATGATTTTATTAATGTAATTTTATTTTTATAAAAGCGAAAATTATGCGGATTACAAAATGGAACTCAACAAAATAAAAGACGAATTGATCGAACAGAACATAGAGATCCAAAATTTGAAAGCCTGGGAAACGCAAGGTTTTGTATTAAATTAATCTAATTTTTTTAACTCCTTTGTACTATTTCTACCAGGAAATGACAGACACCATTTCAATAAAAAAAATATACAGATTTTCAAAGATGGCTATTTTTTTTTAATATGACTCGTCACTTGAAATCTAATTTGTTCGTCTAACGATTATATATATAAACAAATATACAAGATCAATGAGTGGTTAATATTGGTAGATTTTATTGGATCGATAACCCCAAAAAACTTTTAACGATATCATGAAAATGTGTTTTATTTAAATTCTAGATATTAGATATCATTATCAATTTTAAATAAAACATATTTAAATCGAAAAATCAGATTTAAGCTTTCAGGCCGCTCAGATCGTTACGAAAGCACAGCGGTTTGACGAAAGACTAAAAATTTTGAAAGACATTTCTCAAAATTTTCCGTCCAGAGCTCCAAGCCTGACGGGAATCAAAGTGGATAAAGATTTTCAAAAGGAAATCGCCAAAAATCAACTCGAGGTTTATATAAGTTTATAACAATGAGTAAATCTACACATTTCAAATTATCAAATATTATACAGATGGATTAATGAATGGCTTTTCAATTTCCTATTTATGGCGGCAAGGCTTTAGAAAAAAATGAATCAAGACCAGGAGCTATTTTTTTTGAAATTTCTAGGATTTTCACCCCATATTAACGCTATATTATAAAAAAAATTTCTTCAAATCTTGTCACGTATCTATAAACCTTTACAAACCCTATAAAAAATTAATTATTTTTCAAAAAAAATCCTTAATGTTTTTAAATAGACATTCGAGTTGCTCAATTTGGCCAAAGGAGATTCAGCCTTTTATATAAATAGGATGCAAATTGATATGGATAATTTCAATATATACGACATGCTTCAAACGTTGCGAAAAGAGATCAAGCCCATGAACGTTTTACACCACTATGGCATTCAAGTTTAAATTTTTTAAATTCTCAACTCATTCAGCCCCGTTCAAATGCGCCCTTTTGCCCTTTCTTACTTTCTTACTTTATTTATTTATTTCTTTTCTTCTTTCTTCCGTTCTTTCTAAAGAAAGCTTATTAAAAATATGATAATCGATTTTTGATGAGGGGGCTAATGAAAGTGACCGCTTAATTTATTGAGATAATGGAGGGCTATGAATATTTCGAGTGAAAATGCAATTTGTTAAACTGATGTTTTAGTTTTTATGCAGTGAATTTTAATAATTATTTTTTATGGTAAGTTGTTTCACACTACTATTACGGCAATTTTTCATTGTAATAAATCTCAAAGGAGAGTGAAAGAAAGAAGAACGAAAGAACCAGTAAGGACTTTACATAATTTTAATTATAAATCATGTACACTTATGTAAATTTTATTTAATTACTTTTTTAAGGGACAAGATATGTACGATATCCTTAGCACAGGCGTAGAGTTGAAAGAAGAAGAAATTGCTTTAGATTTCAAAAACACCGAAGCTATAAAGGTTAGTGTTTAAAAATCAATAGAACAAAAAATATTATGCATATACTACTTTGGGAAAAAGAAAAGACTGGGAAATCAAAAAAGGAAGGAAAAATATGGATTGATGAACGGTTTTATATTAGACAAAGAAGAAAAATGATAGAAAGGATAGAAAAAGAAAAATGATAGAAAGAAGAAATGATAGAAAGAAGAAAAATGATAGAAAGAAGACAATGTTAGCTAATAATGAAAAATATAACAAAATTCTGTGCCGTTCGATATATATTTAGCAGCTTTATTTGACAAATTTGGAGTTGAATTTTTTCTTTTTATCTAATCGATTTAATTTAAAATGTTTTTTTGGTCCGGAACGAAATAATTTGTTTTATTATTTGTGTATATTTATATAATTGACATTGAAGAATGTATTAGATATTTATATTATTCAATGTAAAAAATTAAAAAAAAAAATTAAACCATGACTTACACAAGTATCTGAACGATCTAGAAATAGATGATGAGTACAAGAAATGGGCCGGTAGCTTAAACATACTAGAGCAAACATTTTGGTTTGGTATGATAACTGAGATCCGTAAAAATCTGTTCAACGTTATAATGCTCTTATCCCCTTTATCTTTTCTCCCCTCTCAAAAAGATGGAAATGATCAAAACAATTTAAACATCGATTTAGAAACGCTCAAATTGCTCAAGGAATTTCAAAAATTCCACAAAAATAATCAGCCTTTTCAGTTAAGTATACCAATATGGAAATTTTGGTCTCCTCAATTTTCTCATCATAAAATAATAGATCTGAAAATAAGTTTTAGATTATAATTCCAAATAATTTGGATGGATGATAAGAATTTAACGATATTAGCTTTCAGTTTAAAAGTAAGGACTGTTAAAGTTTTGTTTATATATAAAGTTAGGAAATAAATTATCAATTTTTTATGATATCACTAAAATTTCGCATCCAGTAAAGATATTTATAATGGATTAAATGATTATAACTCACGAATATTAAAGCATGATTAATAGTAACTTTACATATAATAATTGATGTAAATAAAATATATAAAACTGATAATCAAATAATTAGTGTTGTTAAACGGCTCGATTTGAGCCGATTTTTAAAAACGGCCTAAAGATTTTGCTCGACGATACAAAGGTTTGAATATCTATTAGCGAAATCTCCGCTTAGGCAATATTTTTCTGGCTAAAATATTGAATAAGCCGTTTTTAAAAATCGGCTTAAATCGAGTCGTTTAACAACACTACAAATAATGGAATATATGAGTAAGACAGAATGAGTGACAGCTTAATGCAACTCGGACTAAACATTTATTAATTACTCTCATAGTTTAGGTATCGTTCTAGTTTACGAAGATTTAGATTCGAACGGTAACATCAATGATAATCCCAAATATAACAACGCGTCCTTGCTCCTGCATTCCGCCTTCAATTACGCATACATCAATGGTAAGAAAAAGATAGAGGCGCTTGATTTATTGATTCAAGTATTTATTTTTTTAACAGTTATCAGATATCAAGAATTTTTCCAAAATAAGAAATTAGGACAGACGATAAAGATAAACAAACAGTATTAGCACTGAATGAAGTCCGTAATATTTTAGATTTCCAAAAAGTGTCCTTGGGTTTAATCTTTTTTTTTCTTTTGATATTTTATTTATTCGAGTTATACGGTTTTATAGGTTTCCCTGTTTACAAGGTAAGACATGATATTTATAACAAACAATTAAAAAAAATAAGAAAATGTGTGTTTATATTTTTGCATATTACTTACAAAATAAATGGCGATCCTTATATGATATTTAATAAAACAGATGTAAAAACTATATTGTAATTTAAATTTTTTAAATTTTGTTTTTTCTTCATTCAGATCTATTACGACCCTAAAATATATTTCAATGTAAATTATATTTTTATGAATTTATTTTCATTGGCTGTCCTCGATACCAATCTCCAAATAGTGATGCATGTTACTATAATAATTGGAAAAGTCATATGGAATATTTTGATTAAGAATCCAGGTTACTTTATGAACGACTTCATTTCTTGTATTTGGTCTGGAATTATATATATCAGTTTAAAAGATACTTTTAAAATAGATCTAGATACAGATACAATGTCTGAAAAGTTATCTAGATACAGATACAATTCTTATTATACATTCATAAAATGAGCTAAAAAATTTATGGACTCGATATCACATTTATCAAAATATAACAATAATTTTTTAGATTTTAATATAATAATATTATATATGAAAGTATACGATTAAATGATTATAAATAATTATTAGATTTCAGTAATAAAATATTTTCGAAATTTTGGTCATTAAGGCATCCACATTTATCTGTAAAGATATTTTTAGCTACAATAAAAAGTTTTTCTACCTGGGCTCTTGAATGGATTGTGGTGTTATTCTTTAAAAATACTAAATTCTCGACATTAGTTTTTGAAAAAATTATTTAAAATTTGTTGAGTGTCAAAATTTAAATCATTATTAACAATCATACTATTGGCATCCACAGTGGCAACAAGATTCAATGTGTCACTGGCACAACATTTTTGATTAGGTAAACTATATGATTCTGATATTTTAAAATCCTGAGCAATATTATAAAGACTTAATATTGATATTGGTACAACTGCTTCTTCATCTTCCAGATCATCCATGGATCCACTAGTATTTTCAATTGGTTTGGAAACTCTATAATAAATAAGTAATCCTAATCATATATTAGGTTTATATTTATAATACAATAAACCTAAAAACTTTTAGAAAATTTTTGGCATTGACAGTAATGGTCTTTGTTATTTTATTTTGAATGCTATAATTCTTTGCTATATCTTGTACATTCTTTGCTATTTTATCATCAGTCATTCTTTTACAAGTCAACGCTCCATTTTTTATTTCCAAACTTGTTGGATCTTTATGGTGTGCAGTGACTCCTATGTATGAATTAAAAATTAACATTTCTTAAAACTGCTCAAATAATTTGTTTTTAATTAATTATTATACAAATTTAAATGTTAGCTATACCGGCGATAGGCACTCCAACAATCTCCTGTTGTACATATTAGCGATTGTTTTCATTTCATTTTCTCATCTGGGAACTACCAACCACTATTTGTCGGCAAATTATATTTTTTTGTGAATATATGAAGGATTTTCAATATTTGAAAATGGCTGAATGCTAGCTATAATAAAGCAGTTATTAAAACATCTAAAGTGGTTAGGGTTCAAGTCTGAGGTTATTTGGCAAAAGTATCAGTAGACAATGAGCCTAGTTCAATATTTTCTTTAATACATTTATTCTCCTTCCCACTTTTTATTTTCATTAACAGTGTTTGATGTTTTCTCGTAAAATTTAAAATTAGAATTGTAAACATTTATTTAGTATCTATGCCCTTAAATGTTTTACAATGTTGTAAATTGAGTTAATGATTTCGTATTTTTTGGTAGATATGGCAAACATACTATCAGGGATTTGTTTTCTTTATTTTGAGATATTATTTTAAAATATGCTCTAAAAATTGCCCTTGGAAAAACAATTTCTGAATTTGTTGATGCTTCATTGTTTATCACTTCTTCTTCTTCATCACTATTAATATTAATCTAAAATAAATTTTTAAAATTAGTTTAATAAAATATTATTAACCAATTCCATTGAAAATAAAAATGGCAGATTCCATGAGATGGATTGTAATATCTGGTTTATTGGTAAACTCGGACATAATATCTAATGAATGTTTATAATATATATATATATATTTATATATAGGTTTTAATATTTTATATATATATAATTTTTTATTATAGTAGTCTTAATATTCTTTAATATATATTTAAACTATATGCTCAAATGAAATAAAATAAATTTTGCATTCAAGTATTTTAAATTATAATATAAAAAAAGCTTTAAATAAAAGTACCTTAAAATGTATCTTAAAAAGTATCTAAAACAGATACAGATACCTCTACATATACCACATTTTTATATCTAGATATTTTAACAACTCTGAAATATATATTTTTTTTAAAACTCCATAGAAATTCTCTATTGGGTTGCGCTGCGGCGAATAGGGTTGTAAATATTTTATTCGCTCTTTAAAGCTATTAATAATTGGATAGTTTTTATGGATCGAAGCTTTGTCCATAAAATTGGGTATAAGTTTTATGATATAATCTCGAAATAATAAATTATTATGCGGGATAATGCTATAAAGTATCACACCTTTGAGTTCAACAAGTACTAATTTTTTTACCTTTTGATAAAGGGACTTTCACCGTTGGCGTCACGTTTTTATTTGGCTACACTTTTATTTAATAAATTTGGCGTATATAGCATCCTGTTGTGCGTTTTTCCCATCAGGTTCTTTTCCTGCACCTGGACAACCCTATTTTTTAAAAAAATTGTTCTTTTAGTTCCTTCATTTTTAGGAAATCTGGGAGGTAAATTTTTTATAATATCTTTATAACTGTATTATTAGCCATTAAATACCCATTATTTTTCATTCAGTGAGGCGTCTTTTTCTTACCTCTCTTTTCAATTACATAATATTTCAAAGGGTCTTCTATGATTTCGGGAAAAATTTCGCGTCTTAATTTATTTATAGATGATAAAGACATATTTATAAATTTTGCGACATCTTTCATTTTCATTTAGGATATAGATAATAATTTTTTCGCTATTTTTATTTTTTCTTTATTCCAGTTTGTATATTTTTTTCTTGGTATTGCCGAGATTAGAGGTCCACAATGGGCCAATTTTTAGCGAGTCAAACAATTTATAGATAAATGGGCTAGCGGGCGGGTATGTTAAAAAAATTATAAGGGTGGACGGGCTAAAAATAAATTTAAAACAATGAATAGGCTGGTTTTTTGGCTAAAACCCGCTCATTGCAAACCTCTAGTCAAGATTAAATTTGTTGGATTGACAATAGTATCACTACTTAGGGGATTTGGTAATATGGAAATTATTTGTAGATTATAAATTAGGTAATGAATTAGAAAAAAATGAATTTATTGTATTTATTGGTATTACTTGGATAAAATTTGTCGTATATTAAACATTTGAAAAAATTATTTTAAGTTATAAATTAAATGCAAAAAATAAAGTAAAATTTATAACAATATTGATATAAATTTTTGTAGATTTTGTAGTTTTTACATCTCTTTTATTATATATTATATAAAGATCGCCATTTATTTTGTAAATAATATGCAAAATATAAACACATTGCCCTATTTTTTAAAATTATTTATTACAAAAATCATAAATATCATGTCTAGAGATGGGTTGAGCAAATATTTATGGTAGGATGCCCTTTCTAAAGCCAATGTCTTCCTCTCCCACCACCTTAAAAAGAAAGTTTTGAAAATGGCCTTATAAGAGGATCTTTAGTTTTTTTGGAACTTAATTATTAAGATTAATATCATCCAAAAATAGTGAAAGAAATGTAAAACAAATAATATCTCTTAACATACTTACACGTTATATTTTCGTTTTCTCCACCCTCAAAGATTTTAGATCATGCCATTATCGAAACGGGTCCAAGTAAAAATTACGACAAATACTCCGTGATATCTGACGCTGTTTGCTCATCGATATCAACTAAATATGGACTGACCAGAGACGACTGCCTTAAATTATCTTCCAATTCCAAATACAATCACGATATAGATGTAAGTAAAGCCAAAATAATATATTTTTTTATTTGAAAAAAAAATACAGTTACTGGGTGTCTGAACGAATGTCGGATCTGTGTGAGTCCGATATTAGAACCAAGTTTTTTTTAAACTAAAGTAAGAAGCTAATATATAAATAAATGTTCATCTTGACAAAGTTTTAATGGAATATATTTTCTTATTTTTTTAATTAAGTAATGTATCATGTTTAAATCATTTTTTTGAACTATGAATATTATTAATCATATAAAAAAATTTTTATTGTATGTTTGAAACATATGAAATTTGTAACAACAATATTTTCTTAACTTAGAAAGACAGCTTAGTCTTGTTAAAATAATATTTACCTTGTGTAAAGTTTTTTACAATTATAATTACACCTTAGTTATCTATATATATAAGGATTTGAATTTAATCAGCAAGTATCATCCCATTTATCTACATTATTAAACATATTATCGCATATATCATAAGACGGGACGTGAATATTACGAAAATTCTGGGTTGGAGCAATTACCGCAAGTTTTATTTAATGGCGTTCCTATGACCAAGCAACAAGTTAGAAAAAATATATTACAAAAATTTCTTAACAGTCTCCTTTCCACAAATTTAACTTATAAAAATTTACCTTTTAAATATTAATTAAACTTTTGGTTTTTAATTTATTTTATCATATGTTTATTCTTCATAATAAAAGTAAAAAGAAATAGGAAATTTTTCATCTGTTGTAGCTCATTTTTTTCCCGATTGGCCAATTTAAAAAAAATAATTATGAGCGTTAATTATTGTGGATATCGGTTAAAAATAAAGATCATAATTAATGTAAAACTTCCAAAGGCCAACCATCTTCTTATTCTTGGCCATTTAGGTTTACTCCATGTTAAAATTTAATTAACTTACAATATTGACCCTATTTTTCTCCCGATGATCTAAAAGTGATCGCCCACGAGTAGTCATCCTATGATGGTTCCTACGTTTATATATTTCCAAAGGCAATTAATTATAAATATAACATAATCCAAGAATTTTAAAAAGGGAAATATTGTCGACTAAATTAGTTTTAATAAGAAATCGGATATCCTATATCATAAATGATTGTAACCCAAGTTTTGTTTTGATCTTTTAATGATCAAAATTTATACCATTTTTTTCATAATATGTGTGTATATATAAATAAGAGTTTTGGACTAGAACCTGGAACCTCCTTTTGAAATTTATAGGAACTGGAATCTGAGCTAGAACTCATTTAAACTCCCAGAAACCTATTGTCAAAATGAAAGATTTTTACGCGTATTGTTTGCTCAAAATGTTGAGTGAGTCATTTTTAATGGTTGATTTGTTGCCTATATTTTTTAAAATTGCTTTAAAAATTTGAAGCCAAAGCATATGACCATCAGAACTGCGTTAAATCAAAGAACCTTAATCAGAACTCCCCTCCATTTTCTAATCTTTAGGAATCATAAGCATTTTATTGTTACATAAGGAGTTATTAATATGCTCTATTTAGCGACATATATCCTGAATATATGTTCAATAATTCTTCCCTTTTCAATTTCCATCAATTCATCACAGGTTTCCTGTTATCAAAATTTAAAGTATATCTCTATTTAACCAATATCTGTGTAAGAGCTACCGTAACTCTGTTTTATTTTTTCACATTGCACGGGAGTAAATGCATTCTACATCTCTTGAAAGTAGCACCCTTACTTTTTGGAATGTCAGTCATTTAATTGAAATGTTTTGTAGCTGACTTCCAACCTGAGGCAAACCCTCATCCTTTTTAATTCGGGCTAAGAATCTCTACAAGCAGATATATATATAATATTTTCCTAAATTAAAATAATTTTTAAGTTGATCTCTCATTTTTTTGCGATACATTATCATTCTGATTAAAATCTACGATATACACATAGATAAAATAATATTGTGAAAATAATGAAAAGTTTTCTAATGTTATTTTAATTGTAGATATATTTTCTGCACTAGAAGTCGGTAATATTCTCCATAAGCTGCACATATCCCTAATATAAATTCGACGATTCTTTATTATTAAATACTCCTTTGCATTCGCCAAGAACTGATCTGAATAAGGTTTTAATAATTGAGCAAAAGTGGATATATATTATATATCACTCAATATTATGGAGCAATGAAGGATGATTTTTTTTCTGGTGGGAATTTTATACTTATAGTTTTATATTCTAAAATCATAAACAAAGTATCTATAACATATCCTGTAAAATTTAAAATAAATTATTAACTACATTTATTTTAAATAGATTTAAAACTACTCTATATAATATAAACATATAGGCACTTTACCATAAACTACCAATGAATTAAATAAGGATGAGATTTTAATTTTAAAAATAATAGTTGTTTTAATTATTATTATGTTGTGAAATTATATTGATATTTCATTTAGTAGAAAATACTTATAATTTTCACTAGAATTCTTTATTAATGGCTGACACATTTCAGATTTTTCAAACGCTGGACGTTTTAATAAGGCATTAGCCTAGGACATTTAATATTATACATTTAGATAGATATTAAAGAAAAGTAATAATAATTATTTTAGAAATTAATTTTAAAAATAAACAAATGTTGGAGTTACATTATAATTACTTTCAATAGTAATTAGTATTTTTTTCTTTAATTGATTAATTACATGTCATTATTCTTATTTCAGATCGATAATACTTTATTCGAAAAAGAGATCACCAATTTGGTCACCAAAGCTTATTACACCTATTATGAGGCCTATTTTAATGTAAGACTATATAAATATATGCACTTAAGTTTAGGAAAACTTAAGTGAGATCAACGATTGCCTTAAAATAATAGTATTTTCAGAGTTTAAACTAGTTTGTCTAATTGTCCTTAAAGACCGTACTATAATCATGAAATCTAATTTTTATAACTTATTTTTAAGAATTAAGTTTGTAATAAAATAAATGGTTAAATATTTTCTAATTGTATATTCTTATCTAATTCGTGTGTACTTTACATACAGATATTCATCATCTAGTAGATAATAATATATTCTTTATCGCACTACAAACAAAAACAAATTATACTAAATAGGAGGGGAGGGGAAAAAAAAAGAAAGGAAATAAATATATATCATAATTAACTTAAAAAATAAAAATGATTATCCATCCCATCAAAGAACGTCATTAACGATAGAACTGATATAATAGATTATCTCAACCAACGTTCAAACGTGCTACCAAGAATAAATAAAAACATCTTGAGCATTACAGCAAAATATCTCGATTTCAGAATATTGAATTATACAAGTTGTGAGTTTTTGCCATTTTTTGTAGACTTATTTATAAAGTCCCCTTTTAAAAAAAATCTGAATATGTTTTGATCTGAACCATTAAACATAAAAATTCAATCCATTGATTTTCTCAAAATTTTTTTTTTCGAAATAAATTTTTATCTTAGGATCTTTCTTTTTTTTTCAACCTCGTATATAAAGAAGTTCATTAGAAAGAAAGAAATATGAAATTTCCTTTTGGATAATTATTTTTTAAAATTAATATTAATTTCTTAAATGTTAAATAAGAAAAACAATTTATAATTATTACCTTTTTTAAAATTAAAAATTTATTAAAAACACACTTAATATTTATTGCTTAGAAATTAAACGCTCTAGGTCATATCCGGTTTCTCTGATTTTTTTATATAATTTTAAAATTATAAGCCATGATTTTTTCATGTGAACCTATCAATAACATTCGATTACCAAATCATTTTTTAAATTGCTGTTTAACTAAAGCTAATCCTGCAATTATGAACATTATTTTTCAATTCATCGTCTCTTGATATTATATGGTTCTATCTAACTACTTCGAAATTGAGTTAGGTTCTACTTTATTTGGAGGGGTTCACATTAACCCCTTCCCCCTCTTCTTAAAATTAATTCTGAATATGTTTTTATATGTTAAATGCAGTAGGTTCGTGGAAAATATTTTAGTTCTCCGTTTGCCACAACAATAAACCGAACGGACATAACACTGTCCAAAACCCTCATTTAATTTTTTTTTGAAAATTATTCCCTTGTATATAGCTGATTTGAAGACCTTAAGGTATGATGACGATTCGATAACTCCCTATTTGCCTCACATAGTTTCCGAAGACTTGGTTTACCTATACAAAAAAAGTTAATTGACATAAAATGGAAATTTTATAATGTTATTTTCATATCCATTGTTTAACAAAATATTTATTAGAATTATTATTTTTGTTTTGCAATTCCATGAATTAAAAAAAAATTAATTAATAAAGAAATAATTTTATACTAAATAAATTTAACGATAAATTATTTATTCATTAATGACTTGACCTCAATCAAGCAATTTATTATTCTATTTATCTAGCTGATTCATCCGTTAAACCAATCACCATATGGCTAATTACCGATTTAGATAGTTTTACAGGAAAGAAACTCATTTTAAGCACTTTGAAATTTTTGGTAATAAAACTCTTAAATTTATCTTATAAATTTAAGATATTATTTGGGTTAGAATGATTACAATGCTATGAAGGAAAGAATGGAAAAAAAAAGAAAGAAAGATGAATAGATAATTATAAGAAATGTGTTAAATATAAGCTAGGTAAGATTAATGTGAAATTCTTATCTCATCATTTAGGTCATTGAAACTTGTAATATTTACGAATTATATTATGCCTTAGAGATTAGTGTAGCCCGGCTCTAAGTCCTTTCGGGTTGAGAAAGACAACTTGATTTTACTGGCATGGGCGAAAAAATTTTATGTGCCTAATTTAAACCCAGATACAAAAATAACAATATTATAATCATATAATTTATAACAAAAAAATGAATATATGAATATAAAATTTTATTTTACTCTCCAAAACTATGGGTATTGTTTTAACCGTTCTCTACTTTTGAATTTACTCATAGAAAAGCTCGATGTATTCCAGAATAGCCATAGTTCACAACCCCGTCGAATCCCTTTTGGGTGGTGATAAAAAATTTGATATAAAATACATAATCGAAAATTGGGCCGTGAAATTATGTTCCCAAAGCGCGCTGGAAAGTCAGAAAGATATCAATATTGTCAAACTCTTCCTAAATAAATTGATCAAAATTGATAAAGAGTCTTTGAGTTCTATATACAATGATGTTATTGATAGTAACAATAATAACGTTAATAAAGAAATCTTAACAGATGCTCACTTATTCAAGGCTGTGATTGAGAAGATACTTGCTCAATATGGTGTCACGGTAAAGTTGTTTTTTTTAATATGCGTATTTATTAGTGTAGGTTGTTTGGTGAAATATTTGTTTTTTTGCAATTTAATTTCAATTTACTTAGGATAGAGTATTGTTTTATCGTCAATGATTTATGATTACACTTAAAATAAAGGGGTTTAAATTTTTTTTATCATTAACCATAAAAAGCATATTTTAAATTATGAACACGGTTCTTATACGAGACTTTTCACTTCCCCACTAAATTCAGTTTAGCTTTGCTTTCATAATTTTAGATATTTGATCTCGTATTAATGATATTTTTATTATAAGTAGTAGTGTAAACTTTTGTGTATAGAATATTGACCAGGAAGCATTTAAAAGAAAGAGCCTTGAATTGTACACATCGATGACGACGAAACAAAACAATGTATTTAAATTGCATTCGGAATTCAGCCTCAAAACCTTGTTAGCTCACAATGGCGAATCCTTAATAGTGGCCAATGGAAAGGTCAAAATTTTATACATAATTTTTTTAAATGAAAATTGCTAATACAATCAATCCTAACATTATTAAATCGCACAACAAACGAATAAGAGACTATAAATCTATCGTAAAATTTAATTATTCTTTGTAATCACCCTGACTTTGTTTTTAAATCAGTTTTTTATAACCATTTGTATATTTTTTAAAACTAATTTATATCATTTTTATTTCCTTCCTTCCCCTCCTCTCTTTATTCTCGTATATTTTATGGGAA
This sequence comes from Gordionus sp. m RMFG-2023, assembly GCF_954871325.1. Classification (NCBI taxonomy): domain Eukaryota; kingdom Metazoa; phylum Nematomorpha; class Gordioida; order Chordodea; family Parachordodidae; genus Gordionus; species Gordionus sp. m RMFG-2023. The sequence goes on from NC_088775.1 coordinate 71,434,582, forward strand.
AAATTATCCTGAACTTTAAATTTGCAATTTTAGATCATTAGGACCTTGATTCACGAATCCCCATTCTCTTCTTCTGATTTCAGTCTAATGGAAAAGTTTTTATATAACGCCGTAGGCAAAAATTTGGCCAAAAAATTGGAGGACGATATAGATACTACCGAATTATCTCTGAGCGAATTCAAGTTTAAAAAAAAACCTTTTTTCTTGGACTTTATTATATAAAAATAAAACCCAGCCTTTGTTTAAATATACATATTTTTTTGTTAATTAAAGATGCCAACGCTTTCCTACAGAATTGAAATAAATGAATAATATTTCCAAAGGGGGATCAAAATAAACCAAAAATAAGATTGATTCGGACTCCTCTTTTTTAAATAAATGAAACTGTATGTTAGTTATATAGTGGATAAATATTTTTACAAATCAAAATTTTAAAAATATCTCAAATATATCCGGAGAATACGTGCGGCTTTCAAAGGCCAATGCCGGCGTTTTCTTATACCAAATCATATTAAAATATTTCGATTAAAGTCACAGATTATATATCATCATCTAGCCATTAAAATTCTCGTTAAGAAAATTATTACTTCGTTTTTTTTTATAATTTTGAGAAAAAAAAATTAAGCATACAAAGCGCTATCTTTTTAAGCATTACTGTTTTTTGATAAATGATGTAATAAAAGTGAATGGGATATATATCTCTGTATTTTCATGTTTTGATCAAATAATTTTATTCTAAATTTATATTTATCTATTTTTTTTAAAATCATCATCGATCCTTTTTATCGTATATATATTATATATAATATATATACCAATTTAAATTGTTTATCAAAATATAAATTACAAAAATTTAAGGTTGGTTAATAGATTCTAATACAATCAAACTAATATGAAAATCGTTTAAAGTTATACAAAAAAAATAACAAATTTATAACTTTAAAATAAAATTAAACATATCTTAAGGATATATAAAGACAAAATTTAAATTATCAAATAACAAATTAATTATTTCAACATTCCGCCCTTTAGGTAACCCTCCCTATGTTCTCCTTGGACATGTTGAATCGTGTTAAAGGCGTTAAAAATAGTTATCTACTCTGCCACCGTCAGCGCCATAATGGAAATAGTTGGCCATGTCAGAATTATCTTTAAGGTTTTCATAGTTGGGTAGATCTTGATACATGTAGTCCCTTGTCACAGCTAAATCGTTTTCGTAGCTCTTCTTAAGTTTGGCTGTAATCATTGTTTGAGCATTAATTACTTTTGTCTAAAAGTTTTTTTTAATTGTTATGGTTCTTTCCAAAATAAAATTGTCTAAATCTCTATTACCACTTGATACTGTAATTTGTGCATCAGACTCTCCATAATTTGATTGACATTGTTTCTTTTTTTCCAATAATTCTACCAATTAAGTTATTGTGTGCCAAAATTTTAGGAGGTATCTCTCTTCTCCCCTTTGTTTTAACTTATTGATCATTATCTTTAAAGCCTTTTTGCACGCATCCGTACAGACTTTCAATGATTCAACGATCATGATTGTTCATTAGTTAGTGATGTATCTTTAGGTTTTATTATAAAGTACGTTTGGATTGACTTTCTTAAACACACGAATCCTTGCATGACTTCATTAAGCAATGGTCCTAAACCCTTTTTCGTTTCTACCAATTATAGCTCCAACTATTTCACTAGGAACTGATATATTTAAAGAAAATTCAGAAACTTTGTGTTTAATATATCTAGCGTTTTATCATAAATTTTTTTTCCAAATGACGTGCCTTTTCTAGTACTCATATTGTTACTAGAGGAATTGGAATTTTTTGCCATAGTTAATAAAGTGGATTCATATTAGGCGGTGTGGCCTCATACTTTGGGTGAATTTTCGTTTGCATTTTTACGGTAGGCTTGTGAATATTGATTTAAGGTTTTTACATGTTTTCAGTTACTTCGTCGAGCTCATCTTCTAAGATACCCTGGCACGTGTTTTCAATATATCTTTGAAAGCATGGAGCCATGTGCGTCCTAGCAGAGAGCACTTGTCACTATCCACCACAATGGCCTTCAGAATTTGAGTGTTACCTTCATAATTCACTTAACTCAAGCTATGCCTACGATCTTGATAGCACTGCCGTTATATCATACAAGCTTTACGTCGGTCTTATGTGTCATAGTTGCCCCTACAGCTTTAGATGTATGCCTGGTAGTATTGTAAATTAATTGCCGGTGCATCACCTCGGGTACATTGTTGAATCTTACTCTGATGTTATACGCGATAAATTTCCTGTCATTATTCTCCATATTATTCACGTCCAGACTTAGTAGACTGTATTTTATTAGGTTTGTATCGTACTTGTCAAATTAAGAAGGCGACACTCAATTTATGGTAGATACCCGGTGAAGTCAAAATTTTAAGCCCAATCCAACTCGAAATTCGAAAAATTTGCATTTCCAAGCCCGTCATGGCCCGAATTTTTAAAATTTAGTGATTTTAAATAATTTTATATATTGTTTCAAAGAATAATTGAAAATATAAGCAGTTAATTAAACGATCCATTTTATGATTTTTTTTAAAATGGGCTCTGTCTATGTTAAAAATTGAGTATTGGCTAAATTATAATCAAATGATACACACACTATGCGTGTTTGTAGAATACACCAAAGAAGTTGATATTTGTCAATGCTAATCTGCGAATATTAATGGCTAAACCAGGCACCCAGTGATACAAAATTGCTCCATTTAACTGATTTTAAAAAGTGACTAACTCTATATTTTAGTTGAAAATATTGCCTTAAGCCTCGAGTTGCTAATAGATGTTCAAACCTTTGTACCATCTATGAGCAAAATCTACAGGCTTGCTTAATATATTTCTGGATAAAATACTAAGTTTGCCGTTTTTAAAAATCAGCTTAATGGAGCGATTTTGCATCACTACAGGCAACCCATTATAAAATTGTAAAAATATATTGAACTAACTCACTAGTTGCTATATGGGTGAATATGATTATAGCACCTGCACGTTTTTAATTCAAAAACAACTAGATATATTTAATGCCAAGACAATGATTGCATTTCCTTTAAACAAGGGGGTTCTGTCGGTAGGACTGCCCAAGTAACAATCAAAGGCTGTTAAATATTTTATTTCTTTTTTTTTGGAGGAGTTAATTTATTACGTCAACCATTTATTGCTATCTAGTTATCATTCTTCCATTCATATCTTAAATATCAAAAATAAATACATGGTTATATGCGATTTCTCCGAAAATTATTTCTTCATTAAAGGAGATATCCGCACTATTTTAAACCTCACTATTGAGAATAAGATATGGCTACCCATTAGCTAAATAATGATGATGGCAGATCTGCTAACTGCTACAGGACGTTCTTATAATTTGTCCCCCCAATAAATTCCATCGATCAATGTTTTTATTTAAAATTCCAATAAACCTATCTATTTTAATGATTATTTTTATCATAAATAATAATTAATTTATAATAGTAGAGTTCAAATGATAGCGATAGCTTAGCTATAACAGATATCTAGTGTACAATAGATGACCTCAGCAAATTGTAATCGGTACAATATAAAATAACTAATATAAAAATAAGGTATTTTACTTAATAATTTTAATATATTATGTTTTAATATATAAAATGATTATTTATACTATAAATGACCTGTCTTTATTTTAGCACCCTTACATTTGATTTTTTTATTTGAAAAGTTTTAAAAAACTAAATAAAATTTAAATTCTTTATATAGGTGTTGAACATATTTGACAAGTTTCATCTTCTGATATTGGAACTAGCTCAAAATATTATTTTTTTGTTTTGCCAAAAATGCTTCAACAGTAACAATTAAAAAAAAAATATTTTGAAAATTTTAAGATCTATAAAATTTTATATAACTTGCGACTTTAAACTAATATTTTTTGGGTGATTTGAGATTCGTAAAAAAAGCCACATTGGACTTTGAAGACCCATAAATTCGAGTTTTTGAGATAAGGCTTTAAAATTTATAATTGTAAAAGGGCGTACCGAGTAACTGGGGGGTTTGACAGAGAATGACCCAGGGGTCCTATTACTATTATAATTATAAAAATACATTTGTTCAATATATATTCTACATCGGATATCAATTATTTATAGACTTTTGAATATGTCCTTAAATGAGACTTAAATAATATTTTTTTTAATATACTTGTTTCATTATGCTATCAAAAGATATCAGTATCACTATCGTAGCATATAGATGGTATAAAGAATAATTTGATGATATTTTTACTATTTATCAATCAACACTCACTCCCCCCCCCCCACTGTCTCTAAATATTTACGAACAGATTGAGCGATATAATTATGAAATTAAGTTCCGCCTTGTTAAGCAACAATAACGAAGCTCGAAGGATCAAACTCAAAATTAAGCACGAAAAACATGGGTATAATTTTAAATGTTGAATTTTTTTATTAATGTTTCAAAGATAATAAGTTAGAACCCATAATTGAAAGAACTAGGAAAATCTAATATCAAATATATACTGTACTAATTATATATGCAATAAATCTTTAGAACAATTAAACTTTTTTTAAAAAAAGGTTAGTTAAAAACGTAAAAAAAGAAAGACATATTGGTCACACAGCTCTTAATTATCATTATAACGTAAAATGTTGGTTGTTTATTTATATTAATAATTAACCAGGGCCTGTATAAATCAAGATGAACAAAAATCGGAAAATATATCCCCAAAATACGAGATCATGGCCATATTGAACCCGCTAAGCCGCGCGGCACAAATTTTATCTCAAGTTTTATTGGTAAAAAATCCCAGAGCTTTCTTATTTTTAAATTTGGGTCTGTAGAAATGACCATTGAAATCGATTATCAAACCATCTAGATTGTTTATTTTTTAAAAACTAGTGAACACTTCTATATTATTTTCATTCAAGATTTTAAGTGATGCCATTTATTATTATAGGTATTTAATGAAGTGTTGAATGCTGACATCAAAGTATGCTTCAATTCTAAGCCCAAGCTTTCCGAGATGCCCTTGAAAAAGTATTTTAACTTTTATCATTATACCAAAAAGAAAAGCTGTATTTAATTAATTAATTTATTTAAAAGATTAGAATTAAAATAAGGAAATAATCTGAAATATAATACTCATTTTTTTTAAAATATCTATCATAAAAACAGTTATTACAGGTACGTGTTGAATTCTGAGTTGAAATTTTCTTCACCATCCGCAAATAGTGAAGCAATCAAACAGACCGACAAATCAAATAATTTTTCTCTAATACCTTCCGCTATATTTCAAAATTTGCCCCGCACTCCGCTCCTCACCATGATAATGTATCCGCCCCAAAATTGGATGATACAGTCCATCATCACTCCTTACGATTTAGACAACATTCACATGGACGAAGTTTGAATGATTTTCAGATTATGTCATATTCAGTAGCAAAAAAATATGATATCAAATATATAATGTGTTTGCTTGGCCAATTAAACTGGCACACACGTTTGGACATTAAAATTTAGGACATGATCAGCAATAAAATAAAGCACAAATTTTTCTGTTTACTAGAACATGGTCCTACATTAAAATATATATATAAATTAGTATGATTAATAAGATCAGAAATTTGTTAATTGATTAGTTTTTTTCTTTCTGAATAATTTTATTTAAAAAAACGATTTTAAATAGTGATAAAATACAACATAAACGATATCATAATGAAATATATTTAAAAAACAAATAAGAATACTTTAAAGTGAGAAGAATTTAATAGAAGAAAATGTGAAATTCGTACACCTATTATAAAATGATGTTTAGCAATTCAGCGATGATAAAATAATTTAACTATTATACAAAATCTATTACTATCAATTATTTTTTATAAATGACCAAGTCTAAATTATAACATAACTTTTTTGAATAATTATTCTACTTTTTAAATCAGATACCTACTGACGTTTATGCCACCTTTGAATTGGAATATTTGCTTCTAGAGGGTAATTTTTTTTATAGATTAAATTATCCTATTTTGAGTTTTAAGTTTATAATTTATTTTCTTTCTGATTTTCAACTCCATTTTCAATTTACAAAAAATAAATATAAACGTTCACATTCTGGCTTGGTTCCTTAAATAATTATATATTTTATAATTTTGTTTATTTTTTTATCTACCGATTTATAAATAGTATTCTAAAGTAATTAAAGGTGAAAATGAAATGAAGGTTTTATAGATAATTAACCGAAAAAACAACAACTAAGATAGGTTAAGAGAATTTATATAATGCCATCTATATTTAATAAATTTATTTATTTATATAATGTTTTAAATCGCAGGGCACTGTTTTGATAAAACGAGCGAAAAACCTCCTAGAGGCTTGCAATTCACAATGGGCCCGCCTTCCGATCCACTCATGGTCGATACCATCGTAATGGCCAATTTGGTAAAATATTCATTTTAGTTTTACATGCGCATTTTAAAACAGGTCCAGTTTTGAGCTCTCGATATTCTGAGCTGAATTCTATGATTGTTAAGTCTATTGCAATGTCATTCAATTTATTAGATAATTTTTTTTTATTTTAAGAGTATATAAAAATGCTTTGGAATTTAACCATATTGCTAATATTATACATGTTTATATTGAAAAGGGATATTTCCAATTAAAAGCTCATCCAGGAGCATTTATACTAAAATTGCGGGCCGGAAAATCGGAAGAAATCTACAAAATTGTTGGGTACTTATTTATTTATCTCATTTAATTTCAATTTTTTAATTTGTAAACTTGAATAACATGGTTATGTTATACAATCTACGAAAATTTCAGTTATGAACACTGTAACTTTAGTTTTAATCATTGAATAGCATATGCAGCTTTAAAAATAAAAAATATCATTCTCTGCACAAAAAATAATAAGCTATTCTACATATAAAATGTTTTGTTTTCACTATAAGACCTCTTAACGGATTTTGTTTAAATATCATATTTATAGGTTTATTAAAATGTTTTTCTATCATAATCTGTAAAATACGTTAAATGTATGTGTTTAAAGTTTAATATTTATATTTTTTAAAATAATTAAATTAATAAGATAAGCAGATTATAACATTAGTTAACTAATGGATAAAAGAGAAATAAATTTGATTAAAAAAAATATAACTATTTTTGTAAAAAAAATTGTGCAAGTTTAATTAAGCAAATTAAACAAAATCTATTTCACGAGTTGTGATTCTACCGGGTTTCTCATCCTTCTTTTCGACGTAGGCGGATGGGGAGGTCCACGGGTTACTTAGGGCGTGACCGGGCCCATATTTTATTGTGATCATAAAAGATTTTGGAGCTTTTTTTATGATCGGATGCTTTATCTGACATCGACCCCTTTAGGTGGCTTTTACCCCCGTTGAGGAAAACGCTGATCATATTCTATCCCAGACCACAGTAAAACCTTCATTAAACCAGAAAACGTTGACACTACACCCCTCCCCCTCTCCCATGTTGAGACAGAAAGTAGGATTTTGGGTGAAGAATTCGACAAAATTATTTTTAACTCTAAATCTCACTTTTATAAATTTTTGTCATAAACCTTTTCATTAAATACAAATATTTCAGCCACAAAAACACCGATTCATTATCTTCGGAATCTAAAGATATATTAGTTGTTTTAGACAATTTTTTGGGAAAAACCATCCATGTCAAGGTATAAAATATTTTTACGACCTTTTATTTTAAATGTTTTAAATTTAAAAACTTAATTATTTTTAACATGAAATCTTTTAAAACCCTTAAAGGTGACCAAGAAACCAGACAAAATGAACGAAGATATCTTGATCGAAAGTTTGGATCCTAAAGTTGGTGGCAAAAATGAGAAAGAAAAAGATGAAAACAATAGTGGAATGAATCAAAAAGAAATAATGGATTTCGAAGATAATTTGACGGACAATTCTCTGGATGAGATTTTGGAGGAGGATGATGAAATAGTGGTTCACGAAGATTATAGGTTTTTAGAAATTTGATAGTCCTTTTATGCCATTCAAGGAAAATTGGTAAAATTATTTTAAAGTATCTGGTTAAATGATTTGATATATTTTCATATTGGCCATTGATCAAAGCAAAAAAATATACTAACGATGTAATTTATCTATAATATTGTTAATTTTATGAATGTATCTTATCTTGGAATATTGGTGACCAGCTCGCTATTCCCATATAATTAATATTTAGAAAAAATATATAGGGATTATTTATACATTTTATATTTTGGGCTTTTAATCTCACGATAAAGTGTAAGAGCTCATAATTATTTTGAAGGTTCTTTTTAAAGTAACCGTAGAATAGCCTTGACTTGTTTTTAAATGTCCTCACCCTATTTTTTAAATTATATATAATAAAAAATAAAATATTAAAAAAATGGCCATGATATAAAAACGGAAGTGGAATATAAGTTTTCAAAAAAGCATTATAAATAATAATTTGTATATTTAGAAAATTCTTTGGGTTCTGACTTAATGACTGAATTCGGTCTATTTAAAAAAAATTCCATTGGATATATGTCCAAGGGAAGATATAATATTTGGTATAAAAACATAATTAAGTAATTTAGAGTATTTTTTTGTGTCGGTAAAATCAACCGGATTCGAATTATGCATATTAATTTCCTCTCTAATAGAGTTGGAACTAGAGATAGGTAATGTGCGGGTTTAAACTCGAACGAAAGCCCGCTCACCAAATATAAAGAAATTTAACTCTCTCGCCCGCACAAGTTTTTTTTGAATTTATCCGCCTGCCTGCCTATTCATTTAAAAAATTTGCTTAACCCGCCCGCCCAATTTTTTAAAATTATTTGATTGACTGTTTTGGCTCTTTATTTATATGATTTTGAAATTTTTACTTAAACATAAAATACGCATTACTATGAAACAAAAAAATAATTTTTAAACCCGTCCACCCACCTGCTTAATGTCTATAATATTTTAACACGGGTGGGGCACTATAGTTCTAACTTAATGAAGATGCGAAACGGTCTGCTCATGTATAATGGTCCATTCCGCCCAGCTTAATATTGTCACTGCGCATAATTTCAGGTGATCTCATATAGAATTTTATGTCAAAGGATACAATTGAGATATGTCGGTCACACTGCGTTTCAAACCACGGGGCCATCAGCTAGAAGCATCTAGCGTTTTTTATATATTTTATTTTGATATTACTTTATAATTTTATTTAAATGTGTTAAATGTAAAAAAAAAATAATCGCATCTTAATTGATACAATTTTTTAATGTTTGAATTCCAAATATTATTTTTTTAAGTAAAACATACTTTTTGAAATTATTAAATACTAGCGCTTCATTTATTTTAAAAATTAACTCCAGCTAGCTATTTATTTCGAAAAGTAAGGATAGCGGTGGCGCGTTATTTTTTGAAAGTAGCTTTTATCAACATTGATATTTATATTTTTTTAAATTTCGAGTTTATCATTAATTCAGGTGATGTGCTATTTTTTAAATTTACTTTTAAAAACTCTGTAGAATAAAAGGCAAGAAAATAAATAATGGCACTAATCGTTCTTCGAGCGATAATAACAAAAGCACTATCAACATCTTTTCGGTGGCCTCCGGACATTTATACGAAAGATTTTTGAAGTTTGATATAATTATAGTTATACATTACTAAATATTCAATATGATGCATTTGTACGAAATAATTTAAATGAATTCCTATATAAAATTTAATATTTTATAATATTTATGGTAGCCAAAGTAACCTTTATTATGATATCTTACCTCGCAGGATAATGATGTTGAGCGTTTTAAAGCACACGAAAAATCCAGTCAAATTTTGGTTTCTCAAAAATTATCTATCACCATCATTTAAGGTTTAAATTAAAAATCAATTAATTTACTTGATTTTAGCATGTATGCCTATTTTTTTAATATTTGTTAGCCCTTCTTTAACTTAATAATATCCTTAAAGATTTGAGAAGGGGAGGGAGGGGGACTTCTTATGATAGAAAGATAATTGCGATTAAAAGATTCGCTTACTGATTGAATGGATCTACCATTTTATATACTATATGATTGATAGCCCAATTATTCTATAGGTTTCAAGGGTTAGAAGTATTTATTATATGTTAGGCTTATCCATTTTGCCCTTTCCCCCCCTCTAATATTTATAGTATAAGGAATGAATACCTAAAATAAATAAAAATGAAAGAAATACATTTAATCTCAATTTAAGGATGTTATACATTATATTTATGATTCAATATAGGATTATATACCTAAAATGGCTAATGCTTACAACTTTCAATATGAACTAGTGCAATATAAATGGCCTCAATGGTTGAATCAACAAACAGAAAAACAAAGAATTATATGGGGGTACCTTAATTTTTATTTCTTAAATATTCAATTATATCATCTAAACGTTTCCTCGTCTTAAATGATGCTTATATTTTTAAAGTTTCTCTTAATATCAAAATGCCTCACCTTTCATATGGAAGCTACCCACCTTCCTTCTCTTATATTATTCAAATTTTAGTTGAGGAGTTGATAGATAATAAAACGATTCATATTATTTATATATGGTATTCAATACAGAACGCCATTAAATTTGGTGACTTTTTCAGATTAAATACTATGGTGTAATAGCGCCTTTAATCTATATAACGTAATCTATTTAATTATATCTTTCATTAGGGTTTTTATACTGTATTTTAAGTACTACTAAATGAATTCTTCAATACAATGACCTCATACAGCCATTTTTATATGACATTTTTAGTGTAAAAATTCGACTAAAAACTTTAGCCACTAGTCGGCTAAAGTGACTAATTTAAACGACTAAGTTGATTTATTTAGTCGGCTTAGTCGACCCATTTAGTCAGCTTAGTCGACCAATTTAGTCGACTAAATCAGATTTTTGAACCGAACCTGCATAAAATTTAAATGAGGATGTACCATAGAAAAGTTACAATTGTCATAATCGTTATTTTTCATCTTTTTTGAAGTAACAGAATAAAATTATAAATTGTAAACATGTTAAATTAAAATTTAAATGAGAATTTACCATAGAAAAGTGACAATTTTCATAATCGTTATTTTTAAGCTTTTTCTAATTTTTTTGCTGAAATGAGCTGCTTTTTGGCCCACGTCCGTCCAAAATTGGGCGGGTTAGCTAAATTATTTTAAAAAGTGCGAGAGGACGGGTTAAAAAATTTTAACTTTTATTTATTATTTAAACTATTAGGTAAACATTAAAAAATATATGCATCATAAAATTTTAACATTTTTAATACCAAAGTACCGATAATTGTTGTGGATGTTATCGTCGGGAGCAGAGACCTGCAGGCCCGGCCCTAAGTCCGACCCGGTTATAGGGCCGGGCTGTATCATAATTTTAAAATATACCCGGGCCGGGCCTGAAATTTTTTTAAAAAAAAATCAGGGCCCCGTATATTTTAAAATAAAATATTTGAAATAGCCATTATTAGCTATAAAAATAAAAAATATATATAATATATTTAAAAAAATCCGAGCCGGGCCTGAAAATTTTTTTTAAAAAAAAAAGCCAGGCGAGGCCTTAAAATATAAAATCCGAGCCGAGCCGTAAAAAATTTTTGAAAAAAAATTCAGGCCGTCGCGTGCAAATGGTACCTCTGCAGGTCTCTGGTCAGGAGAAATTAATGAGATAAAAAAATTTGTTGGATTCGATTTGCTTGGAAGAATATTGCATTAACATGGATGAAAATATGATTTTACCCGTTTTCCTAAAAGTAGTGTTGTTAAACGGCTCGTTTTGAGCCGATTTTTAAAAACGGCTAACTCAATATTTTAGCTAGAAAAATATTGCCTAAGCCTTGAGATCTCGCTAATAGATGTCCAAACCTTTGCTCCTTCTATAAACAAAATCTTCAGACTTGCGTAATACTATTCTGGATGAAATATTGAGTTAGCCGTTTTAAAAATCGGCTCAAAACGAGCCGGTGAACAACACCACCTAAAAGCAAAGAAAATTTAATTATTAAATTTTAAATGCAATATTAGAAATAGGTGGCATCCACGTCAAAATTAAATCACAACAGAAGGGTGGGCAAGATTGTTAGAGAGGAGAGCACAGTATTTAATGACATAGCAAAACATTTAAATCTTAAAGTAGGGAGATTGAGTAGAATTTAACAAGATGTTAGGCTACTTAGTTTATTGTAAAATTTATAAACAATTTATTTAAATTTTACATTACTTTTTAAAAATTTATAATGAATGGTTTCATTTATTTATATAAAGATCTCAGTTTAGTAAGAGGATATACTTCACCATCCTGCTTTTGTGGAAACGACAAAGAGATTTGCCAATGTTATCAAATTGGTTATAAAAATATTGGCAATTCTATTACAATAAGGTATTAAAAACAAATAGGAATGTGTTTGAACCTAGAAAATGTGATTCATTATAATTTTTGCATTATAATTGCAAATAATATCAATAAATAATAATTTTATATTATCATAAATATTTTATTTAAATGAATTACTTATCCATAATTTAAATTGAATATTTTTTTATACTAAATTATAAAACATTTTTAGGGGTGTTGCACTGTAATTGAATCATTTTTTTTATTGGCTGCTTAAAAAATTGTAAGAAGGAGCATATTTAAATATTAGCAAGCATGGTTTAAAATTTTTTTATAAATATTGGGCGGGGGTCAGACGAATAGCCTATAAAAATTATTTATAATTTCATTTCACATTCTTTCTTTCTTTTTGATTGAATATCCCTTATAACATTATCTCCATTCTATTATTTTATTTATAAATAAATTTCTTGATTTAAAATCTACTTATATAAAAATCAAAGGAAAACACATTTAAATTAATTCAATTTATTAGTCAATTAACTTACAGAATAGAAATATATTATTATTTAAAATCCGCTTTTACCATACAAAAATTATTGAAAGAAAAAAATATATAGATTTAAAAATGTTAACATAATATCATTATTAAAGTTCGATGCCCCAGCAATCATTGAATAAACTTTACTTGGTGATGGATGAAAGACGGTTTCGTTTTTAAGTCATACATTCCACAACCTTGCTTAAAATTCTCTCGCTTGCAACACTCTTAATTTGTTTGGCCAAAAAGCCTCTGGTATTTAGAAATAAATTTGGATATATTGTGCTGTTTTTAAGCCACCAATCAAGTACATTGGTTGTCAGACTAGCTATTTCCTCTTTTATTATATAACTATTTCGTCTGTTACAGGATCTGGAAACTCATAAACAGCCCTAAATAATAGACAAATATATATAACTATGTAATCATATTTACCTTCTTAGTTTATTATGTATACGCACAGAATAAGGTATGACTTCTACTCGGACAATACTGCTATATTTCGTATATAACGTTCGGAAATTTTTGAAATATTCAGCATTATTTATAAATTTGGGCAAAAACCAAACACGATATAGTTTTAAAAAAAATTCATGTGCTCCATATTAATTTTTACTTTTTTAACATTACACTAGTAGCATTTTTCAATATTTCGTTGACATGATTATCACTAACTTCTACTTCTTCTAATGTTTTAACAATTTCATCTATAAATAAAACTGCCTACTCAAATGTAGTATTTGTATCTATAGAATTCTTGGGTAATTTTGTAGAAGATTTCAAAAAAATTTCAATATCTATTAAATATTGGGCCTCTTCATTATTTATAAAAATTTGATTATCAGTAAGGCTGCCCTTCTTGCCTAAATTATTTACCGCATCAATATTTTATAAATTTAAAATAATAAAAAAAAGCGTTTATTACTTTGTTAATTGTGGAAATCATTAAGAATTTGAAATTTCATCTTGTAATTAAATCTAATGGTATACGAGTCCCACCTGATAAATCCATTTCCTTCATAAATTTAGGAAACTTATGCAATTTTTTAACAAATTTGTCTCATTTTCTATTTAAAATATTTATTCCCGCACTCAATATTATGTTTAGTATATGAGCCAAACATATATGGTCATATATGCAAGAATCGTATTTATCCATATAAAATTTTTCCGTTATAGACACTGATGATAAGAAATTTTTGGCATTGTCAATTATTATCGACATTATTTTATCTTGAATCCTGAAAGATTCAAGGATAATAGGTTATTTGTATTTCCTCACCCGTATAAGGATGAGGTAATTTTATGAGATCAAGAAGGATATTTACAAATTTTTAATCTTTTTCAATGTAATATATTGTAAATGAACAATAAGATGGGGAATTAATTTAATTCTTGTTCAAATGTTAAATGTCAGGCTAAATAATGAAGTGGTCCAAATAGATATTAAAATCTTTGTGAAACCATTCTAAAAAATTACCCAATAAATTTTTCAGATACAAATATTACAATGGGGTCGGAAGTAAGTTAGTGAAAATTATGACAATAAAATATTAAAAAATACTGCTACTGTATAAAAAAAGTCAAAAATATATAATGGAACACATGAATTCTCTTTAAAACTTATTCCAATAAAAAAATGATTCAGTTACAGTGCTACTACACCCCTTAAAAAGTTTTATAATTTAGTAAGTATAAAAAAATATTCAATTTAAATTATGGATAAGTAATTTATTACATTAAATAAAATATTTATGATATAAAATTATTATTTATTGATATTATTTGCAATTATAATGCAAAATAATAGCAAATCCATATTTTCTAGGTTCAAACACATTCCTATTTGTCTTTAATTAAATCTAAAATTATAATCCTTTTATTTAATTTAATTTTGAAATTGAAATTTATATTTAAAAATATACATTATAAATCTAGTTATTAAAAATGTGTGAGATTGTTGAAGATAGCGAAATTTCTTTTCCCAAAATTCAAAAAATACTTGAATCTTGAAGAAAAAATTATTACTGGATTTCGGTTTCGATGCAAGATGTATCGCAAAATTATATTCTCAAATCATACAAGCAGCTTTAATTTGAAAAAACATTTAAAGGTAATATATTAAACAAATTTAATATCAATGTGTAGGCAAATCCTTAATTTTTAAAATAAATTTAAATCAAAGACCAATCATTTTTTTATATATTCATAAATTTTATCTAAATTATTTAAAACATTTTAAAATAATTATTTCAATCATTTTTATGTACTTATCTCCTACATAATTTTTATTCTAAGTATTACTGTTATAATTTTAGGCTGTTCACACCTCAAATTATAAAGAGATTGAAAAATATCTCAAAAGTTTTGGGGTAATGGAAGAAGATACATCCACTTCCAAATCAAATTTAATTCAAACAAAATTAAGCAATTTGGATTCATCAACACCAAGTGTATCTCAAAAATTGGCTGACAAAGTCATAATGAACTTTATAATAGATACTGTTCAACTATTATATTCTTGGTGGATAATGGTTCTTTTATAAAGATGATAAACACTTTTTCTCCACTTACCAATATATTTTGCCGGCAGACATTGATGGCAAGAATTTTGGATAGCTTTAAAGAAATGAAAGAATCTTTAATATTAAATCTAACAGATGTCTCCTACATCTATACAACAGCAGATTGCTGGACGCGTAACAGAAAGTAAAAATGTTTATTTTCTGATTTATAATATGATATTCATATTTTTAGAGCTTATTTAGAAGTGACCGCACATTGGATTGATCCAAAAAATCTAAAACGAAAATCTGCAGCATTAGCTCTAAAAAGAATAATTGGCTGTCAGACTTATGATGTAAGATGATTACAGATAATGAATCTAAATTCCTGAAGGACTATAATTTTTTTATAATATCATATAAATATAGAATATTTAGTGAAGATAATAACAAGAAATAAAGTTACGTAAAAAATATTTTTTAAAAAATCAAATTAGCGTAAAAAGTAGCTTTAACTACTTTTTTTAAAAAGTAGCTAATAGCGCGTTACTCATTTGAAAACGATAGCGGTAGCGATAGCGCGCTACTTTTTTTTATAAAATAACGGTAGCGATGCGCGCTACTTTTAAAAGTAGCGTTTAACAACACTGCCTCTTACTCAATTGAGATCTTTATATAAATAATTGAAACCATTCATAATAAATTTTTAAAAAGTAATGTAAAATTTAAATAAATTGTTTATAAATTTTATAATAAACTAAGTAGCCTAAGATCTTGCTAAATTATACTCAATCTCCATACTATAAGATTTAAATGTTTTGCTATGTCCTTAAATACTGTGCTCTCCTCTCTAACAATCTCGCCCACCCTTCTGTTGTGATTTAATTTTGACATGGACCTCTCCTAACATTGTTTTTAAAATTTAATTATTAAATTTTCTTATGCAAATCAAATCCAACAAATTTTTTTATCTCATTTATTTCTCCCGACGATAACATCCATAACAGTTATTGGTACTTTGGTATTAAAAATGTTAAAATTTTATGAAGCATATATTTTTAATGTTTACCTAATTGATTTTAAATAATAAATAAAAGCTAAAATTTTTTATCCAGCCCATTGTTATAACTTTTTAACCCGTTAGCTCGCACTTTATATAATTATTTAGCTAACCCGCCCAATTAGATAGACCGGCGTGGCCTAAAAATTAGCTCTTTTCCGCTAAAAAATCGAAAAACTTAAAAATAACGATTATGATAATTGTCACCTTTCTATGGTTAACATGTTTACAATTTAATTTTACCCTGTTGCTTCAAAAAAATTTAAAAAAGAATAAAAATAATGATTTTAACAATTATGGTACATCCTTATTTAAATTTTAATTTAACATGTTTATAATATCTGTTGCTTCAAATAATTTTAGAAAGTAACGATTATGACAATTGTCACTTTTGTATGGTACATCTTCATTGAAATTTTAATTTAACATATATCATCGGCCTAGAATTGGAGTGCTCCACTTGCGCAAATGTTTAAAATGAGAAAATCAACATTAAACTTTAAACTTAAATATAGGAAAAGCTTATTGATCAAATTTGACAGAGCTATATAACTTTGGCAAAAATTAATATTTTTTAATCTAGTTTTTATTTTTATATATATTCTGAATAAATAAGTTATTAAAAAATTCTGAAAATGTCGAGTGGAGCACTTTAATTCTATACCGACGATATATTTTTACCCATTTGCTCCAAAAAATAAAAAAAAATAAAAAATGTAAATATAACAAATATGAGAATTGTCACCTTTCTATGGTTCATCTTGTTTGATATCTCAAGTAGTCGGAAGAACTAGATTAATTAACAACACTAACCACGACTATACAGTGAGGTTCAGTTCGGCTCAAAAGTTTGATTTAGTACACTAAGCCGACTAAATTAATCTTAGTCGACTAAATTAGTTGCTATTCAATTAGTCGAAATTTAGTGAGAGTTTTTACTCGAATTTTTCGACTATAACTATAGTTACTCATTTGTTGGTCGACTAAATTTAATCGATTAACAACTTGCACAATTCCACTTAAGCTTAAAATAGGAATTGTAAAAACCCTGCAGAAATATTTAATTCCATATAGATCAAAACATGAAGATTTTTAACCTGCACGTTACTTCTCGAGGGATAAGGGAAACTTATGATTTATTAGTTAGAAATTGTCAAATATAATCTAAAAAAGAGACTAATGACTTAAATTATACTGGAAAAAAAGTGTAAGTATTTCAAAATATACTTTAATTTAAATAGGAAATGCCATAAAATCATTCTGAAACACCTATTATATTTAATTTATTTAGATTTTAAAATAAAGGGTTTTGACTCTCGCGTTACATTATTTTATCAAATTATATGAAGAATTTATTTACTCCCACTCCCAAAATTTTTTTGTCAACTCGTTTTGTATGCGTTTTTTTAATTTCAGTAATTACGATTATATATGATCCGTTTCTTACCTATTTTATATTATGACCTTAAAATACACTAAACGCCATTTCATATGTGTAAACCCGTAGGTACAAAATCTTATTTCTGGACGTTTTGTTCCCACTTGACGTTGATAAGATTATATACGTCGACGCTGACCAGATAGTGAGGGCAGATATGAAAGATTTAATCGATTTGGATCTTAACGGAGCCCCTTATGGCTATACTCCTTTTTGCGATAGCAGAACTGAAATGGAAGGATTTCGGTTAAAATACTTTTGCTAATTTATTACAATTTTACGCGAATTAGAACTTTTATATTATATTTCCAATGTACATATTTTGTAAAAAATGGACCCTCATATTTTTTATACATATTTCCCATTTATGTTTTAGATTTTGGAAAACGGGATATTGGGCGTCTCATCTAGCTCATCGGAAATACCACATAAGGTAAATCGCCCAAAAAAATAATAAAAAATTATTTTTAAACTTTATCTATCATAAGTAGAATTCTTTTGCTATTACAATATGTCATTAGTCACTTTATATTTATATGATTTCGTAGTTATTATGAAACAGTTTTGCAATCGATTTCATTACCTGGGAATCGACCCAGTTCGTAATAATTTGAACATTATAAGTTTTTATATATTATTTTTCTTTCATATAATAAACGAGTGCCTTATATGTCGTAGACTTGAAGAAATTTAGGCAAATAGCAGCCGGTGATAGATTGAGAGGACAATATCAAGGTCTTAGTCAGGATCCTAATAGTTTGTCCAATTTGGATCAAGTTAATTTTACTACTTATATAAAATATTTGATTTACTTACGAAATAAATATGTAACTGAAAAGTCGTTTAAATCTCAATGTAACTTAGCTAAAAGTTTCTTTAGTATTTAATTTTAGAATAAATTTTTGAAAAATTAAGAAGATAATGGTAACAAAATATTAGAAAAATTCTTAGATATAATATGTATAAAAACATCGTTTTTTATACGGTCTATTAGTCAGGAAAGAAAAGGTAAAAGGAACTAAGTGCTGAAGGAGGGGAAGGAAAATAAGCTTTGTTAAGTCGCTAGCCATTAAGGCGACTCACGTTTTCAAAATATTAGGTGTAAACGACGAGTGGAAAACAATTAAATCTTATAGAAGGTAAAGCTAAGGTTGATCTGGTAATAAAATGTTCACAGTGTAGGAATTATGGAGAAATTGAGCAAGCATAGTTGAGCAGGTCCTCCGGAAAGAGACTAATACAAATACAGATTCTTTGTGAAAAAATGAATCTTAGATATAGATACTGGTATTTTTCAAAATATCAAAAAGATACTTGAATCTTTTGCTTAATTAGAGTGTCTTAAATACAAGATACTTTTAAATTATCATTACCAATTTTAGTATTTATTTGTGAAATAACATATGCATATAATAAAAATGAATAATTACAATAATTAATAAAATATTTAATGTTGAGTTATTATAATAATCAGGCATTTTAATATTAGTATTAGCCCATCCATAGCACAGATTGAAAAGGGAGACTAGTATTTTTAAGTGAGGTTGAAATATTAATTTGCAAAAGAGTATTTGAAATAGATTCATTATTTTATAAGATAATCAAATTTTTCAAATAATTTATCATTAGGCCTACTTAACATTATGCCCAAACTAAATAACCTTTCAATTGGAACTGATGAAGGTATTGCAGTAATATATGTACAAAAAATTTTCTTAATGGAAGGATAATAATTAAACATTTATAATGTATTTCGACTTTCTTTAATATAATTTAAAACCTCCAAATCAATGTTATGTGTATTATTAAACTCAGCAACATTTGTTTCACCAAAAGAAAAATAAACATAATTTTCTTTATTAGATGTTAAATCTATTGGTGTTATAGTTTGGGCTTGATTATATACTCTGTTACTACATTTAGGGCTTCTTTTGTTAATAAATTTTATAAGTATTTTTTTTTATCATCTGACGCAATCCATAAGTTCTTAAAATATGGATGTGATATTGATGTCAAAAGACTTCTTATATTCATCATAGGAAAATATTTCCTTAAAATCTTTTGCCCATACCACCTTAGGCAGTTTTTAATAAATGTAGACAATATTGTAAACTTGAATTTTTAAGAATTTATGTTCCTTTTAACTACACATAAATAATATTCTTTAATATGTTTAGCAAAATTTGTGTTTAATCATAGCATTTTTTTGTTAGGTTTTACATCTAGCCTGTACATTGGTTTTTTTATTTTTAAAATTTTTTCCACATGAAATTTTAAGATTTGGATTTGATTCAAGGGATATTTCCCCAATTCAAATTTCACTACCATGAGTGTTAATCATCCTACAAATTAAAAAAATATTACATAAAATTGGTAATGATATTCTATCGAGTTACATTATATATATAATATAATCTTTACTTATTTCGTTTTGGTGTTGCTATTTTTTATCAATCTACCTTAATATGAGTTGTAAATTTTCCATCTAATTTTTGTTTGTCAATATATTTAAAATATGGCGGAAAAAAAAGGAAATTAATGCAAGATTCTCTAAGAAAATAAAATATATATTGTGATATGTAATATTTTAAAAATGAATATTAAAAAGAATCTGTCTGTATCTTTTGTCAAGAAAATGAAAAAGATGAGATTCATTTCAGAATAAATGATCTAAGATACAAATACTAGTATCTTATTAAAAATGTCAAAAAGATACTAAGTACAAGATACAAAAGGATCTTGTATCTTAGATATAAGAATTTGCGGTACTGCCCAACTCTGAAATTGAGGTTTCCTTGAGTCATATAATAATGTTAATTGGAATCTTACATACAATGCATTATAAGGAGGTAATGCGAAAATTCAAAAGGTAAGAGTACAAGTTGAAAAATGAGGAAAGAGAAATATGTTCAGAATTAAGAAATAGATGGCGAAAGGGAAACAGAAGCTAGTTGTGAATAGCTTAAAATTGCCAGGGGCATTGTAAATGATAGTAATGGAATTAAGGATACCTGGAAGAGGTATAGAAAGGGTGCAAAATGAAAGAACTTTGAGAAAATTTAAATGCGAGTAATCGGAAATAGAACCCTGAAAGTCGACCCAAAGCCGCCAGCCAAAATTTCCAAATATTTCGGACTGGGCTCTTGCCTAAATTTTTTTTAAATAATCAGGACAAGCTTTAAAAAAATACAAAAATTTCTAAAAAAATAATTCGCTTACTAAGAATGTATCTAGTTTTTTAAATCTAATTTTTAATGTTGAATTTTTATATATATTGTTATCTTTATATGATGATTTCTTAAATTTATATATATATTTATGTTATATGTGGAGATACTTCGGAAATGAAGAAGGAAAAAGAAAAACACCATATTACATATTTATATTTTTGTGAACCTTGCTTAAAATTGACGAGAGATGAAAAATAATCTGATAAACATAATTTATTTTTGTAACTATTATACAAATTAACTTGATCCAAGATAACAAAATCTGAAGATTATTTTCGAATATTTTGTTACAAATTTTACGCCATTTCAATTTTTAATTAAGCATCTAAAACATATTAAAATGACTGAATTTCAGAAAAAGAGATTTAAAATATAGATAGGGTCAACCATTGCAAAAATAGTTCGGAAAAATTCTATCCTAGGCAAAGATTTTAATAGTACTAACAATTTTGAGCAGAAATGTTATATTTTAAACATACTATACCAGAAAGATGTACCATCCTTTGGGGAAAAGAGACACTTGAACTTCCGAAACTAGTTAATTTAGGAAGTTTTTTTGCATACCTGCAGATAAAGGGTTTAAGAATTTAAACGGCTGGATTAATACTTAATGCCAAAAGAATATCTTTATGTCCTACCAATCTTGATAAAATCATATATATTCAAGATAATTAGTGTAGTTAAATTTACAATTATAACGATGATTAAAATTTTATAGCAATAACCAGTGTTGTTAAAATAGCGCGCTACTTTTTTCAGTAGCGGTAGCTTTAGCTGGCACTTTTTTTAGAAAATAGCGATAGCCGTAGCTCGCTACTAATTTAGAATTTTACATAATAAATACATCTAAAAAATATTTTTTATTAAATCTAAAATTATAATCCTTTTATTTAATTTAATTTTGAAATTTATATTTTAAAATATACATTATAAATCTAGTTATTAAAAATGTGTGGGATTGTTGAAGATAGCGAAATTTCTTTGGAAAATGAGAAAAATATAGATTATCCTTTCTATAATATTAATATATAGTATTAATATAAAATTCAAAATTAATATATTATTAATTACCTTGTGTATAATAATTATATTTTTAAAATTTTTATTTACCATAATTTAATGCTATTTTAATATTTTTTTATAAATGAATCTAAATCTCAGATAAATTTAAATTTTGAAAATTAAAAAGGTATTCTTCTTTTTTTATAAATGATTTATATAAATTAGATTTCCAGATCTGTATGATGATGATAATGTAATAGCTGCTATCGTTCATCTTAGTTTCAAGTTAAATTGGCCATACAATAATTTAACTGAATCTAAAGGGCAACTTGATAGGCTGATGGTAACGTTAAAAAATGCCATGCCTAACCACGATACTAATACTATAGCAAGATTGAAACCGCGGCCTTTCATAGATGATTTTTTTGAAATAAATAATAATAATAATATTATTGAATCTCTAGATGCTTTAAAATACTCATTTAAATATTTTTATGATTTTCATATAAAAAGTGTGTTTATTAAATTTAATACTGCGTTGCGCTCAAGTGCTAGTACTGAACGATTAGTTAGTATGGCAAAGCTTATACTTTCTGATCATCGCTCTAGATGTAGGGATGACAGTACCGAAATGTTATTATTATTAAAGTGCAATAATAAAATATATATATATATATGTAACAAATTATAGTCATGTTTTTATACCAATATTTTATTTGTGGAAATAAAGTTACGTAAAAAATTTTTAAAAAAAAATCAAAATAGTGTAAAAAGTAGCTAATAGCGCGCTACTCATTTGAAAACGATAGCGGTAGCGCCCTATTTTTTTATAAAATAGCGGTAGCGATAGCACGCTACTTTTAAAAGTAGCGTTTAACAACACTGGAAATAACGCAAGTAATTATTTACTTCATAAATTAATAAAAATACTTTTAATTTATAAATTGATTTAAATTTTTAGTCGGGCTTGGGCCTAATATAAAAAGTGAGACTGGACTCGGGTTTAAAGATAAATTAAAATTTCTGGCAAGGCTTAAAAATTTTCGGGGCACTGCTTATGTTTTTTACTTTTGGAAATTTCAAAATACCAGTGTTGTCAAATTAGCGCGCTACTTTAGTCGATAGATTGATATTGAAGATAATTTTGGTACAGATCATATCGACAAAGTAATTCCCCTGAAAAATGATTATAATATGAAATTTTCTTTTCCTAAATTCGCAAAATATTTTAATCTGGATAAAAAAAATTAATAATGGATATAATTTCATTTAAGATGTGCCGGAAAGTTTATCATCAAACAAGACTAGTAGTTCAACGAGGAAATATTCAAAAGTAATATTTCCTACAAAATTTAATATCAATGTTTGGCCCCATCCGTAATCTTGAAAATAAAATTTGAGTCAAAGCTGAATCTATAATAGTTTTTGAGTGATGAGTTTATGTGAAAGTTGATTTTCTGGTCCAGTCCAAACATAATGTTTCAACGGGTCATAAGATATTATTCTAGAATTATATTATAAATTAATAAATAATATTAACATTTCACTTTATCATCAGACCCATCTATTTAATGATAGTATTTTATAAATTATTATCTGGATGTTAAACATGCTTAAAATTAACAACTTATCTATTTATAAATTTTATCAAAATATGCTAAAAAATATTTATTTCATAGATAAAAAGTTAAAGGGTGATGCTGGCCAGTTAGCAAACATGGTCTACATTTATCCCTACATAATTTTATTCTAGCTAACACCTATTATGGATGATTTTGTTGAAATAAATAATAGCACTATTTAAAATCCTTTAGAGGCATTTATATCTAAAAATACTTAAATGATTTTTCTTACATAAAAAATATGTGTATTAAATTTAATACTGCATTGCGTGCTAGTGTTGAACGATTATTTAGTCATAGCTTATTCTGATCGCCGCCTTATATTTGGGGATGACAATATGAAAATTAGGTATCGGGCCTAATTTGTCATGCCCGGCCTGATTCCTGATTTTTTTTTATTTGTTCCAAAGAGCCCAACCCGAAATAAAAATTATTTGTCCGTCCGGCCCGAATTTATTTAAATATAGAAAAATTTAATTTTTTTTATTGTGAAAAAATTATTCTACAAATAAAAAATATTAGCGCTTTGTTTCTTGCAAGAATTTTAAACATATATTTGACAAAATGTAATATCATATTTAAAAATTTAGGCCAGACTAATCCCGAACCGAAATTATTTTTTAAAAATAGGGAGCCGTGATTTGCAGATCTCTAGAAATGTTATTATTCTTGAGATGCAATAAAAATAAATTAAATATATATTAGAAATTTTGGTCATATTTTTTATGTTAAGAAAAGAAATTCATAAAAAAAATTCTAAAGTAGCTAATAGCGCTACTTTTAAAGGTAACCAATATATTTCAAAATGATGATAATTGAATTTACCACTAAAAGAGGAAAAGCAATATAGATGAAGAAACCCTATTTCAAAATTTTTACCCCCCATCATTATTTACTTAGCTTAACACAAACATATATCTCGAAATCATGCAAGGCAACGGGCCAGGGTATAGGAAATAATTTTAGTTGAATCTTATATAAGAATATATTTTGATTTATATAAGGATCTCCCAAACAACATGATTCATCAAGTCATGATCAAATCTCTACCGCAAGAATGGTTGTGGTGCGAAACTTGGTGTGACGATGCTTCCAAAAGCAATGCCAAAACGATAGATTTAGTTTATAATATTTCAAAATTGGGACTACATTCTTAGTATATCCGGATCCGGCCGAAAGAAATCAGGGAAGGGCTAGACTAGGACAGACTTTCGGCCTGTGAGGACGGATTGACAATTATTTTTAGGCGAAAATTAATTTAAAAATATAATTATTTCTATTTATCTTTCTTTTATCACTGATTTTTTTGCTAAAATTTACTAATTTCTATTTCTTTACTTCCCCCTCCTCCTTCTTTCTTTAATCGCATATCAGACTGCAAGCAAGTTATTTTTTTCTATTTGATATAGTAAAATTTATTTAATAATCTTTTTTATTTATTTGAACACTTTATATATAAGAGTAGTCAATTTAACTAGCCCTTTAGCATTCTATAATCTTAAAACAAAATTAAAACAATATGTTTAAAAGTATTTGGATAGGAAATAGAATAGGAATGAATTTATATATTATTTTTTTGAGTGGCATTTCGTTTTTTTTTAAAGGTCACGTAATTAATTTTCGATTGTAATGTAGATTATACACTGCACCTTCCTTTTTTAAACAAATATTTAAAAAAGTGAGATTATGATTTAAGAAAGATTTTATTTATAAATTGTTAGATTTTTAAATGATGCATAGATATTAGACTATTTATATAAATAAATTATTCTAAGCCTTCCAAACTGAAATATTTATGTAAAATATAATTCAGAGACCCGATACCAAGTCTGATAACTTAACATTTTTTTGATTGTTATTTATTTAATGATTTATTTCGTCCTCGCAGAAAAGAGTTTTAGAATAAATAAATTATTTACAAAATATCAAAATAATTAGTCTGATATAATTTTGGTTTGTTTTTCACAATAAAAAATATTTAAAATAATAAATATCTCATTTCAACTAAGCTATTCAAGTTTTTATTCTAAAAAATTCATTTCAGAGGTAGAACCTTGATGTTTAAGTCAATTTTTTAGGATAAAGCTAGGATAACTATGTTTGAGTTGGTCAAAGTTAGGTAATTTTGATGTATCTCTGATATAAATAATATTTAATTCGAGCCATTTTTTTAAAAAAACCCTCAGTGTAACAATCCTATGACAAAAGAACCAAAATTACATAGCGCTATGAGAATAATACCAGAATGGGTTGATTATGATAACGAGATAAAAGAGTTGACCAAATTGCTGGAATCCAGTCAATCCATTATTACAACTCCAATCTTGAACAAAAACGATGCCCTCAAAAATATGGGTAATAATGCAAATTACTCTTTCATTTTAAATCTTTGTCAGTAGACTTAGAGAAAAAAAAGATTTATCATTTACTAATCCTAAAATATAATAGACTAACCCTAGCTCATCCATAATCATTTTTTTTAAATGGGTTAAAGCTAAATGAGAAAATATCCATAATTGATTTAAAACCTATACAATTAAAAATTAGGAATAAATTAATTTATTGACCAATGCACATTTATCTGCATACATTTTTTATTATCCAAACTAAATTTGATCAATAAATATCATAGACCTGCAGAGGTACTATTTGTACAGATTTTTTTTCAAAAATTTTTTCCGCCCAGGCCAGGATTTTAAATATTTTTAATTTATATAGCTAATAATGGCGATTTAAAATATTTGGTTTAAAAATATATAACCGGTTTTTAAAAAAAATTTCAGGCCTGGTCCTTTTACCCAGGCCGGGCTTGCAGGTCCCTAATAAATATTCAATTTAAATTACTTTTTTAAAATATCTTTTTATAGATATGAATATTCCAATATCGATTCTATCATTTGTATTTTTAAGAATACCTATTATTCCGATATTGTTAAATTAGCTGATCTAATTTCAAATGTTAATATAAATCTTATTTTTTAAATATGGCAATTATTCTTTCGAAATTGAGATAGCACAACCATTTCCTTTATATTTACTTCCATTGGTATAGTTTTGGTTTATTCTATTAACCAAAAATGTTATTATTAAAAATCGGATTAACTTATATCACAGATTAGTTGAAAGCTTAATATTTACAACATTAGATATATCAGAATAACTCTAATATTAACATAATATAATCATATTATTATTAACAGATGGAGATTCAAATAATCACGTGGAACTTTAATAAACCAATCGTTTTTAATACCCGATTATTAAATTATCAATTATTAAAAATTTATAAATTATGGCATATTTTTAAATAAAATCGTGATTTAAAACGAAATTCACATTGTATCGAGTCTGGTTAAGGTTTATTTATGATCGAATTATAATATGATATATTATTCATGTATTATAATATAATATTGTAAATAATAAATATAGTTATTCAATATTTTTCTAAGATATTTATTAAAGGCATTATATTATAAGGGAATGGTTTATTTTTATTTGCATTTTGTATGCAATTTTTTAATTTTGAAAAAGTTTTGTTAATATGTTCAATTTTGATATCATCTCTGTTTTCATTGCATCGTATTTGATTGAGGGTTTGGGAAAATTTTAAATAGGCTAACAAGTACAATAATAAAAGTGTGGCAGTTTCACTGGAGGTCAAAAAATCTAACAAGACCATTACATCAAAATGAATAACTTTTAAAAATTCATAGCAAATTAAAGGTGGATATATTTTTTCTAATTTTGTAAAATGATTTTGAACATTCCTATAATTTAAAATATATTATAATGTAGTATGTATTATTATACAAACACAAAGCAATGCTGATAAATGTAAAATGCTGATAAAATTATTTCAATCAACTCTTGATCATTTTCTGCTAAATTATTTAAATTGAATTCTTCTTCATTGATAATATTGAGATAATTAATGCAATCATTTGCAGCTTTAAAAAAAATAAATCAAATACATCATTTATTATTTACTAGTAGATGAATCCAATTCTAATATAATACGAATGGCTAATGTTTTAGTAATTAATTTATAATTTACAAATTTGACATCATGCGAATTTAATAAAGTTGGAGATTTATTATAAATATCCCAAATATTTTTAGACATATCAAAACATATTCTACTGTATTCATCTTCTTTATTTAAATATATTTTTTCAACAATAAGTGAAGAATTTAAAAATGGCAATATATATTGAATTAATATATTGTCATAACAATTTAAATCTATTAAAAGCATTTGATGACACAAATATATATCATGTATATTAAGATTTAGAATTTCTTTTAAAAAATTTATCATTTTGTTCCAAACTATAATCATATGCTTGATAATCAATTTTTCTTTACATTTTAATATATTTGTTATAAGCTCAAATTTTTGATTTGTAAGTTTGGTTAAAATTTTTTCTTGAAATATTTATGGCTTAAATTATAGAAAAAAATATGAACCTGTTATTTTATTGTTTATCTTTGAGAATTTATTTATGCTAAATTCTAATAAATATAAACAATATTTGATATGAGCTATATTTATAATTTTGTAATTTAATTGAAACTCCCAATCCTCACACTATAATTACGTTTGTAATTTAATTAATTTTTATAAACCTTTATACAGAATGTGAGACTAACTTTGGCTAGATCATATATAACACAATTATCTTCATGGGAATTAATAACAGAATTAAAACATTTAGCCAATAATTCACACGTATTTTCATTAACAATATATTCTTTATCTTCAATATAATTTTTAAGTTTATTAACACAGTTAAAAATCTTATATTCGTGGCCTGAACTTTCGTTTATTTCAATAATAATTTCTGCTAAAAACAAATTTAAATTCATAGTCAATTAGGTACTGGTGTAATCTTGCACGTTGGTCATAGACCTGCCCAATGTGAGCGAGGATACCAACAAACCTTGTACCCAGTTGAAATTTAATAAAATGAGTGGAACTTACTCATTCTGATTTTATGTTTGCTTAATTAGTAAAAGTAAATAGAAAAAGCGAAAAGGTAAAATAAGGAAAAAAATGTGATATATTATACTTTTTTAAAATTAGTTAACTCTGAACAATTATTCTGATTTTCATATTTTGTCATTTATTATATTATGCATACAAAATAAACTGGCATATAAAAAAACCATATAATGCAATAATATAATTCTTAGCAACTTACATTGACAAAAGGTTATCAAACTACTATAACTCTCTGTTACCATTTTAGACAATGTTTTATACAATAAACTAATAAGGAAAAATTTTATAGGCCTATACCAAATCAACAATTTTTAAAGAAAAGAGTATAAACGACCAATCCAAATCATAAAACTATATGGTGGTTAGAGCTTCCTTTTAGATGACATGATGGAAGCTAGATAAGTAATAGAGATAATTATCGTGAGATATTAAATTTCTAAAAGATTATCTTCCATTTTAAATGATATATAAACGACTACACCGTTGACCATTATTGTTTATCTAAAATACACAATCATATTCTCTCAGCCGTTGTTGTAATAATCTTAAATTACATAGCAACACAAATAATATACACTGGTTAATTTGCAGTAATAGCCATGACACTCACGATGTAAACTTATATCAGAATTTATTATGTTGGATAAATTGATAAAATAAAAACACTAATTGAAAGGAATAATTATGCAAATATATTGCAGCCTGGAGTTATTTACACACAGAAATGCCATATTAGAAATGAAACATTTTCTAACTATAAAATTAGGACCAGAATGATATGATGAAACAATTAAGATTTTATATATTGTCGATATTATATCTTAAAATAATATTAGTTTGTAATAATATCAAAAATATACTTGTATTAAAAATTTAATTCAAAACTGTTTTTCGAAAAGAAAAAAAAATAGAAAAGAGAAGAAAAGAAAAGAAAAGAAAATATATCAAATTTATTACATCTATTGCAGAATGAATAATAAAATGTCTAATTTTTAAAATTATTTATAACTTAATAGATGGCGTTAAATACTTAAATGCATATTGTTACTATATTTATTATCAAAACCATTTATTAGTAAAATTTATTATAATATTAACTGTAATATATTATATAGTTGTCAAATACGTCTATAAAAGTGGCATTTTATCTAATATTTTATAACTAACTGTATATAATAGAGGATTATAAACTATATCTCTTATTATTTGCATTTTATAAAGTAATCTCTTATACTTATTTGGATCTTGAAATCATTTTTAGGAATAGGTATGATAATTAAAAGTCAATTAAACTTCAACTGTAAAAGCTAAATTAATATTTAGTGAGTTATTAATATTATATTTTTAATACAGAATTTGATTGCAAGCTGACATAGTGAAAATATAATTTATATATATTAATCTAATCTAATAATTAAAATAGTATTCATTTAATAAAACTTTAAATAGTCTTATTAATTTCTAAATAATAAAATTAAATCTATATATTACTTAATGGAATTATAAAAAAAATCATTCAGGCAGCTATCAAAAAAATTCATTTTTAGTTCAAGGGGATATTAAGGAGCCATTAAAAAATAAATTTTTTGCTTCAGGGGGCTCTTCAAATTTTTCAGGGGGCTCGAGCCCGCTTCCCCCCTAGCGACGCCATTGTGTTTAATTCTAAATCTTTTGCTCAAATTTATGATTTTTTTATTTTAGGATCAATTATAATTAATATTAAGATTTATAGACAAAAGAATATTGGTCAAGAATATTTTTATTAACACAAAATATTAATATGGGTATTAAATAAAAGCTAATTAGGAAAAAAAAATTTTTGGTGTGGGTAAAAATAAAAATTGAATGAGTGTCAAATAAAAGATAACACCCACCATCAAATTAAGGATAATTCCCCGTCATTCTCATTCGTGACGGACTATCTACTAGTATTCAAATACAGTTAAAACCATTTAATTGCATATCGTTTAAGTGTAAATACTTTTAAATGCGAAAACCCCCCACGATTTTGATAAAAATTACTATGGCATAATGTTAAATTACATTTATGATTTCGAATCAGTTAAGAAATTTTTTAGGTCCCATTTATATGACAATAACGTTAATAATCGGATAAGTGGAAAAATAAAAATCTTATCGAAAAAATTTATTCGTTATTTTTTACATGAACTGCACTTTTAACTTTTTTTAAATACAATAATGGTAATTTTATTATATATTATTATCATGTTAAAATTATCTTTAGAACTAGATATCATTCCAAGCGTTAACTCTCAAGCAAAATCGGGAAATCATTGAAAAATTAAACACTACTTCAATACCACAATTAGCGTTAAGTTATAAATGTCATGTTTCCACAATTTACAATTTGTAAGCTAATAAAGCAAGTTGCTCATGATTTCTAATGAATAAACCTTCTGCAACTAAAAGGTTGTTACTATCTTATAATTTTCGTGGGGTGACAAGTACCACAATCATAAAATGCTTTATTGATGCTAATTTTTTTGTAAAGTGGCATTTGATTGGGAATCGGAGGATGGTATAGCACTAATATTGACAACGAAGAAAATGATTTTGATCCCATATTTGTAGAATATGCGTTACACGATGATGATTCTAGCTTTCATGGAATATTGGATGATCAAGACATTTGTAATCAAATAAGATTAGAATTTGAAGGTTTAACAACTTCAAAAATTTCAATTAATCTTATTTTTTATAGAATGTTATGAAAGCTCTGAGAATGACGAAGTGAATCTAAGAACCATTTAAGAAAGCTAGAGAATATAGTGAAAAAAAATTATTTACTCCAGAGTCTAGCCAAACTCTTATCACAAAACATTTTTATTAAATCTTACATTATTTTATAATAATTGTAATGCATATATAATAAAATAAGTTCAAATAAAATATTATGTTAAAAAGCATTAATAAACTTTTATTCCGGCATCGCCTATTAATACATTTATAATATTAGAATTCATAAGTTTATTTTTAAAAAAATAGTTTATTTTGCAGAAGGTAATGAAAGCTCTAAAATGGCGAAGATAATTTAGAGATCTGATGATTTTATCTAAAAAAATCAAGATATTTATGCTATTTTGAATAGGTACAGAATAATCCAAGGGAACAGGATTTACTAAGAAAGCTAGGGAATATAAAAATAATTAACCATCAAGTCTTTGATAACTCTTATCACAAAACATTATATATACAGTATAATAATTTAAAATCAATTATCATGTGAATTAAAGCAAAACACTTTTAATAAACTTAAATTTTCTGGCCTGGCCTGCTTTTTAATATTCATGTTTTCTTAATTGGCCACTTGATATTTTAAAAAAATCGATAAATATTAAGAAAATAAATTGAATATCTTTATTGTATTATATATGAAATTTAATTAAAGGTAGTATTTATAAAAATTATTGTTTGAATTTCGAATAATCCTAGTATTTAAAAATTCTCAAATTCATGTTTAGACATACTAAATAAAATTTTAAATTTATGTTTTTTATTCGTTTTAAAACGAATTCAAATTTAAAATCTAGTTGTTACAATAACTAAAAATTGTATTTATTACAAAGTTTGATGGTATAATTGAGAAAAATCGGATAATTGCGAAATTTTTAAATATTTTGGTCCCAAGCTTTTGCAAATAAACGGTTTTGACTGTATGAATGATAATTTATGTAACATGAAGGCTGGGTTATTTAATATGGTTAATATAATATTTTTATTTATTACAATTCATCTAAGTGTATAAAAATGGCTAAAAATGCAAAATCTGCAATATTTTGTTGGGGGATAGAGGGGGTAAAAAATAGAGGGATGGGATCCTCAAGGTGCCCCCCCCCCCTCTCTACCCATTTATGACTACTATTAGCTGCAACTTATTTCCCAATTTTATTTTAAATATTCAGAATTGTAGTGTAACTAGAAAATTAATTTGCTTCTTTAAAACCACTACATATTTTTTTTTAAACTTTAGTTAGATGTGGATAGGAAAATGTCGCAATAAGGATATTTTTGTAAAATCAAATTCTAAATTATTTAATACCGGGATCCTATTTTTTTTTATTCATATTTATAAAATGGTTGTAAAAACAAGTCGTGAAAATAAATTAATAAATATAATATTTTATACATAATAATTATACCTTCCAATATCACATTCATTTAAAAGTTATAATTTTTTTTTGGGATGTTATTTTTTCGCGATCGATTGAATATAATATTTATAATAATGTTTTTTTAGAAATTTATAAAATTATATTTTCCACGGCTAATAATAAAATCGAACTTTTTAGATATTCAAAACAGGAAAACAAAATAAATGATTGACTATAATTTTTTGAGATTCTTTTATGAGATTTGTTCTATTTTTTTTTTATTTTTATTTTAAAAATTATTATAAATCTTTTTTAAAAAAATACGAAAGAATGCCAAAAAATACTGTTTAACAGATTGTAGTAATTTTAAATATAACAAATTTTTTCTTTACGAAGTGATTCTTAAGTAGTATACAAAATATAGTAGTGTTATTTATTTTTTCCTCAATCATGGAATGTAAATTTTTTCTTGCCATCGAATTTTTAAAAAAAAAATTATTTAGTTGCACGTGTATTCTTCCCTTTTTTCACTGCATGTTTTACATTCAACGTAGCAGCACCAATGGAATTTGCAGTGACATCGCCAAACTTTATCTGATAGCAAGGTCTCATGACCTCTCCCGCAACACAAAACATCACAACTATCAATGCCCGGCGAGGTTTTGTTACAAGATCTTCCCTTTGTTCCCAAGGAACCCATCGCTAAATCCTTTTCGCAATAATTTGGTGACCTTTGTAAGTATACTAAATGGCCTTTCCTGGGCTTTTTGTGAATTCCTCGACTACCGTGGCCGCTAGGTTTCAGTTTCAGGAATACAGGTCTTTGGGTTCTGTGGAGTGTTTATTAATACGAATATATGAAAAGCAATAATTTAGGGTGCATACTTTGGGAGGTCAACAAAAAATCTTCTTTGGAAATATAAAGATATTTATTTGCCTAAAACTTTGAGCATTAATATTTTAAGATAAAAAAAAGAATTTATAATTTTAATCTTTTATAAATCTTCATTATTTTTATGTGCAAAAATTCTTTCATGGTGAAATCATGTAAAAAAAAATTATAATCTTCATATTTATAGATTTTTGACTTATTATATTCTAATTTAAATAAATATACTATTTGCAAAAATTCTCAGTCTCATCCTCGCTTTTTAGAAAAAAACATTCTTACAAAATCCTCAAAACACTCCATTATACTTAAGATACTTATATAATTTTTAAAATTCTAGGAGTAAAAATATAAGGGAATTAAACCTTCTATCAGTCAAGGGTTCGACTTGTTTTGCACGATCGTATTTTTTCTTCAAAACATCGCCGACCCTTCTAAAAGGCGGAAGAGTGACCCAACATGTTTTCATGGTACAGGATCCCGAAATTCCGTGGCATTTACAATCTACATCGGCATTAACTCTCAGAGTCTTTTTATTTTAAAAAGGGGAGGATCGATATTAATTAAATTGTTGAAATAAATAAGTTTTCAATACAGAATTAATGTTAAAGATTTAACAAAATTATACAATAATATCTTGTATTTATGTGACAGATAAATTCATTTTAGACTTCATGAAAATATTTTATAATTGAAGCACTAATCAATGGGACTCTAAGTATTATTAGTAAACATCATTTATTTTTTGAATCACAGAATTAATGTTAAAGATTTAACAAAATTATACAATAATATCTTGTATTTATGTGACAGATAAAATCATTTTAGACTTCATGAAAATATTTTATAATTGAAGCACTAATCAATGGGACTCTAAGTATTATTAGTAAACATCATTTATTTTTTGAATCAATCAAATTATAGATAAGAATCTATTTATAAGAAATAAGTTTCAAAGACAAATCATATCTATACATACCTTCCTTCCCACTCGATTATTGTGAAGGTTCATAAGTGACTTCTCGTCCCCTTCTATCTCTCTAGAATCGACAAAACGCCTAGACATTTGCATTCCATATTTTATGTCGGCGGAACATCCTCCCCATTTCCAACCTTCTCTGGTAAAGCCACTCTCTTTGGATTTGTCGCAACCGCAATTGGATATGTTACCTTTACTGCACGCTTGAATAACCGCGTACATAACGCCGGAAGAAGTTGCTGCATACATAAAAGCCGCTTCTCTACTCGCTTTCAATAAATATTATGATTATTATAATCATATATTTTTCTAATGGTAAAAAAATCTTATGTCCTTGAAGGAGTTAGTAATTAAGGAATAAGGATTATGGTTGGGCAAATGTTTGTTTTTAACCGTTTAAAAAACAGATAAATCTAGTTCTTGGCAGAAAACTATCTTTAGTCTCGGGTGTTTTTCTTCATCAAAATGTATATCAACTTTGAAGAAAGCAGAAATAAATTAACTCATGCCGTGCTTAACATTTAATGGTGTGCATCTGTAGATTAAGCCAAATTCTCATATCTATAACTAATACCAATCCCAACTATAATAATGATAGACGAAATGTTAATTTTAATATTATAGTAAGAATACAACTCAAACATTAAAATTTTAATTCAACCGAAGTTAATTGGGAAAATTTTTAAGAGTTCAAATGGATAATTAAACTTCATCATATTCAAGATTTTAGTAAAGGGAGGGTTTTGGATAGATTTTCACAATAAATTGGATTTATTTAAAAAAAATATTAACTTTTACTGAATATTTTGGGGAAATATTATTTATTATTTCTACTGTATTAACTTTTGGGAATGCGGGTTTCTCCTTAAATTATGATATCTACAAAAGGCATATTTGCTAATGGAAGTTTCCCTTACCCCGGTTACTCCAGATGTTAGATGAACAAAATATAATGCATTTTTACTCATGAATCACAACAATATATTTAATAATAATCTGTTATTTTTTTTAAACAGATTTTTACCGGCTAACTCTATGAAAACAGTTCTAATATTAAAAACCTTAAATATAATAAAATATGTAGTGCATAGTTTAAAATTAAGACGATATTTTATATAAAGATAAAATATCTCTTACTTTAGACCTTTTACACTTAATCGAACTCCTCGATTTATGCTGTCTTATTTTGCTTTAAAATATTATGAATATATTATAAAAAAATGTCTAAATAATAATATTTTTTAACCCCGACAAATTATTTCGGCAGTTTTTTTAATAGAAATGAGCTGAAAAAATAATTAAAATGGAAGGGGCAGTATTCAAATTATATGGGCTATATAAAAAAAATTTGGGAGATATTTCAAATTTATATAAATCCACTCCTACTAATCCA
Source organism: Gordionus sp. m RMFG-2023 (assembly GCF_954871325.1). NCBI lineage: Eukaryota > Metazoa > Nematomorpha > Gordioida > Chordodea > Parachordodidae > Gordionus > Gordionus sp. m RMFG-2023. Next base: position 71,470,721 of record NC_088775.1, read on the forward strand.
CAGATCCTGCAAAATAGATATGTAACCGCTCCCATCAATTTCCTGGAATATCCCAAAAGTACAACGGTTTTTCTGCAATTCCTGGTGGTTTAGTTTGACATCCGACACTGATCAACATAGTTCTCAACATCACGGTATTCGGCCGTCAGCAATTAAATCGTAGTATCGACTTTATGGTCTCAATTCCGGGATAACCCCCTTGAGATGTTTTTAAAATTCTTTAAGTAAAAATTTGAAATAACTAATCCCCCATCTCATTCTATTATACCATTATTCATAGCACATTTCATTTCCTTGCAACCGGTTAGAGTTCTAAATCGGTATTATTATCACTGACCAAGCTCTATCTAAGAATCTCATTCTATTATACCATTATTCATAGCACATTTCATTTCCTTGCAAACGGTTAGAGTTCTAAATCGGTATTATTATCACTGACCAAGCTCTATCTAAGAATCTCATTCTATTATACCATTATTCATAGCACATTTCATTTCCTTGCAAACGGTTAGAGTTCTAAATCGGTATTATTATCACTGACCAAGCTCTATCTAAGTAATTTTTTACTCTCTTTAGTTTCCCATCTTTACTGTTCTCCTCTTTTAACCGTTTCACCGTCATGCCATATCGTACATGTTATGTACTTTGCTTCATTATTCGTTTATGTTGCCCTTAGGTAGTCGGTATATTACATCTGCTAGCATTTTCTCACTTCCTTTTTTAAAATATCATTTTAAAATTTCAGTTATTTCCCAGGCCCATATTGATGGTTCATTATTCACAATTTTGGTTAGATCTCGACTATTTTCTATCAGTCTCTTCAATGATTTGTGGTCTGTTCTAAAAATAAACCCCCGTACATATAACTATGGAACTTTTCCATCATTCCAAACAAAGAGTCCACATTTTCTTATCAATTGCGGAATAATTCTTCTCAGCCGCCTATAACGTGCACGATACAAAAGCAATTGGTTTTGTAGACCGATTTCTTATTTCATGCAGAAATACCGCCCCAAATCCTATATTCGAGGAAGCGTCATACTCCAAAATCAATGGTAGTTCAAAAAGTATGATATCAACCTATACTGCCGTCATTATTTTTTTCAATTTCGCAGGTTGCCACTTCTAGTTCAAACCTAAGGACTATTTATATATCCTATGTAACGGTGAGGCAACTCTATGTAAGTTTGGTTTCTAATTTAATAACCCAAGTAATGCACAAAGTTGTCTCATATCATAGGTTATAGAGCCTCTCGAATAGCTAAAAGATTCTTTTTGATTGGATAAATTCCAGATTTTTCTATGTTGAAGCACAATAATTTTACAGAATCCTTCAATATTTTTAGCTTGTAGTAGTACCCTTCTAAATTCTGCATGGGATTATCATTCTTCCCAGTAATGAAATTTAAATAGTTGCCTAATCATTTGGCATGATTTTGTTGCGATTGTTAAATATTGGAACTCCTCCTGGATTCTTATTTGGAGATAAGCATCCCTAAGATTCAATGTTAAATATTTCTGTCTTCCTCCTATCTTTTTCAATAAATCACCCAACGTTGGGATTATATAACGTTCCTCCAACAGCTGGTTAATAGTAAATCTAAGGTTAACACATATTCTAATTATCCTTCGTCTTCCGTACATTAACTTTTGGCGTTACCCACTTACATCAATCCTTTACTGGATATACCTTTATCAATATCCCCATATTTTACTAACCTTTCCATCTCGATAAGTTTCCAAAGTGGCAAAGGTACTCATCTCGCCTAGAAACTCCTTGGTTTTACGCTCGGGTCAATGCCTAATTCAACTTTGTAATTTGTGATAAACCCTACCGTAACTACAATTCTTGGAATTTCCATCTTAGAAGTTAAAAATGATAATCCAACCAAGAGTGAATCATTCGACTTTTTTACTACCATTGGAGGATGTTGTGTTTCCCTCTTCATTTAAATCCTAATGAGTTTCACACAACCAACTGTAAATTTTCATATGCCCTCAGAGAAAATGTAGGGGGGAAAACTTGGTTCCAATTCTTCCCAGATTTTTTTGGTAATTAAAGATTCCTGAGTTCCTGTATCATTCATTTTAAAATTTTATAACAAATTTGAGTAAATAATAATAATAATTTGTTTTAAAAATGCCAAATTTCTATTGGTCGGGTCTTTTTTTAAAATTTAGTTCCATGAAACGACTATATGATTGATTTAACCGAAGTAAAACATCTCATCGAGTGCAAAAAAAATTAATCTGGAATAATAGCCGACCTATATACGAAACTGATATCTTTAGATGGGATATAAAATTGAGAAAAGAGAAAGTCAAACATCTGTCCCATACTACTTCTTTTAGTACTAGGCACGCTATATACACGTTTGTCAATAGAGAGGGAGGCACTATTAAATAAAGATTTACCCGTGAGTTTTATTGGAAGTCGTGAGTTTGAAGATGATTTTAAAAAAATACAATGCACATCTAGTTTGATTGGTAGTTATTTTAAACTTAGGGCTTATAAAAGTTCCCTTTATGGAAACGGTAGCAATCTATTTGTTTTTCCATTTCTATATCATCCTCATAAGTTTTCTTTAATATAAAATGTGATAGAAGAATTATAAAAATATATACATAAATGACATTTAATTTTTAATAAATGTTATAAATTTTATTCGTAATTTTAATCTTTTTTTTTTTTGAAAAAATGCCATACAAGTTTTAGGATAAATATTAAAAGGAACGCGTCCACTCTTAGAAATTTACATTATCTATACTGGAAGACAAACGACTTAATAAACCAAATTAATACAACTATTCTAATTAAGTTTCATACGAAAACTTAGTGAATGGGGGGGGGGGAAGGTTTCCCTCGGAAGATGTTTTCGTAAATAGCCACATCTCCCCCAAAATTGCATACAAATGTCACTATAATAAACAATAATATAAAGGCAACATAAGTGAACGTTAAAAATTTTAAAAATAATGACTATTAATTTGAAATTTTTAGGGATAAAGTATTAGATTTAAAAGCCAAAATTAGTTAAAAATGTAAATCCGCCAAAAGTCCACAATAAGTGGCCTTAGCTCACCAATAAAATTTAATGGGAAAAACACCAAACGAATACTCCTCCCCTCCCCCTTTAGAGAAATCCTGGGCCCGCCTATGGTTTTATATAATAAATCACATTGTTGAATACACTATCAGTTAAACGAGCTAAATTTCTTTTTAATATTTTATAAATTTCAGTTTTTTTATACTATAATATATTCTTCTCAAGTTAACATGGATATATAAATTAAATGATTATACGCGCTGTATAATAGTGGGCATCACAAGCACTAATCATATTTAGGGCGGTCCTTTTTATATATATTTAATTTTAAAAAAATGGGAAAAAGTTTTTGCTTAAATATAACATATTTGTAAGGTGCTTCAAACTAAATTTTGGTTTGCTGAGAATACCCCCCCCCTCTCAATCTTCCTCTAAAGGTAGTGACGTCACTACTATATATTGCATGTTACGTTGAGATTCAATTCAAATAAAAGATTTTATTTCAAAATAAAAATTAAAAACATTTTATGTTTTCGCAAATTATAATTTCGATTTATTTTCCTCCGTCGTGGACGAGACAGTTATTCGTAGTACATTATGGATAATTTTGTCATAAATCTTTTTTTTTATCAAATTTCTTATTTTCTATAAAAAAAGGGGGGGGGAACTAAAATGCCGACATATTTTGAATAAATAATTTTAAAAAATACAAAACAATTATTATCCCAAAGTGTTTTTAATTATAATTGGTTTTTTTTCTAAAGAATTATTAGAAAGGTGAATTATTATGAAATAATATCATGGCTGTTTTTTAAGAGAGAATAAGCAATGGAATAATGCCTTGAAAGAAGATTAGTAGTGAAATGATAACAAAGATTATATGGAAGCACATAGTTTCTCTTATAAATCACTCATTTTCGACAACAACCCACTTAGAAATCCTGCGTTGCTATGTACGCGGTTGAAGACAATTATGGTACATTTATTAAGTTCGATAAACGCCTTTATTCAATCAACAAAATGTTATATTGCATCTTTAAAAGATAATATGTCTTTTTTTTATTTCTATACCATTTAAGAAAATATATATAATTTGTAAAAACGTATTAAAAAAAGTATTTTAACTGTGTAGTATTTTGGTGGGATAAGGCAAAGACCTTAAAATTCGGGTCAAAGTTGAATATATGTATCAGAGACTTGCAGGGCTCAAAATTTTAGTCGCGACCTGAATTTTAAAAGATTCCCATTTTCAAACCCTGACTTGAATCTTTGAGTTTTGAATAATTTCAAAGGTAGATAGAAAATATGGCAGTAAATAAATGTTAAACGATTCATTATATGATTTTCCAACTGGTTTGTTAATTTAATTAATTTATTAATGGACCCTACCCGCATTTTTAATATTTTATTATTTTACGCCCCAGGGAAGGTTTATTTTAACAACAATAGTAAATATTTTCTAAATTCATCTACAGGGGATACCGAGGTAATGATTTACGGAGTACAATGTTAACGCGAATAACTTAACCCTTGAGTATAAAGATAAATTTGGTGTTAAGATATATTTTTATATCTAATTTCTTAATTATGTTCATCTTTTGGAAAGCTTTCCTGGTTTGAGATATTTTGTCAAAACCCTGTTTTTACCCAAAAATTATAAAGCTTACCATATAGTTTATGGTGAGCTTTAGCAGAATATATTAAGGGTCATAATTTAAAATTTTTGTATACAGTCATAGCTATAAATTAAAAATTAACGGAAGTTTGTTGCTTACTAGAAGTCATGCAATAATGATTTGTATAATATATATCACTTTTGGGTGTTGTTCTGGGCAAAATGGTTAAAATGTTCCGTCTAATTAAAGCTGTAAAAAGAGAATTTTTTATTATTAACGTCTATACCTTATAAAAGAATATTTTTGAACAAAAAGAAACATTAATAAATAGTTAGTGTGTTATTTGAAATAAAATTTAAAAAATAGTCGCAAAGGGGAAGAATAATTGACGTGCCTAAAATGGGCACATTCAAAATGCTATTTTTCATAAATTTCTTTACATTCCCATATTGTATTGATTAGTTTATACTTAAAAGTGACGAATGCATGTCAAAAATGTAATATTTTGCTTAATAAAACAACAAAGTTATGTTCAATTTTATTTTAACTACTTTACCCGAATGCTGCCATACCCTTGGTATGGAATAAAATAGCGAAAATGGCACACTTCACATAATTAAACATACCACCTAAAGTATTATAGGTAGAAAGCTATACTTTTTTTTTATTTTCTAGATGAGGGATTTGGCTACATATAAATTTATAATTTATTTTGTTTTATTCTGTTCCAAAATTTTATGGGTAAAAATGCAAAATACAAATCGATCTCCCCTAAGCTTTATTAGCATAAAAATGATAAAAATAAATTTAAAATCTTGAAATGAACAGAATATATAATCATTTAATCTTATTTAAAAATTCATTAATTCCGCTTGTTTTTACAATCTTTAAAATATTTCACATATAATGGTAATAATCAAATTATAAATATGTATACACTTAATTTAAATGAGAACTATCAAAAAATATTTTAGCTCTTCCCAGTTTCTATAAAGTAGAAGCAAGTGCTGAGAGGGCATACTAGTCAATTACTTCCAATATTTTATCGGCGCCAAGAATAAAATTATTTTGAAATAACTTTAAATACTTTAATGAATAGATAAATTTTTAAAAAAATCGACTTGTTTATATATAATGTAACTTTCTTATTAATTTGTCTCACATTCATTTTACTTTTAAATAGATTATGATAAATTTAGAAACTTTTTTAGAACCTTAAAAAAAATGAATGGAACCAGAACTTAAAATCAAAAATGTACCGATTAAAATTCTATATATTTATTTTTCTTAACTTTAAAAATTGCATTTTATAGCTTTTACAATAAATTATCTTATGTTTTTTTTTATATTGACCTATCTTTCATATCATAAAAATTACCATAAGTAGTAGTATTAAAATAATAATGGAATTGGACCGTATAATTATATAGGCATATTTTATCCGTTAAGATTAGAAATTAGAATGTGATAGTAAAAGATCATGTAATATAATACTGGCCATTAAATATTTTACTTATACATAAAGATTGTCAAGTAAAATATATAATTGAATTTATACAAAAAAGATTTAGCTTTATTTTTAATGATTGACCTAATTTTTTATTATAATAAGTATAATAAGGTTCTGCTTTGATATTTAATTTTTAAAAAATGAGTTAACGAAATATGCTCCTGCTAGATAAGTATTTCGCGAAATTATATTTTGGCGGCAACTATAGTAAACTTTATTAAGAAAACAATAAATTAAATATTTATACAAGAGCTTTGTCTGGCTTGTCGGTTATTTCTAATTTCGGCTATATATTGTGAATTTGAAGGTTTAAATTTTATAAGCTACCTTAGTGTCAGTATAGTTTAAATTATCGTAACATTTGCTATATTTATATTAATTTAGAAAATTTGTGTTAATCACTTATTGTTTTTTGTCCAGAACATTTAAAAAATAAATTAAGGGATTCTGATTCTATTTTGGGAACAGGATGGATTATTATTATTTGAACTCTTTATATCTTTTTCATAATTGAGTGACAAGTCATTTCATTTAGTTTCTTTAAAAATACTTTGCTGGATTATGCCTTAGCTAATTGCGCTATATAATCATCTAATTACTGTCATCCAAAGTTTTCCTTTTTAGAATTGCAGTCTATAAAAATCTATATAACATTTGCATTTTAATTAATTTTTGCTCTTCTGGCTGAGATAATGAACAGGCAAAAATAGTTCTGTGGCTTCTCTTAGATGAGCTAGAAACCCCAGAAGCTTAATTTGAAGGTTAGATTTTGAAAAAATTTTTGTATAAATTTTCTAAAATTCGAAAAGGTTTTATTTTCTCAAAACAAAAACTCGCCAAAAATTGTTTTTAGTAAGTATGTTTGAAGGAGGAGCTCCCTACTCTTAAACAAATAGCTGTAAGTATGCTATATTTCTACCAAATTTGAGAGAATTAGTTCTAAAGAACAAAAAATTATAAGCATTTGTCTAATCCCTTCTGCCTTATACGTACATATATTTTCTATATACAAAAATCTTTAAATTTTTAGTTAACAGCCTCATGCATGGCGCAACATTATCCCGGCATGACTATCTTACCCGAAGTATTTTTTTGGAAAAATTGCAAATTTTTTAAAAAAAATATATTTATTGAATTCTGATATTTCAAGCAATAATCCACTAAGTATAGTGTTTTTAATTTAAGTCTCCCCAATATTATAAATAGTTGTTTATTTTGGTATTCAACAACATAGAGGAGGCCGGGGCTATCTGGCAGATGGGATATAGAGGCAAACGGCTATAACTTTTTAATCTTTAGGGCTTATTGTTAAATTTCTTCAAAAGATGTATTTCGATACATACTATCTACCATATGTTTATTTAGTTACGGTAGCTCCTTATTCAAAAAATATTGGTCAAAAATGATTTTATCCCTTTTTAACAACTTTTCTTTTAAGTATTTTTTGCCTTGTAGAAAAAAATAGTTCTTCAAATTTTATGATATTTATATGCCATATTGCCCAATGTCTAGTCTACTGATTTAATTGATCTAAAATTTCTAGCTTGCCCATGAAGATTTCTATAGCCATTTAGGCTACTCAATACCCACGGCTAAACCTCGGGTGGTGGTAAAATATCAAATAAAAAGAATTAAATTGCATGAAAAGATTATCAAAATAGAAAACCGATAAAAAAATAAAAAATCTAATTGTGTAATGTGCGCCAAAATTATAACCATAATAAAAAAAACGCTAAGACTGGATATAGCTCCCTCTGACATTCAAGGTGTGCTAGGAATGATCCATTTTATGGTGCCCCTATTATTAAGATTAATTTTTTAAAAAAATATTTCTCATTTTTAGATTATATGTGTATTATTTAAAACTTTGTGATTTATTTGTGTGTTGAATTTTATATTTCCCATCTTACCCTATGGTTTTGCCATCTACCCAGGGTCGTTGGTAAATAGTAAAAAGTACTACTTTAACTTAGCCCTATGTAGCACCCACAGTAAAAGGTAGAAAGCCACGGTTTTTTTAAATTAAACTTTTATTTTTGTTGTTGTTTTAATATTCTCGAAATGTCACTTTTTGACCGTTTTAATTATTGTTTTAAATAATTTTTCCAACTTTTTGCGATCTCCATCTCTCTTAAATATTATGTCATTTTTTATTTATTTTTCTAATCTTTTCCGATTTTCTTAATTTTTTTTCCTTCTCATTTTTAATTATTCTTTTGTACTTTGTTAAATAATAAGAGTTGTTCTGTTTACCTCACAATTATAAATTATAGATGAGCCATCCATATTTACTAATAAATTCCTAAGATTCTGTTTGTTATTTAATCATGAATGCTATAAAGAAATATTTAAAGGACCAAATGAAAGAGAAGGGATTATCACATTATGTTATTATAACATATGGGTAAAGATTAAAGGCCTAATTTTATTATACCTAAATAAATAAACAATTGGGATAAAAAAATATTATAGTTTATTTTTAATATATTATATACCTTTTTATTTTTAAAAATAAATTTAGATATTAAAGAAAAAAATTATTCTCCACCCAGCGTTACTTGATCACGTTGAGCTTTTTTGTATTTTGAAACTTAATTAATTTTTTTATTATACTTTAATAATTAAAGGGCCATAATTTTCAGATTTATTATAAACCTTAGCTAGAGATGTTTAGTTAGATATGATTGGGAAGTAAATTATAAGAGGTAAGAAGAGTGCAAATATTGTCCATTTCGCCTATAACTTTTTTCTAGGGGTTATATTATTCGACTCCCACCCCTTTCAATATGTTAAAATAAAACTTCAGCAGAATCTCAAAATGTGATAATATGTAACATAATAAAGTGGCGAAAGTTTAAGCATTATTAAATATCATACCATAAGCGAGAATTCTTATAAAACAAATCATTTGTATTTAATTTTATAGAATAATTTAACCAATAAAGCGCATAATTTTATTGCTTTTAATTTCATATTTTAGACTCATAAAGAAATATTTTTGCTTATAAGGCCTAAAAAGAACTTTTAAAGTAAACTTATATATGTAAACTAATAGAAAAGGATTATAATAAAAATAGAATAAGTGTTTTGCGAATAAAAAGATTATTTATTCCGTATTTATATTTTGACTTTATAATATGGTATATATATTATGTGAATAATAACCTCTCATAAACACCGGTCCAAATACGAAAGATCCCGAATTACTTTGTTGCCCAATTTGTTGTTGTTGGCGAAGTTGACTTTTGAACACGGAATCGGTATTTGTAGTTATCATGGTACAATTCCATCTGTGCATCTTGAATTGCCATCTGCACTCGGATAAGCCGAGTTTAGCACCTTGCCATATTGCAATAATGGCTTCAGGGGTTCTTTGGCATTGGAGTCTTTGTTGAGGGGCTAGCCCCGGGATTTTGCTGCATATAACGTTGGCTCCTAACGCTACGACCGATGAAAGAGCCCTGTCAAATAAACAGGATATCGTCAAAATCAACAAATATAAGGCATGAGTGTGTAGCATCAAAATAAATGTGTATAGAAATGAATTTGAGATCATTTCATTAATTACAAATAATTCCAGGAAATTTTTCTTTTAGAGAAATTTTAAAAAATTTGTGATTGTACATTATTTGAGGATCCGTTTTTTGAGATATGTCTCCCTTTTACTACCAAGTGATTTAATGTATATAATCTTGCTTATTTGCTACAAAGAATTTAAGCGGTTATTAGTTAAGGTTAAATGAAGCCCGCACAATTTATTAGCAAATATTTATTTTATACAAACATATACTATTTTACATTGAAAAGTTTGATTTTAGGATATAGGTTGATAATTTTATGACTAGTTAATCATATTTAGAAAAATAATTTATTTGTCAGTATACATCACAATAAAAAGTTTAGTGTTTTAAAAGTCCATATTGCATATATTGGAAAATGAATGTAGTAAATTTCAACTACACCGCTCTTTATATCCCACCCTAAAAAAAACTAGATAATTATCGAGAAAATATGTCGTCTTCCAAGATTCGGTAGGATGAATTGTTCATTATATCATTTTTATTTGCTTCACAAAGGTATTTGTTATAATTAAAGATACGTTTTTTTTACTGAGTTTATTAAGTACAGATCTATTTATGATTTAAATACGAATTCAGAATCTTTCATCTTTAACACTTAAGTGCATTATTTTTTAAAAATTTAAGGGCCAATAAAATTATCATAGTAGTCGCGTCAAGGTGTTGAAAATAAGAGTTCACGTTTAATATCAAATCGAATTCGGTGCAATACTTCTTAATATAATATTTTAAGATCAATTTTTTTTAAGAAGACAAATTTTAATTTAGAAAAATTGGTAATTTTTTAAAAATATTATAAGAAAATAAATTTTATCATTTTTATAAAAAATATTTTCCCTCGCTGAACTTAAATTATTTTCATTTAATTTGGCTTTAAAAAAAAGGATAATTATGGTTGTCTCCTTCTTTTATAATAATTTCATATTTTGTAAAACTTATATTCTCCTCGCTACCCAAATTCAATTAATTTCGCATTAATTCGTATAATTCATCTTTTTATTGTATATATATAAACCGACCTTAGACATTTTAAAGTTTTATTATTATTAATCTTATAGGAAATATGTGTTTTTTTGGATATATATTATATCGTAATATAGTATAGTAGTAATGTAGTATATTATAATGATGTATATATTATATATGTTTCTGTATTAAAATTTAATTATAATATAATTGTCTATGTATAATATACATTCTTTTGTGGGTCGGTCGGTAAAAATTGTCATTTACAAAGCCCTAAGATTAAAAATAAAATAATAACAAAAATTAGTAATATAACATTTCCTTTTCCTTTTCATTCTTTATTTTTAATTATATAGACACCCAAAAATTGTTAAATTTTATTACTCGCTTTTTAGGGGAGAAAAATATAGATAAACGACACAACGACAAAATAAATTATTAATCAGTTTTAAGTATAATAGTTATAAAAAAATTTATTAATATTATGATAAAAATATACAATAAATTTTTAAATGGAATGGAACTGTTTTTTATCTATTTTATTTATGGAAGTAATAACATATACGGTATAATTCGTTAATAACGCTTGTTTATATAATTTTCCCATATTCAGCGTAATAATATATAAATATGTAATAAGATTTTTCTAGAATAACGACTAATTCTGAATCTCTTAATATTGAATTATCAACATGGACAATTTTTAAATTCTAAGAAAAATATGATTTTGTCGGAGTATCCAACGGGGAATATGGGGTCGCCAATTTGTTTGGAAGCCTCTCCCCCAAACCCACATTTTCCTAGCCTAAGTCCGGGTCCCGTTTGGAATAGGTATTTTTGATAGTTTTATGTAATATCCATATATCATCTCCGTTAAAGTTTGCTGAGCAATTAGAAGAATTAATTCTGAAATTTATGACAATATTTCGTGCTTTACTAGTGCATATGATTACTTTAACCAGCATAATAGCCAGTCAGTTATAAAATAAATTATTTGCAGTAAAATTTTGACCACCTTACGATTAAAAAGCGATTGAAAGAATTTATTCTGAAAATTGTATTTTTATCAATGTTTAGTGCTTATTTAAATATTTTTAATCCTCTTGATAGATAGTACAATAAAAAAAAAGTATAACAAAAAATAAATTTTTAAAATTGGTATCATGTAAGAATAGAATAAAGTGTTGTGCAGATTTAATTTAAAAAATTTCCATATTTATTAATTTGGAAAATAAAATTATTTGACTTGCAAAAAATTGTTAAAATAACATATTAATATATTAACAATTTTTAAAGTTAAATAATTTATTTACAAGCGAATTAAATTATGGAAATGTTTTAAATCTGCACAACACTATATATAGAAAAGCTATATATCTGGCTTGTGCTAATATATAGTATCTGACTAGTAAATATTCAATCCGTTTTGAGAACCGCGAAAAAAAATTGAATTATAAAATGGAATTATGACATCACGCTTTAAGCGTGTAGTCAAGCTTTCGGAAACACGAATTCTGTAGCTTATACCAAATCTATGTAGTGCTTAATAGATGCTTTAGTCTGGTTGGTTGATGGTTTAAAATGAGAAAATTTCATTTAATAAATAAGAAAAAAATTACCAAAATTAACAGAATGGAGAATATATTCTAAATATCTGGTTTGCGTTAATATTTATGGCCTTACTTATTAATTAAGATTCTTCAATTAATTAAGCCAGCCATACAAAGTAAGCAAATTTAAGCCAGATAACTATTCCATCATGCCATAAACATGAATTCATTCAAACTTCTGGAAGCATTAACTCTAAAACTTATAAATAATTAGTGTGTATTAAGTACATTTATGTAGCTCAATTCGTTTTGCAATTAGTTTAAAGAAACCATATAATTGGAAAAATAAAAAAAGAATAATGTAACATGCTAGGACAAAAATTATATGCCTGTTAGCACTTATTAATTAATCAATCAGTTCAACTTCAAGTCCATTAATAGAAACCAGTTATAAGCAAAATACATTTATAAAGGCAAGTCTTAGGCTGAGTGTTAAGTATCCGATTTTAAATAACGGTTCAAAAATCAATTACATCTTAATACATCAGATCGACAAATTATTATCCTAATTGCTTGAAACAAATCTTAGAAACCGATTTAAACAAATGTTCTGCCTGGAAATGTCCTTATCTTTATTTATATTCTATTATTTTTTTAAAAAATATCTCCATATTTTTTATCATGGTAAACACAATGTCTATAAGAAATAATGATAATTTAATATACTATATTATATTATACATTACAAAAAATAATATACCTGTCAAACTCAAATTTAAATTCGGTGGGGAAAAAAAATAAAAGGAGGATAAATTTTTTGAAACAGCATTAAATATAATATGATAATAATATAGCATATATTATTTTTATTCGTTTATTCTTTCTATGAAATAAAAAAATTTTTTTATATCATAGTTAGATTATTATATAGCTTGTGCCATAATGAATTTGGAAATTGCTGTAAACCAAATTCCAAAGTCCGCTAAAAGATCCTATTCCAAAAATGTAAAAAAATATTGAAATAGTGAGCGCCATAGCACAATTTTCTCAAAAAATGACTTTAATACTTTCTTGATGATTGCACTACAACACAGATATTGGCTAAAGTTTCAAACTATATTTAGATAAAAATTAATAAGGAAAAAAAATTGACCAAATAATTTTGGGAATAGTTTTAACATGACGGTACACGATATGCAGGAGTATCAGTCTTTAAAGGACTAAATAAAAAAGTAAACGATAATTTAAAATTAAACATTTGAAATTTTAAAATCAACTACATAAATAAAAATTAAAAAAAAAATTTTGGTTGAATTCTTAGATTTTACAAGGTTTCAAGATAAGGTTCTAGTTCCAAATTATTAATAAATAATAAAGAAAAATTGGAAAATTGAAAGATTAAACAAACTTCTAATTTGAATCACTGTTCTTCCCGTTTGGGTTCATGTAAAAATAGATTCCCATTTCAATTTTTATAAAATTTAAGAGGGTGTTTTAGGTCCCAGCTCCTAGATTTAGGCCTTTTATGTGTGAGGGGGGGGGGGAGGGGGGTTATGAAGGGTTAACTCTGGGGGAGTGGTTACTTACTTTCTTAGTCAATTTAAATATTTATATTATTTTAATCATTCTATAAGAATCTGCCTAAATTTGTTTCTGATTCCAAACTCTTGTAAAATGGTTTAATTTTTTGATTGAATGATTATTCTTTAAAAATAAATTATCATGGTTCACTTTACATTTATATAACATAATAAATACCATTTTTTTCATAAAGTATCCATTAAGACGGTCTTTATTAATTTTGTGTCGATAGTGATCATCTAATAAGTTATTAATTCTCGACGATAGAAATTTGATTGAGTGTTTTAGTGATCGAACCCCATTTTCAATATAAGCACTTTAAACGGTTATTTTCCGAAATATATTTGCAAAGCTGATTATCTTTACAAGGAATATCGGCTCACAGTGACAATTTAAAAAAGTTTTGTTATAGGAATTTTACCCTAAACCGAACGTTAAACTCCGAACCCGGAACCCATTTGAATCTATTTTAAATTACTTCAACATGAAAATTCTAGCAAAAAATTGTAGAAAGAAACAAAAATTGCAGTATACATTCTATTTCTATTTTTTTGGCACTTTACCCAATTTTGCCGTCATTTTATATACAGGACAATTTGTTTATCAATATTTACAATATCTATTAATTCAGGTAGTTTAAGTTAATGGAAATAAATACATGAAGTTTTACAGTTGTTCTTTATATTTATTATATTTGATAAAATAATAATAAATGTAAATGCTTCATCTTTTATATCTTAATAGAGAAAATTCTTAAAAAACTTGCAAACAAAATATCTTAAAATAGACTCATTTTTATTAGAGTATGTTATAATGTATAGCAATAAAGTTTTTGGCAAAATTTAACCTCTATTAATTTGTTATGAAATAAATTTGTCACTTACCTCAAACCCGTCCCGTAACCTACAAGGGAAATTTATTTTTCCTGAATTGGAACCTGGAAATTTTTTTTTTTTAAATTTAGCCTGAACCCGGAGTTGAACCCGGTAAAAAATAAAAGCTCAAACTCCTAGTTTACTGTTATTTTTTGTTACAAAGCTATTTTTTATAATTACTGTGCTTGCTTAAAGTAACAATTGAATATTTATATGGAAATAAAAATTTAATCCCACTTAGTAAATTAATAAAAAGGAACAAAATGAGATATTAATTAAATAAAAATATTAAAGTGTGTGCCTTTCATTTATTTGACGTTTAGTCTTTTAGGGAACGCTATAGCCCCTGCCTTTCCCTCTATATCAGGGGCGTCAATAGCCTTTACAATCTCAGGGGCCTCAGAAAAATATTTTCAAAATTATCTTCTTTTTTTTAGCTAGCATTATCCAAAATTACTTTTTTTTATATAGTGGCATAAAAAAAGCAATTCAAAATTTTAAGGAGACTCACCGAGTTTTTCAGTAGAGACGCTACTGCTCCGTATATATATTTTTGCTATATGTAGATGAAAATTATAAGTATCAAATTTATGGTTATCTCTTAAGTCTTTTGGGATGGTGGGTCAATGCAGGCGCGTACGCAGGAATTTGGTCTGGGGGGGGATAATAAATTTTTTTAAGAAATATTATTGTTTTTTAAAAATATCAAGCATAAATTTATTAGGACTAATAACTATTCCTAATACACAATTTTAAATTAATGTGAATTATAAAAAAATTATATGTAAAGAATCACTTAAATGACCCAAAATAGAAATTTGAATTTTTTGATCCTTTACACAAAAAGTTTCTTAGGAATAATTGTATTTTGTATGTAATATATTTTACAATGTAATCCAATCTTCGTTGGGATTGAACTAATTTTTCAATTATCTCATCCTTGCTTGTCGTCAAATGCCTATGAATATTCAAAAGATCCAAACCTTTCAATCTACTTTCACATGTTGTACTTCTTGGTATGTTTTTCAGAGACCTGCAGTAATTTTTTTAAATATACCCGGGCCGGGCCCGAAATTTTTTTAAGAAACACCCGGGCCGGACTTGAATATTTTTAAAAAACACCCAAGCCGGGCCTGAATTATTTTTAAAAAAACACCCAGGCCGGGCTGTATTTTTTAAAACAGCCTATATTAGAAATCGTTATTATTAGCTATAAAAATCAAAAATAAATATAATTTATTTAAAAAAAATCCGGGCCGGGCCTGAAAATTTTATTTTAAAAAAAAGCCGGGCCGAGCCTGAAAATTTAAAAAAAAAGCCGAGCCGGGCCTAAAATTTTTTTAAAAAAGCCGGGCCGGGCCTGAAATTTTTTTAAAGAAAACATAGGCCAGGCCGTAAAAAATCTTTAAAAAAAATCTGGGCAGTGCCCTGAAAATGGTACTTCTGCAGGCCTCTGTTATTCTACATAAAAAAGAGAGTGTTCTCTCATTAGTTTACTAATGGGAAGAGTTTATAAACCCATTTAATATATTGGGAATTTAATCTAAAATGTGTTTGAAATAATGCAGAGCATCCATAGCATTTTTTGGAACTATATCAACTATAGTTAATCTTATAAACATAGTTATTCAGCTAGTAAGGCATCATAAGATACTTTAACTCTTCATAATAAAAATCTAACAAATATTTTTTTTTCTATCACCATCTGAAAAAGGTTGGGAAGGCTTTTGTGGAAGTAATATTTGCAGATTAGTAAGTGCTGCATGATGAATTAAAAATTCATATATTTGGGTTATAAATGTATCTGTATTTAAGATATACTCTTCTACTGATCCTATATTAATGTTTTAACGATGAGCTTGCCTTGCTACAAGTCGAGGGAGACAAATATTAAACACGCATAGCTCTGCTTTAGACTCAACAATAAAATATAAAATATGAAATTCTTCATCAACATTAGCCCTAATTTCCTTGAGTTCTGATAAAATGCTCTCTGCTATTCTCATCTTCTTAATCAAATCAATGTCATGTTTTTGAAAAGTAATATTTAAAATAGTTGTATAATTCAATAATACATTCTAATGAGAAATAAAATTTGAAATAAGCATTGAATCAAATAATTTTCTTGCTTCTGAGTAAATATTTCTTTCAAGCCATTTTGATATTTCAGTAATAATTGGCATATCTAACTCTTAATAGCTTTTAGTGCTTGATGGAAGAGGCTCTATCTCGTTGGACAAGGTTGCAATTTCTTTTTCCCTGTTGGACCAGAAGTTTCAGAAATAATTATTATTTGACTAGAAATTTGAAAATGGTAGATAAATATTACGCCACTAAAAATTTGAAAATAATAAGTAAATATTACGCCGGAAAATTTGAAATCGAAATTAATTGATAAAATAACTTATGAATGTGATAATATAAATGTAATAAAATTTATATTTAATATGAAATACGAATAAATATTAACAAATATAAATTAATATAAACAATAATATTTTTGAAAAATATATCCGGCATCTGCATTTTTTGGCTTTGGGGGGGGGGGGGATTTGCTCCCCCCCCCGCTGCGTACGCCAATGGGATCTACTTATCTCCTTTGTTATGTTATCATTCAAAAATTTTGACAAGTTAAACACTAATCAATGAATCGTATTTTATAGGGCAATATACATAAACCTGAAAATAGTTGTATTGCACATTTTATTCAAGGACGGAAAATTAAAACAAGGTGATGAATTGAGCTTATTTTAAAGAAATCAAGAATATTATAAAACGTTTATTAGGTCATTTATGAAAATAAAGATAAAAAAAAATTATGGAAAAGTTTTCACACATAAAATTAATAATATTGCATATTTTTTTCAAAGATTAAAAAAAAAATTTTCTTAAGTTTTTTTTCGTTAATTATTCTAAGTATATTATCCTAGTAGACAAATAATTATTAAAATTAATAGAGCATACTAATGGATTTGCTAAAGCATTTTCTTAAAAGTTTTTTTTTAATATTATAATATTTCGTAATTTAGCAAGATGATTGTTTTTTATATTTGGAATTTAATTAGGCTTTTAAAAATAAATAAATAAAATGTATAATTTTAATTCAATAATTTTAATATATATGGACTTAAGAGTAATTACAAATTAACTCATAAATAATAATATTTAATCTCCATTTTTATATTAAAAAAATTATACCTTTCATCCCGGCGTTTTTGTAGAAACTAGAAAGACCAAGGAAAAAACAAAACAAACAAAACAGCTTAAATAAATTTGTAAATAAGATGAAATCTAATAAGAACTTATACTAATACTCTAGAGAAAATTATTTCTCAGGATTTTGAGCGTTAAGGAGGATGCATAATATATTAAAATCAGTGCTTAAAACGTAAATATAAGCATCACTTTAATTTTTTTATATTTTATTCGAAACCGTGGAATAAATCTTGGCATCAGAAGCTGAAATGTTCTTTAAAAATTTATTTAATATATATAACAGTATAAATTTTATGATTTTCAATATATGAATCAATATTAATATAATAATCTTGATTCTTAATAATCAAAAAATATGGTTCTAAATATTCAAAAATAAAATTATAAAAGGAAGGAGCTTTTTTAAAAAAAGTAATGAATGAGGAAGGAGTTCTCCTTTTCATTCATAGGTAAACAGTAAAATAAATAAAATTATCAAAGTATTTCTAAATAGTCAATATATTTATAACATTAAAATAGGATCGCAGGGTGCAAAGGGGAGTCCTCAGTCAAAAAAAATTAATTTTGCAGGTCTTTGAGACTTGGGCTGTGTTGTCTAGGCACTTCTATCCCGCTATAAGCCAATGACTATGTACATACTCTCCTACCCTAAAAAGGTAATCAAAACCATACCTCTTCCTACCTCCCTCCAATTTTTGATGAACTTGAGTCATACCACCTCAGGAATTTTCTGAGGTTAAATTGTGCTTTTATTATGTTTTTTAAAATGTGTTTTATTTTACATTTTCTATTAAAAAGAGCTTAAATAACCCTCAACAAATAGTTCATTTAAGCCCAGGCATAGCTTTTAAATATATAAAGAATAAAATATATTTTTTTAAAAATTCTAACCACGAGATCCTATAAATTAGACGAATATAAACCCCGGCCTTTCCTAAATTAATAAAAAAAAGAATAATATTAAATGTAAATGCCGTATTGGGATATGGAACCCATAAGATAGGAAATATTGCAATTTTAAATCATTTATTGAGGGGGACTTTTTGATCAGAAATGTATTCCAACATTTGAGCATCCACACTGTAAATTTCAGACAATTTCGCAGGGAACATATGAAGTATATTCCAAATTTACATCAATTTTATATAGATTCTTTATATAAATTAAAAAATACAAAAAAGCTTATGGCGAAAATTGTATAAAATTTATAGAGTAGGCATTCTAGCTTAGCATATGCTAGAATAAATTTTAAGTCAAATCAGATTTTTGATATTTAAAAATCTCGTTCAGTAAATGATATAAAGTTCAGAGATTACAAATCCCTAGGGATTCCATATCCAAATGATGCGACATATATATAATTTAAATAATTAATATGAATAATTTTATCTGAGAAGTTCCTTTCTGACCCAGTCCAGGTATTTTATATTTTTTAATTTTCAGCCTGGTTAAATATGCTCATTTCTATATAATTTTCACTATTTTATGAATGGATCAAAGAGAGAATACATAAAAGGCAAAAAAAAATAATCATGGTGCAATTTTTCGAACGGTTAGTTGATATAATAAATTATTTTTTATTGAAGGTAATTGTAGGAGAAGAGTGATAAGACTGGTCATGATTTCGTTTGTCAATTTTTGGAACTAGATGATAAGTAAGGGCAAAAGTTTTGGTCAGTCAACACCTGGTTTGCTTCGACTGACCATATACTCTGTTATATTAACTATTTATTGTAGCCATTTTAAAATTTCATTATTTCATTATAAATATAAAAGATTTCAATATAGTAGAGAATTATGTGCATATAAGGATTTAACTTTAATATTTATTGATTTAGATTTTTAAAAGTATAATTTATATATATATATATATTTATACACAAATTTTTAATAACATCTCAAATTTTTTTTAAAAATATATCGTCATTTTTATTAACTAATTATAAATTAGTATAATATTAATTTAATTGAAAATTTATATAATATTAATAATTTAAATATGCGTTAAATTATGATTTCTACATCTAAAAAGTAGCAATGGCTTTTTGGTGGCCACTGATTCTCTCGACTTCTGCGCATCTTTATTCGCGTTTTTTTGTCATTAATTTTTGCTGTATTTTATTGCTTGAGATCCAAGTTCCTTTTTAGCGCCAAAGTTATAATTGGAAACAAAATATCCTAGGCATATCCTATGTACAGAATTTTCAATCAGGGGGTTTCGGTCATTGATAGTATAAAGCTGAGATTATTGCACTTTATTATATACCAACATGTGATGTAGGTAGTATTCCAATTTGGAATCCCCGATCTTTGCAGAGATCCGGATTTTTATTTACCGATTTCCGTTGCCTTGATAATTGATTTTTTTTAAACGTCAATACCATCCGATTCTCACTTTTCCAATTTAGATCTTTGATGATTGTCATTAAGATTTTCGCCATGTTTAATATAAAAAGATCCCCCCCCCACCCTCACACATAACATCTAAGGTCTAGGCCCGAATTGAAGAGTAATGCGCTCGGTGTCCAGTAGAGCATCCCTATTTATATTGGGAGGGGCAAGAGGATTAATGCATGAGAAATCCCAGATTACGAATTCTCCCCTATTTCAAGGAATCATGGTAGAACCATCAGGCACCAGAATTATAAGTACCAGTGGGCTAAAGGGTTGAGATGATGCCAGCAAATTTTAAAGCCCTGGCAATAGTATCGTTGCATTTTGGATGTCTAATTTAATTTTTTTAAAATTTGGATCTTAATTTATGCATATTTTATCAGATTCATCTTCCTTAAGAAATTTTTTATGGCCATACCCATGTATTATTATTATATGTTTTTATGTATATCAGAGATCTGCAAAGCCCAGCCCTGCCCGTTCAAAAGTTCTGCCAGCTTTAAAAAATTAAAATGGGTTGGCCTAGGTAAAAAATTTAACGGGCTGTGTTTAAAAATTCGTCCCAGGGAGGGCCTTGTAAATGAATGATTTTTAGTAAAATTTTATTAGGTCAGCTCGGATATTAAAATTTAAATATATTTATATTTCAAGCTATTTTTCTAATTTTGATTCATACTTAAAAAAATAAGTGTATTTTTTGTATTTTAAGAGCAGTCTAACTAAAATGTTAAACCTATAAATAATATAGTATATTCACAAAAAAAATAAGCACATTAATGATATTTTCTGATCAATGGCGTCACTAGAGGGGGTGAGTCGCATAGGCTCAAGCCTCCTGAAAAATTTAAGATCCCCCTTAAAATCTTGAATTTTTTTTTACACCACTAAAAAAAGGTAAGTTAACTAAAAATAATTAAATAATAATTTTAGATAGTGTTAGCTAAAAAAAGATAATTTTGAAAATAATTTTAAAAAATTTTTTGAGATACCGGATGTAAAGGCTAGTGACACCCCTAGATCTGATTACAAATACACAGTCATTTTTATGGAAATAGAGAGTCATTGAGTAGAAAAATGTGATACTGTAAAGTAACGTATATGAAAATAATGTCATTACTAGTGGCATTACTTTTCTGAGGAAAAGAAAAGCCATTTGTTACTCCAAATGGTAACGAATAACGCTTTTATTTTTTTTTGAGCAACGGTAATGCAAAATGTTACTCGTTTTTAATCTTTTTCTTAAAAAATATGGAAATATTTTTATTTTGTTATATATATATATATATATATATATTTATTTTTTAAAAAAATTTAAATCCGGGTTTTATGATCCATGAAAATTCTTCTGTTGATAAATTTACAGCCAAAGATTGTTAATATTTTTATATTGAATGAATCAGGGTATGCTAATTTATATTCTCTGATATTATAACCTATTTTATAATGAATATATATATCAAAAGTACTTATTTCTTCAGATGAAAATAATTTTGCCCTGACCCCAGAAAATTATGTTCATAATTTGTCATTTTTATATGAATATTTTATATTGTAATAAAACATTGAGCATTAAAATAAAGAAATAAAAAAAATTAATAGGTGACTTAATAAGCCAGTTTATTTGAGTTGACTTAGAGATGATTCTACCCCGACACATACGGATTCAGGGCTTTTAATTGTAAGTACAAAAATTTACTCTTACTAAAATAGATATATTAAAAATAATTATCAGTGTAAAATAATTGCAGTAAGAGTTTATTAGGGTTTAAGAATATATTGGCTTTTTTAAATTCTGAAAGTATCATTATTATAGGATTTATAATGATTTTGATAAAGTTTATCAAGTAACCCAGGTCGCACTTATATATTATATAATGTAAACAATAGGGTCATTTTAGAGTGGGAAAACTTGGACCAGGTCGGAACTCATACCTCAAAACATTTATTTTAAATTTTGTCATCCTAATGATTTACAAATCTTATTTACTAAAAGAAGAAGAGAAAAAAAAATCTTCCTTGAGCTCTTATAACATTTTAGCTTTGAATTCTTTTATAAAATGTATTTTAGCACTGATCGGGAATCCACTTCAAAAAATATCGAACAGGATCGTTGGCACTAGGGGTGAGACCAATACCTTATATCATTGGTTTACAATACCAATTCCAATATAAACCATATATAATTAAATATTGGTATTGGTTGAAATATATTGTTTAAATACAATATTAACCAATACCAATCTCAATACAAATTAGGCCTATTCAAAAACGAATTCTAATCGAATAGTGCATTAAACGAATCGAATAATTTACCTGAATTCGTACGAATAATAAAATCTACGATTTGTGAATTAATTTTTTTAATAAAATAAATCATGCTCAAATATATTGATAATTTTTTTATTATAAATTTGATTTTAAACAGAAAAAATTATAATATGTAATCAATATTCTAATAATGAATAATATATAATCAAGTTATAAACAAAATTAAAATATATATTATTAATTTAATTTATAATTTAAGCCAATTTTTAAGGCAAAGAGTTTTTATATTATATTTTCTTCCTTATATGACATGCGGTTTTTTGACAAAAAATTAGTTCCAACTGAGAAAAGCCTTTCACAAGCAGTTGATGTTCTTTCTTGCCATTTTCGAGAGTATGGGGATCCGATATGCATTTGCCTTCCACCACATTAACGGGTCAGTATCACTCTTTGCTCTTGGTTCACTCAGATAAAAATCTATTTCACACAGTTGAATATTATTTTGTTTAAAAACAATGTCTAGCCTGTTTTGTTGAATTTTATCCTTATTTGTTTGACAGTTATAATTATGAGCTTATAAAATAAAATCATATTTAAATGGGGGTAAATTAAATACCTGTATATCTATTGTAAATCTCTTTAAATTTGTCCATTAACTTGGATATATTAATATCATAATCAACAGATATTGATTTAAAATATTCTACTTTAAGCCTGGGATCTAATATTGTGGTTATTATTGCATCATCGGCAGTTAAATTATAATAGCCCAACAATTTATCACATGCTACCTTGAAACTATTGTTAAATAATTTATGGAAACCAGGTTTTTCATTTTTTAGATGTTCAAGAATTAAAATATAATAAGGTATAACCAAATCATAAGTAGGATAATTCTCCCCACACACCATATTTGTAGCATATAAAGGCAATAGGATAGCTTTAATTTTTATAAGATTCTCCCATTCTTCCTATTATCAAAGTATTATATTATAACCTAATTATAAATTTTAGTTTATCTCTGATATTTGTTTTTCTTGAAGAATTTTAATATTAGTTATTACTTCATTAACTAATTTTGTTATAGCAGGCTTTACAATAAGCCCCTTTCAATCATTTGGTAGATTCCACCATATTTCACAATCCAATTTTGGTTTTAAAAAATTTAGGGGAGGGTGTAGGGAACTACATATATTTTTTAATAAATTTAATTTTTTAGGGGAATTACGAATCCTTCTAATAATGTTTCTTAGTTTTAGAATTGAAGGGTCAAAAATTTTTAGAATTTCTTTGGATATTAAATTAATTACATGGGCAAAGCATCGGATGTGCTTTATTTTTATTAATGGATAATTTAAAGAAAATGTATCAATAAATGTTTTATTATTAGTTGCATTATCTAAAGTTATATAAAAAATTTTATTCTCTAAATTATAATTTTTAATTATTTTGACAAAGGCTTTAAATATATTTTCACCTGAATGTGTTTCATTTATTGGACTGACATCCAAAATTATGTTATTTATTTTAAAATTATCATCAATAAAATGGGCTGTTAGCCCTAAAAAAGGAACCTGTGTTGGGCTAGTCCAAATGTCAGATGAAATATTAATTTGACTTTTATTTTTAGATATTATTTCCTTTATTAACTGTTCTTTTTCTGCAAATGTATTATACATGTGCAATTTAAGAGTATTGGAGCATATTGATTTTACAGAACAATCAAGATCACTTATATAATTTTTAAAATCATTTGAATTAATAATTTTAAAAGATATATTATTATTTATAAATAATTTTAATAAATTATCCTTAAAATTAATTTTTTTTGAAGAATTTGGTGGACTTTAAAAAAATGTCAATTTTATTATTATTTTTTACTAAGGTGTGAATGAAACCTATTATAATGATTAATAAAAGGAGATGTTGTTTTGCCTTTACATTTTATAATACTCTTGCAATGATTGCAAGCAGCCTTTTCACCGTCTTTAAGGATTTGATATTGATCCCATATGATTGCTCTCTTTTGTGAGGAAATTTTCTTATCTTCAACATTAAGCATAATTTCATCAGAAGCATTCTCCTCTAACATAATTAAGCTAGCTAACAATAATTATTGTAGAGATTATATTTTTATATACCTCTGGTGTGTGTAATTTTTAATATAATTTATTATGAGATTCAAAAAATAAACTTTTCGTGAGATTCAAAAAATGTGGCAAATAAAAAATTTTTAAATTTGTGCTAGAATTTTTATAAACACAAACACATCACCTGTCAGATTGGCTGGTTAACAAATAGAAATGACAAATGTTAGATTTATTAAACAATTTATTAAATATTATAAATAATTCGTTTTATTCGAATCGAATAAATGATTATTCGTATTCAGATAAAACAAATAATTTATTATTCATATTCGTAATTATTCGATTAGATTCGAATTATTCAAGTCGAATCGAATATTCGAATTATTTTTGAATAGGCCTAATACAAATATTAAAAATGGATAAATAATCGTGTTATATTTTTTCACTTTCTTTAAATTTTCTAAACTTGTTATATCCGATATTTCTTTAGTGCAAATAGTAACTTCTCTGTATTATGTATGATATAAATATTGGTGTTATTTATAATTGTAGTTTATTTTTATTATGGAAGTAAATTTTTTAGTTTTTACATGATATCAATTTTTATCTATTCATTTAGGATATTATAATGAATGAAGACCAACTAGTGTTAGTAAATGTAGATAATGCTGATGATACTAATAACGATAATGAACAAGAACAATCATCAATATCTAATAAAAGACGATAAAACGTGGGAATTTTATACGAGTTGCGATAACAAAAAGAAGGCTATTTGTAATAAATGCAAAAAAAAATCTCTTCCCAATCAGGGTTATGGATACATTTTAAATCCATCCACCCAACATTATATAGGAAATGTGAACAAACAAATAAAATTGACAATAAAATTAGCACAATAAAATCATTTTTAGTTAATAATAATTAATTCAATTATAGACTTTTTTATAAATAACTTAGCTATTTCAAAGGTTGAGAGGATATCACTTTTAAAAATTTAATAGCATATTGTAACCTTTCACTAACATTAGTTTCTAGAAAAACTAAAAAAAAATTATGAAACATTATCATAGCTCTTTTAACAATCTAAATCTGTAATATCTAACAAGATAATCACTTTAAATTAAATAATCACTTTAAATTAAATAATCATATTAGATTTCATTTCTTTTTTAAATCAGCCCATAATTCTACTAATACTTAAAATATTTTTAATTCTGTATTAAAAGTAAAATTTGAAATTGATTTTTTTTTGTTTTACATTAGACAATGCAAGTAATAATTTAGCATTTCTAAAAATTATAAATCAAAAGAATAATTTCATTTAAATAATGTGTGTATATGTTTTTGCCATGTTATACATTTAGCTGTTAGGGCCGCCTTGGAACCCTTAAAAAAAACCAGAGATCAGCAGGCCCGGCCCGGCCATATTTAAATTTTTAAAATATACCCAGGCCGGGCCTGAAAAATTTTTTTTAAAAAAAACCCAAAATTTTATACAACATGAATTATTATATTCGTCAATTAGATATGGTTATAATGATTATATACAGTTATGATTAATATAATGTTTGGTGAAAGTTAACACTAGCTAACACTCATAGTATCTATTACATAATAAAATTATAGTTTTCCTGCCATGGAATAAATACGCAAAAGATTAAATACATTATTATATAATATATGTTATATTTTTTATTAATTAAATAATCATTTTTATTTTTTTTATAAATACATAGTATATTCTCAAAATTTACACAAATTTTTTATAGTATCAATTTGTAATATACTAAATATCTGTTTAGAAAAAATAAAATAAAATATAATATACTTGCTTATTAAATGATATACTCGCCGAAAAATATGATAAAATACGAAATAATGAATTTTTTGTATATACTAGGTCAAATATAATTTTAAAATATTCCGAGCCGGGCCTAAAAAAAATTTTTTAAAAATCCAGGCTGGGCCGGGCCTAAAATTTTTAAACCTGGGAGGGCCGTACAAATGGTACCTCTGCAGGTCTCTGAATAAAACTTTTAAAAAAATAAGAAAATTTTTAAAATTTCTATATCTAAATTTAATAAACTCAAAAAATTATTTCTTGAAAAAAATCCAACCTTAAAATTTCTTCACCCAATTTTGGATATACTAACACGTTGAAATTCAACATACCAAATGTTTGAAAGGGCAATATAGCTCAAACCCTATTTGACAACATATACCAATCATTTATAAAATACCAATGAAGAAAATTATATTAGTGCCAGTGGCGTATCCAGGATTTTCCTATAGGGGGTTATTTATTTTTTTTTTTGGGGGGGGGGCTTTGCCCTAGCTTTTATTCCACCTTCGGCCGGGTCATATCTTTGAGCTATTCTTTTAAATTATTATTAATATTTTTAGCTTTTATTTACAGACTCGCGCTTATGAAAATTTAAAGAAGAAATAAAGGTTATATATAACCCAATTTTTATTTTAAGTTAGGTATATCATAAATAAATTTATTTTAAAAATATAAAATTGAAATAAAGTTTAGTGTCAATTTTTTTATAAAATTGGCTTAAAAACTAGTTTCAACTTAAATTCTCATATAATATAAATAGAATAAAAAAAATTCTATTGAAAATACTAATTGTAGTGTGTATAAAATATTGACTAGAAAATTTTTTAAAGAACAAGTTTTTATAACTTATTATCAAATATGATATTATACAAAAAATTTCTTAAATACTAGAATTATAATGCGATTTTCAATTTTCGTGGGAAATTTGCCAATTAATCAAGAATTTTGTTTCTCGTTGGAATCAAATCTCTGTGGATATTTAACAGAGCTAACTCATTTAGCCGAGATTCGGAAGTAGTATTTTCTATAAGTTTTCAACCTTCTCAATTGAAAAAGGTCCTTTCATTCGTATATGTTGTAATAGGCAAATATGCAAGAATATTAAATACCTTCAAAATATTTGGAAATTGAGCCAAGGTTAACTTATACCGATTAAGCGCATCAATAGCATGCTCAGGTAAAATAATATACGTAGTAAATATTTAATTCGAATTCACTGATTAAATTGATTTCAGTATCAATATCATAGGAATAAAATTTTGAAATATTTAATTTTACCAATAATGGCATCAGAAAACGAAGAAGAGTCTTTAGGTAATAAAATTTGAAGATTACCAAAGACTTGTTTTTTATCTAAAAACCGTACTTTAATTTGCGAAAAAAAAGTATCTAAGAATGGGATGAAATTGGATATTTTATAATATTCTATAAGATTTAGTTTTGATTCAACTTCTATATAAATAAAATATTCATTCTTCCTGTTCACATTTTCCTCCAAATCAATAACTTGAACCAAATAGAAATTTGATTTTTGTAAATTTCAACATAGTGGTGAGCTATAGGAAAATAATTTATTAATGCAACTAGCAGTAAGGATAAACTCTGCTTGATATTAAAAAAATTTGACGGGGCATAGGGGGGGGGGGGGTGAGGGGGATTTTTATTAGCTTAAGTTGATATTTAGGGAAATAGTCAAATTAGAAATGGGGGGGGGGGTAAAATTTCCCCCTTTCCCCCCCATTGGTTACGCGCCTGATTAGTGCATTAGCCTGGAATAATATAGAAATATATCGAGAATTTCTGTAACCATATAATTTCGCTACAGAGATGGCCTCATGTGCAAATACTCCATAAGTTTCAACTATCATTCCT
The DNA here is from genome assembly GCF_954871325.1 of Gordionus sp. m RMFG-2023. Lineage (NCBI taxonomy): Eukaryota > Metazoa > Nematomorpha > Gordioida > Chordodea > Parachordodidae > Gordionus > Gordionus sp. m RMFG-2023. The sequence goes on from NC_088775.1 coordinate 71,499,130, forward strand.
TTATATTCCAGCACTTTTGAGCATGTTGAGAGTTACATATTCCTAATGCTAATTTAAAGAGGGCTTCTTTAACTGCCTTAGCAAAACTTGATAAATACTATAATTTTAATAAACAAAATCCGAAAAATTGTTCTTTTATAATAAAATACATAAAGAAACATAGTCATAACAATATAATAGCTTAGAAATAAGCAAATATGTGGATGAAGTCACTTTCTAGTGATTTAAATCCAATAGACTGGTGGAAATTAAATCAAAATAGATATCCAATATTATTGAAAATTGCCAGGGATTATCTTGCAATTCCAGCTAGCTATGAAAGGGCGTTTTTAGAAGGACGGTATGCTATAATAGACCATCGTTGTTCACTAGATGAACATACTATCCAAGCTTGCCCATAAAATTATTTTCCCTTACATTAAATTTAATCTTTTTCACTGTATTTTTTATAAATAGACATTATGTTATATTTTAGAGTATACTCATTTTGCTATCTTTTTTTGTGCTAAATAAAAAGTTTCAAAATCAATACGTTTATTATTTGATTGGTTTGGTTAAGTTTGTTGATACAAAAAATTTATGATTAAATCAGAATTTTTTTATATTCACATCAATTAATAAATTCCTAGTTTAAAAAAAGAATTTGGATTCAGTAAAATTTTGGGAGTTGGTTCTTAGTCCTGTTTTTATGTTTAATGCTTCATGATTTTTTTCCATGTTTATTTAGAACTAGAAATTACGGGTTTTTTAAATCACTATTTCTATTTTTTTAATTAGTAATTTGAATTTAAACCAACCAATATAAACCAATACCAATACAAGAAATAGAAAATATTGTTTAAACTAATACTAATATTTTAGACTCAATACCATATAATATTTCTTTTATCTAAGGTTTTTAGTATTGGTTCCAAGCCCTAGTTGGTACAACATAATTTTAATAAATAGCCTGAATCGGATATAAAAATAAATTCAATGGAGGGCTCAGATAAAATATTTATCTAAATGTCTTAAGTTCATTATTTTGGACTGCGTAAGGTTTGCAATAATTTTAATTAGTTAAATTATGATATAATACAATAATATAATAAATATTGATTTTCGTTATATTTATACATTCATTTTAATTTTACATTGAAAATTAATAGAAAATATTTCTATAAATATTTTTTTCTAAAATTATAGACCGAGGTAATAAAAAATCTGTGCAGGAACTTCTACACCCCACTCCCCTAAGCCAATTACGATATTACCCCCCCCCCCCCCTCTAAAATTTTATCCCTTATTTCCTCCTACCAAATTAAAATTAGTAAAAAAGAAATTCAAATCAAAAACTACTCCTCTATCCCCTCAATTATATTTAAATGACAATCTTGAAAAGTCCTTGAGCCCGAGATTATAACGAGCATTGACAATTTCAGGTCTACTAATCAAAGGCAATAATATTGGATGACAAAATTTTGAATAATGATCAGAAATTACTATTTATTAAAATTAAGAAACTATTGACCCATCAAATATTACATCTGAAAATATTGTCATGGAATGTGAATTATCATTATTATAGAATAATTGGGAAAAAATGAATATATTTCCATGAATGTAGATATGAAAGACTTATTAATCCTTAGATCTTTATAGAATTGAGGAATGTTTGACCAAATAATCAATATTTTGAATATGATATTTTCTAAAAATAAATACCTTTTCTTTTTTTCGAATAACGGTAATGAAAAACGTTACTTGTTACTTATTTTTTTTTAAAAAAAAATATTGGGAAAATTTATTTTATTTATTATATATATTATATTTTTTTTAATTTTATAAATAATTTAAGTCGAGTTTTTAATTCAGATCAACTACCAAAATTCTTCATTTTATTTATTATATTTTTTGTTGATGAATTTTATACAGTCAATATTGATAGTCTAATCAATATTAACAGAGACCTGCAGGCACTTTAAAAAAATACCCGGGTCGGGCTAAATATTTTACCAAAATATTATAGATCATCATTATTATCTGTGAAAATTAAAAATAAATATTATTAAAATAAATTCGGGCCTGGCATAAAATTTTTTTTTAAAAAAATCCGGGTTGGGTCTGAAAATATAAAGCCTGGGCCAGGCCGTGTAAATGGTACATCTCATTTATATTTTCTTATTCTAATTTTTCTTTTAAAAAATATATGTCAATAGTATTTATTTCTTCAGATGAAAATAATTTAAATCTGCCCTGGCTTTTTATGCAAGTATAGAAGATTGAGGGCATCAAGTCTACACTTTGTAAGTATAAATTGTGCCCTAATTTAAAACCTCGATGTCTAGCACCGTAAATCTAAAACTATGAAGGTAGAAGTATGAATTCAGATTAAACTCTGATAATAAAAAAAAATTGATGAGGATCTGAATGAACTAGTGAAGAGGGTCTAATATTTTGTTTTTAAATTAAAGATCATTTTTTAAAATATTTCTAATAAATTTCCCCAATTAAATTTTTTAATAATTAAATAAAATACAACCCTCCCATCTTCTGCACAAGCTGAGCTTGTGCTTAGCTCATCGAAAGCTATGTTGAGCACTAAGAGTTCTTGTTTATTTGATCAAAATTTTGAAAATCAATTGTTAAAAATAAATAAAAAATTATTTCAAAAAAACTTATCTTATAATATTTTATTTTTGTTAGGGTTAGGTTTAAGAAATTTTATTTTTATTATCTATGGGAAAAAACAATAAATAAAAAGAAAATTTATATATTTATATTTAGTAATTTTTTTAAGTAATGATAACTCGTTCCATTTTTTAAACGTAACGAGCAACGCGTTTCTTTTTAAAGTAATGTTTACAGCACTAGATTTTATTCAAACCTAAATTGATTTTTAAGTTTCAAATAATTATTCTCGCTAATCTAGGGTTAATCGAACCAATTTTTACAAAATTGGCTATAGCTTTCTTTTTAGATAATATAAAAAATAATATATGATTAGATATCTAAACCTATACTCTATAAAGGTGCCTATAAAATATTTTAAGAATTTAATCCTTTCTTTTAAATTTTATTTTTTGTAAAAGTGAAAATTTTGTCTAACAAGCCCCAATAGCGGGGTGAGGTAAACCACTCAAGAGGCTTCCTAAAACATTGGTTTTTTAGGCCATAATAAATTATAATGCATTTTTATTTATTAATAATCATACGTTTAGAATAATTTTATTGTCTTATTGTTCAAAATATCATAATACTTATAAATTGAGACTAATTATATATAAAATTTGATACTTAATTTTAAATTTAATAAACATTTTGGACATAAAAAAATAAGGATCTCAAGGAGAGATTATGATTTCTTAGCATATATCCTAAATACTAATCATAAAACAGCCATGAAATTGCCTTTTCAATAATTTTGAAATTGTTTTCTTTATTAACTGCCATAATTGACATGTATGGTTTAGTGAGCCCCGCTAGCTCTAAATTGACAAATTATGATTGAAATAATATATAGATATAATAAATATACCCATAAAACTTTCCCAAATTATAGAAGAGTGTTTAAACTTTGCTATAAAATTTAATTTACATATAAATAATTATATATTTTAATAAAAATTAAAATTCTGTCATGTAAAAATTTTTTGAAAACTTTATCAAAATTTTATTTCTTAAATAAAATTTTTAATAATTAAAGATTTTTTGTTTATAGATGTAAACTAATCAAAACTATATTATGGATAAAATCTTAACCTACTGGTGTATTTAATTTTAAAATGAGATAAAGTGGTTTGCTAAGCCTCGGGGTTTACCTAACTTCAGTCTCCCCTACTGTGTCAATTGTTTTTAACGAAAATTATTTTTGTTTTTTTGATTGGATCATAAGTCGACACTCTTAAAATGCAATTGAAGCAAATTTAATTAAATAATAACCAATATTTATCATAACTGTTCCCAGATGACATCCTTTTTTAGTAAAATCTTCTTACTTTCTTTTAGCTTATTAGTTATTAAAAAGAAATAATATATTTTTAAAATTTAAAAACATATTAGCAAACTTTTTCAGTAATTTAGTTAACAAATTTAGAAAAATATATAAAATAAATAATATGTCATACTAATCCCATTTTTATTTTCTTTATCAAAAATATAATATACAATACAATATAATATAACTTCTAATCCATTGTTTTGACATGTATTTTCCAAAAAATATAAGAGAAAATAAAATCCTGCAATAAAAATAAGCCTTTGAGGGGGATCCGGCAGATGGCAAACCAAAAGTCGGCCAAAGGTCCACAAAATGGGAATAAAAATTTGCCCGAAGGGTATCGCATCACCAGTCCGCCCTTGTTATATTTATTTTTAGTATAAAAGGCATTGAACCCGTTTTGAACCATTATTCAAACATATAATTAGGTTAGGGTTTCTAAATTAACCAATCAATTTCTGAGTTGATTCAGGTTTAGATATAATTTATAGGAACCCGGGTTCAATACTCCGGGTTTAGGTTGGTTCACAACTCTGCTGATAACGTTCCCGAACATTTTACCGCTTTTAAAATTTATTTCCTGGTGGTTTTCTATTTTTATCATTATTTATTTCTTGTATCTTGAGAAAAATTTTTAATTTAATTTATTAAATATATTACTGTTTGATTACTTTAATAATTTAAAAAATGTTATAAATAAAATTTTCAAAAAAAGTTTTAGATATTTTTCAAACTTTTTAATTTTTTAGATTTTCTATTAGTATGTTTTTGCTAATTTGCATTTTTTTTGTTAAATTATAGGAAAACGATTATACTTAGATTGCTTTTTTAAATTGAAACGTGAGGAAAGAAGGAAAAGAAGTAGGAAAAGGAACATAGATTTTCATGACCCAAAGCTAAATATAAGTCATACCCCTATCTTGAATAGTATGGTATAAATGGAATTCTAATATAATTAATATTTTAAATAAAGTAGTTTTTATTTACAAATAATAATTTCATTTCTATTTCCAAATATTTTCCTTTCCAAAAATATTTTCAAAAATTCTTAAATGTCAGTCTTTTTGATGATGTACATTTAAAAAATAATATCAAGAGGTCTGAAAATATTATATTATATTGTTTTTTTAATTTTAATTTTTTAATAAAAAAAAAATGTTAGTTTAGGATAGGATGAATGGACCAATTTTTTATTGTTTAGTTTTTTTTTATAACCTTAGAAATTTGAGATTTAATTATTCGGTCCTCTATAGAGCCTAAAATCTATAAATGTCATAATATAATGTGCATTTTCTCTTTTAAAAAAAATGAAAATTTGAAAAGGCAAATTTAATTGGGTTTAGTTATGAAAATAAATATAAATCACAATAGTTAGTAAAAAATATTAGTATAAATTTAATTTGTTATGTAATAACATTAAGAAAATATTTCTAAGTTATATTAACATGAGCAGAATCAATTCAAAATAATGGACAACTTTAAGATTAAGATTATAAAAAAAATGAGGGTATAAATTAAATCTAATTATTTTTTATTGCTGGATTACTATTTACCCCCCCCCCCCTCCCTTTTTTTTAGTTAATATTTACTATTTAATCTATCTATAAAAAATGATTTATAAAGTTACATAAATATCTTATTTATTGGTGTTTATGCAAAAAAACTTTTTAATTCCTCCAATTCCTAATTGTGACGAAATAAATATAAATTTTAATTATATTTTGTGGCATGGAATGAAGTTATTATAAAAAAATAAAATTTATACATACTTGATCATAAAAACTGATGAAAATATATGCCAACCTTATTTATATTTTGTGTAAAATATTAAATAATCGTTATATATACTCCCTTAAATATTTTAAAATATAAAATCTAATATTAAAATTTTAATTAAGGTTTTTATATCAGAGTTAAATTGTTTTTATTATTTTGTCTTATTAGTTTATAAAAGCTAAAAAAGAAATTATATAATATATACAAAATATAGAGTATCGATATAATCTCAACGAGTAATATTTTGACTGTATATCGTTTTTTAAAAAAAATAATAAAATAATATGATTGGTAAGGGGTAGTAAATTTACATAATAGTAATATGAATATAAATAGGTAATAAAATTGACATATTTTTTACCAAAAATTTTCGTTGGTCAATAAATAACTCCAATAAACGAGAAATGTGATAAGCGTGGATGAATAATTGTATCTTGATGAGAAATGATGGCTCCCTATTATACCAGGTGAAAAAGACGGGATATAGAATAAATTTGGATAAAATGGCAAGCGAGGCGATGACCTTACCCACATAAAACAGACCTTTCAAACGTGATTAAATTACCTGAAAAAGTTAGTTTCTGCATTTTTTTGGAAGATTTTTCAAACCTTTTCTTTTATTTTAAAATATCGGGGAAAGTTTTTTATTTTATTTTAATTATTTTAATTGATATTATATTATGCATAATTAATAATTGACAAATCGGTTCGAATACTTTAATAGTTTTAAGTTTTCTTAAGTTTAAATTATAGGAAGCGGCAGCAATGATTCGTTGAATCATTATATTTTTTTTATTATAAAAAGATGTGTTTTTCTTTGTAAAAGTTATAAAAGAAGCTTTTATCTGTCAAAAAAATCTTTAAATATATAAAATTATAATAGGGATCGTCTAAAAAAGATAATTAACGATTTATGAAAAAAACAGCTTTTAGTTTAATTAAGATGCATAATTTTTTGTTGTTGTTAAATTCACATTTGAAAATCGTTTTCCTTCATCATAATATAAAAATAATATGAATCCGAAAGATTTAGCGGGGTAAAAATGATACCAGAAAAATAATATAACTAGTCATAATATTTAAAAGTAAATATATAATTTTATTTTGAAGGTAATATTTTTTCCTCTTTTTTTTAAAAAAAAGAAGACTAAACTTTTATTTTTTAATTTCGAAAAATTTGTAAATTATAATGTCCGTAAAAAAAATCTTTAATAAAAATTATCCATTTTCAAAATATATATAATTTTTTTTGAAACAAATATAAAAGCAAGGTATGGAAAGATAGAAGAGGGGGGAGGTAGATGAGATTTTAAGTGCTATAATATAAATGTTCCTTTTTTTATCTTATTTTTCTCATACCATTAATACATTTTATAAATAAAATTATTATAAATTTGAACTTTTCCCTTTTAATCCTGTGCTTTTTTTAAGGAATGTATAATAAATAAATATATATAATTTAAAGTTTCCAATATTGTAAAACACCTTATCTTATCTTATCTTTGTCATTAATTCTTAAATAATAAACTACAGTTATAATAATATAAATTAATAATTAATATTTAAAAAAATTAATTCAATATAGTGATATTATATTATACCTGTAATAATTATAAAAACTTTAACATATTGTATTCAAAAATGTCAAATTATATTTTATGACACGTTGTTAACAAAAAAATTACAAAATATATTATACAAATAAATAGGATTACGAATTCTGATATTTATATAGTATATATATATATAATATATATATATATATTATGAATAAAATGATATACATAACATAATATATCTAAAAAAAATTTCAAAGGGCCAGAAATTTAATATATTAAAGAGCGGCATGCATTATAAATAAACGCGAACAAGTTTATAAGGGCTTTATAATAATAGGGGAGAGCGGGGTTTTTGTTGAGCCCTAAAAAAATTAATAATGCCACTTCCAGACAAGTTGTCTTATCAAAGAGGTACCTAGGCAAGTTTTATGCATCTTCTTAAAATGCAAACAAAGTAGGATAATAATTAGTCGAATTATTATTTTTTTTTAATACATAAAATGTTTTTTTTAAAAATCGGTAAGACAGTCAGTCGTCTTTATAAATTATCCACCATTTATATTATGCAAATAAAAATATTTGGTAAATTATTATCATTTGTTTGAAAATTAAAAAAAAATTGCTGGAAACATGCCTAAGAAGTCGCTTTTAAAAATAAATTTGTCTGGAAGTGAATTTTTTTTAATTCTTAGGTATAAAAAAGGGAAAAAATAATGCTCAGGAAGGGGGTGGGGATCAAATCTCCTTTTTAAACTTATGTTTTACTATATTTAATTATGCTTTGATATTCTGAAAGTATTACTCATTATAAGGTGTAAAAAATTTTTTAAGATTTATTTTTGGTAAAGACTAAATAAAAAGCAAAATTGGCTTATTTTATTGAGAAGAGGGGGAATTTTATCCCCCCCCCCTCCTCTTCCATCGCGAATTTGCCTATTCTCGTAAATATCATCTTAAGCTAATAAAAAATTTCTCCTCTACACACCATCTACCCCCATCTCTTTATAAAATGTGTAGAGGAAATGTGTCATAAATGGTCAGGTTTGAAGAATGGCCACCATCCTTTGACTTTTTATCTATTGGACAGATTTCTCTAAAGATTGGTCAAAATGTGTGTATTTATGATATGTACCTTACCTATGTTCATTTCTTGAATTGAGTAATCCAATAAAAATTTTTTAAATAAACTGTTATTAGTACCTCTTTCTGGAAAAATCACATTTCACATTTTTTTGTTGGTAAAAAAATTACTAATTTAGATTACTGATATTTTATAAATATTATTCGTAGGCATTTGTTATTCACACAAAAAATTAGACTTTAAAAAATTTATTTAATAGACATATAAAGGCGCTTAATAATAATAGAGAGGTTAGTATTGTCTGGCCATGTATTGATTGGCCACACATTCACATGTTCATATTGAAATGAAAAGCTCGTGCAAAACACCATTTGGTGAAATTTCAAATGATGAACAAACTTATGAATGTTTATCAAAAAAAAAATTAAGATAGTATTTTATAATATATCATTAACTAGATGATGATAAATTGAGATATTAATACTAATTAAATTAGTGTATAATTAATTTTTTATATAACTAAAAAATGTAGAAATATTAGCATAGGTCTTTTACAGTATTTCATATTGTATTATGTCATAAAAAATTCTTAAATAATATATTATGGCCAGTTAACACATAGTATATATGGCCAGTCAATACATATACAACAACTTTCACATAACCGCATCTAGCTCATATACTATTATAGATAGAGCTTTGATTCAAATTTTATTTTAAGGATTAATAATTAGGCTACACATTGATATAAAATTTGTTTGGTTAAAAGCAAATCTTAATAACTCCTTTTTTAAAAGAACAAAAACATGGCCATTCATGACACATTTCCCCTACAATATATCATTTATAAGGAAGCATGTGTAAGAAAAATTAGTAAAAGTTAATAACTTTTTAAAATAGCGACTATGAATCAAAATCTTTAGAAAAAAAACATTTTAATGCAAAAAAGCGATAATCCAAAATTATTTTTATAAAAATCTAATAAAGCCAAAGGCCTACAATAAGTGGACCAAAGATCTCCACCAAAATTTATGGAGAAAAATTCCCCTATTAGTGCCCTCTCCCCCTTTTACCAAAATCTTGGATACGCCTTATGTATGATAATAAAAACGTTCAAAACAATCATCACTATTAAAGAATTCAGTGCAATCAGGGATTGCCCTAGGGTAGTGTTGTTAATTAGTCGACCTCTTCCGAGTCGAGGAAATCGACTAAAAACTCTAGCGAATTATAATTTTATTTCTATTATATTTCTTTTTATTTTATTTTATTTCATTTTATTTTATTTATTTTAATTTTGAATTTGTTTATTTTTAGCGCCTGGCTGGCACTAAATTTAATATTTTATAAATTACTATTCTATATAAAATTAGGTAGATTTTTATAAAATAAATGTAAGAAAAATAAATAAAATTAATAATTTTAGTCAGTCGATGATTAATTTAGTGGCTAAAATTTTTAGTCCAATTTTTCAACTATAACTATTAGTTTGTCGTCTGTTAGTCGTCTAAATTTAGTCGAACAACACTACACTAGGGTATGATTATCTTTAAATGTTAAATCATTTATAGTACACAATTTTCTTTAATTTTTAAAGTTTCTATACTATCGAATTATTTTTCATTATGCTAAGTTTGCACAAGAAGTCAAGAACTTGGGAAGTTGTATTTGTGAATTTGGATGAATCATCTATGCCATATGTAGAGATTCCTCCCTTCCCTAGGCTCATGAGTTTTTGCTGAGATGGGCTAGCCAAAGTTTGATTAAGGTAAAACCAAGATTGCAAAGGTTATTAAGAGGACCGTAGGGGGACCTGACCTTCCCTCCCCCAATTTTTTAAGTCCCCTAAGCTTGATCTCCGAATTTTTTTGGCCCGCAGAAATGGCCTCAAAAAATATTTCCAGCCTTCAAATTTAAAAAAAAACATCATTAAATTAGTTTACACCAACCATTAAATCCAAATGAAAAACAACAAAATCTATAAAATATGGCTTTTAAAACATGAAACCTCTAAAGGCCATTTAATTCAATATGGCTTGATAAAAATAGTAAAAATATCCACAATTTTGGTGAACCGGCAAGTTAAGCATAAACGATATTTATTGAAATCAATATTTGATTTGATACAATTTTTTAGCATAACAGGAGCTCCCTTTTCATGAGTCTGGTTCCGCTACAATAACTTGCAGCAGGTAAAAATATAATATATTTAAGGATTTTTTATTGCTATGTTTTCATGCACCTGCCAAAATGATAAAATTAAAAATCAATACCAAAAAATTTCCAATACATATCAACTCTCAAAATAAACATATCTATTGCAGAATAGGTGTTGGAATCTATCTCAGTAAAAACAAAAGCGAGGAGCCGTTTTTTTGTCTTTGAGACAAAAGATACCGCAGGTTGTAAAAATTTGAATTTAATTATTAGGTATATTTTTTGGGAGGAAATCCAAGAGAATTTAAAAGGAATCATTTATTTAGAAAACTTTTTTTCTGAAGTATAAATTGTATCTTTAAACAACTTGATAATTTAAAGATTAATTCATGATATAATCAGGGAGGCATATGATGGTGCAATTGTCATATCTGATCGAAATGGACGAGTACAAACTTTTCTCTAAAAAAATTAATAAAAGGTGCCTTATTTACATTGTTTCAATCACATATTACATCTTGTTAAAAATTGATATAATATTCCTGAAATTTTTAATTTTTTCAATTTAGCAAACACGTTCTGCAATTTTTTTAAGCTTTCTAACCTATCCTGAAATATATACATGTTCTTAAGGGACTTTCGAACTAGAGGACTGGTCATTTAGAAACATATCTTATCATTTATGAGAATTTTGAGGCTATTAGTGAAAAATTTTACTAATAGAACTCTTAACTCTGAAGTTTCCACTCATGATTCAATCGAAGTCACTGGTATTTTGTCTCAATGCATAAATATAAATTATATTATTATAGCCGTTGTAATTTATGAAATATTAATAACAACAGTTAAAAAGTTTCTTACTAATATAATAATGAATGCTAAAAATTATGTTGATTTCATTAATTTAATATATTAAAAAATAAAAAAGGTTAAATTCAAATCTTATAAATTTAATCTGACCCCGAAAAATCCTCACAGGGTTATAATAAAACGCCTAAAAATCTTAATAATTTTTTGATTAATACTCAAATTAAAATTTAATTGTGAAAAGGAAATTTTTTTAAAGAAAATTATAATGAAATAATTGATTATTTTGTTGTAACTTGTTTAAAAAGATTTACGAAGATAATAAGCCCCCCCCCCTTGACCCAACCTCTTTTATTGCAGATAAAAAAGGGCCTTAATGCTTCCTTATTAAACATTAATAATGAAAAATACATCATGAAATGAAAATCGCAAAGGGATTTTTAACGGCTGAAATAACAGAACATGTTTTTGTTAATATTATTTATAAAGAAAGTATATTACATTTAAAGAATTATATAAATGCTGTAGCCATTATCATTGGGGTATCAAAGGAGCGTACGCAGTAATTCGCCATGGGGAGGGGGGGGGGGTAATTAAATTTTTTAAATTATTCTGAGTTATTGTTATTTAAGAAATTTAATTTCAAAAATTTATTATGGGACTATAAAACAGGACTGTGAACTTTACTTCTAAAAAAAAGAATTCGGGTTTGGGTTCAGTGAAAAATCTCTGAACCCGGTTCCGGTGGTGGGTTCAGGGTTTGGAGACCAGAAAAATAATGACTTATGAAAATTACTTAAAATAAAAGAAACATCGTTTTTTTAAAAAAATATTAGTATTGCCATAAAAATAATTTATCATCATAATTATAATATATAAAAACATTACAATTTAAAAAATAATATTATATTTCTATTTCTATTTTGGCGAATTATCATAATATCTACTAATATATCGTCATTAAGACTTCCACGATTAAAAAAAAATCTTGGACCAGGGTTAGGGCTTAGTTTAAGTAAAATATCAAGGGTTCAAGAGAGTTCGAGTTCAGAAGAGTTGGGATTCTCAGCCCTGCTATAAAATATTGAAAATTTCTCATACACAAATTCAAATATAAATTAATGACAACATATTAAAAGTATATAATCGATGTATAAATCATTATATAATAAATGTCTCGAAAAAGAAATTTGTAAAAAAAATATAAATTTTTTAAGCATTAAAAATTTGATATATAAATTTAATAAATTATATTTTAAATAAATGTTGAAAATATAGATTAATGCACGGAAATATTTTAATGAATTATTACATGTATATAAATTTAGAAAGTATATTCCTTAAAAAAAATATGGTGTATTAAAAATGGGAAAAGATATAATTAGGAAGCATATTATTAATTTAAAATGTAAAATTCAATCTTTTAGGATTAAGCTAATTTTTCAAAATGATTTTATCAGTGCTTGGTGTCAACTCCCTATGTATATTATGAAGATAACACCGACTCAATCTATAATGAGAGGTAGTTCAGGCATGTTTTTATTTTTGTTAAACAAGAAAAGTTCTTTCTTTGATAAAAGTAATAGTTTTATTTATCGTATGAAAATAAAATCTTCCAAATATTTAATTTTTTCTCTATATTTGAAATAGATTTAGAAGAAATCTACGGTAATAATATTTGCAGCTTTGTAAGTGTTATATGATCAATCAAGAACCTTTCATTTATTTGAGTTGTTGAGGTATCCAAGAAGGAAAAGAGATTTATTTTACAGTATAATATTCGACTATATTTATTTTGGAACAATGGACTTGTCTTTTTGCGAGATATATTGAATTCGTAGAGTTCTACTTTTGGCTCAACAATGATATGTAATATATATATAAGTCATTTACATTTGCGGTATTTTCCTTGATATAGTCTCCAGAGTTGTTAAAGTAGCGCGCTAATTAGCGCGCTAACTTTTTTGCTAGCTATAGCTAATAGCGGCTACATTTTTTGTAATTATTTAATTCGTTAGCGCGCTACTTTTTTTGAAAGTAGCTAAGTAGCCGCTACTTCGCTACTTTTAAAAAATATAATGAAGGTAAGTGTAAACATGAAAATTTAAATATAATATCATAATTATATAATTTTTATGATTTATTATTTAATTTTGAAATTAAAATATAATTTCAATTTGTAATTTATATTTTCATTTGTATTATAAACCTAAATCACGTGTTAATAATTTAAAATGTCATCACCTATAGATATCCAAATTGTTGAAAGTGATTCAGACAATGATATTAATGAAATGGAAGATACCAGGGAAGAAAATGTTCTTAATAGCTATAATACAAATTTCCCATTCCCTAGATTTGAAAATTTTTTAAAATAAATATATAACCAAAACTGGTTTCAAATTTATTTGTTTAAAATGTAAAAAAAAATATTTCCTCAAATCAATCCAGTAGCTATAACCTCAAGAAACACTAAAGGTAAATTGTCATTTTTACATTCTAATAATATTTATTTTATATGACTGTTCATGAGTTTTAAGGAAATGGAGAAACATCTAAATAATTTTGGTATAGGCGACTCTACATCCAAAAAGACTAATTCAATTCAAACCAAATTAATTAATAATGCAAATGACAATATTTCTCAGAAATTGGCTGACAAAGTTATTGTTGATTATAATTTATACAGTTCAGTCAAGGTCCTTAGTTGATAATCCATCATTTACCATGATGATTAAAACTCTATCCCCTGATACAACAATTTTATGCCGCCAGACACTAATGAATAAAATAGCAGATAACTTTAAAATTATGAAAGATGCTCTAATAGTAGAGTTATCAGAGATATCATATATACGTACCACGAGAGATAGTTGAACACATAACAGAAGGTAAAAACTTATTTATATTTATAAATTGATCTGATTAAATATTTTTTGAGCTTATTTGGGAATTACAGGCCATTGGCTAGACCCTAGAACTTTAAAAAGAAGATCTGTGGCATTAGCCCTCAAAATGATAATAGGATGCCAGACATACGATGTACTTTAAAATTATTGATAATCTTTCTTATATTAAAAATATGTATATAAGATTAAATACGCCCTTACCCTCAAGTGCTAGTGTCGAGAGATTATTTAATAAGGCAAAACTTATACTTTCTGATCATCGCTCTAGACTTGGGGATGATAATATTGAAAAGATTTTATTATTAAAATGCAACAAATTACCATAAATATTTATTTTTATTACATAAATTTTTTTATAATCAAAACTAACTATATTTTAATATTTATAAATGTTGATTTTTATATATTCACTATACAATAACATTATAAGTAAAAAATAAAAAATTTGTTTGCAAATTTTTTTTATAAAAAGTAGCTTAAAAAGTAGGTAAAGCTACTTTTAAAAAATAGTAGCTAATAGCGAGCTACTTTTTTTGACAAATAGTGATAGCGGTAGCGCGCTACTTTTAAAAGTAGTGTTTTAGTCTCAATCAAATCCATGTTATTTTTTTGAAATATTTTATTTATACTATAGTTTTGCAGTGATAATATTTCAAATAATTAGGTAGGAAATTAAAATGATAATTTTGAAATCGATAATAATTCATAGAGTTTTAAAAGCATATTTATTTCTGCTGTGAATGTGATAAATAAATGTATTGGAATTTATATGCCACAGGTAGGAATCAGTAATATCTTTGAAAAATATTATAGCCAGTATCTGAATTTTTGGCTTGAGGTGATTTGTCCCCTCTTCGCTGTGTACGCCCCTGGGGCATCAATAGCCTCTTATGAGGGCTCATTCTCTACATTCATGAGGTGTTATCAAGCACAAGAGAATTGAAAGATAAACGAAAACAAAATTTAGTTCTATTATGCTTATGAAAATTAAATAACCCAAAATTTAGCTTTTAATTTATTTATATGGTTTGTCATTGTTTTCGAGCAGAAACTCTCTTACAATGAGAGCACAAAATACGTAAACAACATTTTTTATATTTTGTTTGAATTAATAGAAAAAAATAATAAAATGTCAATACCCCTATTTTTATCATGCCTTTGAACAAATTCTCCTAGCATTTATTAAAAAATATTTTTAAAATAGGCATACCTATTTTGTGCACTCATAATAAGAGTTTCTGTTCAAAAAATAAAGGCAATTTCTGTAAATCCTTGCTTAGACAAGATAAAAAAAAAATTTCATGTGTATTAAATATTAATTATTTAGCTGCAAATTATTTTTTTAAGATTCTTTTATAATATACTTTTATGCAATACCATTATTTTAAAAAAATTATGGGAATTTGTTCAAAAGGACTGTATAAATAGGGGTATGACAATTTTTAAATTTTCAAATATGATGTTCGAATTGATTAAGAACAAAATAAAAAAATGTTGTTTAACTAAATCGTCGTATATATAATGGTATTTTTATTTATTTGCATTTAAAAATTTAAAAATTTTCAATATAAATTGCAAAAACTTTCTATGAATGCTGACTATTTGTTTTATTTCAAAAAAATATTCCACCTCCCCCCCCCCCTTCCCCATAAACGCTTGGTCCTCGACCTAAAAATTCCTGGCTACGGACCTATTATGGTGGATATTGTCACTGGGTTGAAAATATAGTTGGTCCACCAATCGAAGTATTTGGCAGAGTTCTTGGATTCGACCGCTGGTAAGATTAAAATGTCCCGAATTCTGTTGGAGACAGATATGGGAAAAATTTATTGGCAAAATAACAAAAATTTTGCAACAATTAGCATCAGGCGGAGAATATAGAAGTTCTAAATATCAGGTTTGCGTTAATGGCTTATTTATTAATCTTCAATTATTTTTACGAACCTCAAGAAGATTACCTTATTATATGCCAAATAAAACTATGGTGTCATGTCTCGTAAAGTTAAAATAGAACCATTAACTCTGAAACTTATCAATAATTAGTGCATATTAAGTGCATTAGTGCTTCAAGCCGCTTGGTAGGCAATAAATAAACATTATTAGAATAAATACGAAAATTATAGAACCATATTATTATTATAACAACCCAGAGGCTCGATGTCTCTGGCTATAGCTATGATACTTTTATAATATAGTAGCGAAGCATGAAAAAAAACCAAATAAACCTTTGTCGTCATGCGAAAATTTGATAAAAAATTATTAAGGAAAAATTTAAAACGATTACAAGAGATGATTTTTATCCTCAAATACTAAGTGCACTTTTATACATGAAAATAGAAATGTCATGCATAGATACCGTAACTAATTATAGCATCCTTGGGAAGCATGCTGTTATTCAATTTTTTAAATATTATTTACAACAAAGTTTTTATCTTAAAATTTGATTAAAAAATTAAATGTCTCCAATAATATTATTTATTATTATATTTTTAGGATTTTTTTTTAAATAGAAGAAGAAATTTCTGAGATAATTTTTTAAAAATAGAAAAGAAGGGAATCTATTAATTTAAAATAAATAAAATCAAATAGAAGTATTATATAAATACAAAATTCTACATATTCATATTTTCCATCTTGAGTCGAATCTAGCACGTTCAAGTTCTGGTTAGGCGGATTCGGACATACTATATTTTTTATAAATGGGCCTAGCGGGTTTGAACCTAATTTTGAAAATATTTTTGGCCGGAGGTTGACTCTAGTCTTAATTTTTTTAAATATAATTAAAAGAACTCAAAGGACAAAAGAAAATCTGAATTTTTTTAATAGTTGAGCCAGGCGTCCGTTGCAAGGTTCTAGCTATTATTTTTATATATTTTAACTTGTCTAATTGAATCTTATTCAACCAATATATTTTATGATATTTTGATATTTTGCACTCTTCTGATATCTCAAATAAGGGTTAAATTTCTATGAGAGGTGATATCTATATTTATTTCCATATGAAATATATACGGCTGTGTTAAGTGATTTTTAATGATCTTGATTGATTTTATATTATTTTTTTACAAGGAGCCATAGGCGTAAGCAAGGGGTGGGATATTGGGAAATTTTCCACCCCATCGGAAATTTGACTGTTCTCGTTTATTTTAGGCTAGTAAAAATATTTATTGTATTAGAGGTTAATAATTTTTTATAGTAACAACTATAATTCAAAATTTTTAGAAAAAAAACGTTTTTATATAAAAAAAAAGTGAAACCCATTATTTTTATGAAAATATAACATAGACAAAGGTCTACAATAAATGGACAAAGACCTCCCAATAAAATTTATGCCGGAAAACCTACAATAGTGCACCCTCCCCAAGTAAAATCATGGACACGCCTATGCAAAGAGTATACTATATATTTATTTTTCAATCAAAGTTAAATTTGTGTATATAAATGAAATGATTATAAATATATATATATTAATTAGTAAAAGGTATATATTTTTGTTAATCTTTCAGTTTGGATATCATTCAACATTATCTAATATTTTATAAAATAAGTAAAATAATCATTTTGTTATTGAAATAATTTTATAAATATAATGTTATTATTTCAGCCCATAGTTAAAATAGATTACTCTTCACTCATTTTTGCATTACATATTAATTTAATATTGTTAATATTCCTTTTAAAATTTTTAAAATCTTCCTACTTATTATGGATTAAGTTATTTAACACATTTATAACCTTTTAATTCTCCAAGTCTAAATTTTTAGTTTTATCAGAGGTAATAATACTTACCAGGTTAAGCTTATCAAGTAAACGTCTAAAATTACTCATGACTTAGACTTGTGAATAAAATTTAAAATGTTGGTTATGGTTAGTTTGATTTGCTTGAGCATGATTTGAACTATCATTATTATTTTGAAAAGGAACTTATTTTAAAAATTTTAGTTCGCTACAAAACACAATAAAAATAATTTTAAACTTTAAATAATGCGATTTTTTTTGCTGGTCTCGCTATATCGTTTTCTTACCAATATTTTCATATTTAAAAAAATATTTCGTTTCAGTTATAGTTTATTAAAAGTAAAACATAATTTTATATGTATACTATATATGGCAAAATGATTTTTTTTTAATTATAAAGATAGATAAATGAACTCTTCGTATCCTATGATTCACTAAAGAAAATACTATAATATTATAACAAAATTCTTTTTATCAAGACCCGACATTTGTTACAACTTAATAATTTATTTCAACCCCTCCCCCTCTCAATCTCGAAATACGAATTAAGTTATCGAATAAAATTATTATAGTGGGAAGAGAAGTCTATTAAAACTCAATAAAACATTTTTTTATTGTGACACTACTCATTTAATATGTGTATGTTTTTAAGGTAATAAACTTTGTATAAAGGTAATCTTGTAGTCTAGACAAATTAATTACCATTTAATTCCTTTTTTTTATTGTAATTTATCAACACATATACATATTTATTTATCATTAAATGAAAAGTTTATAGGTCTTTTAAAAAATATATGAAAGTATAGTACAAAGCTAAGAAATAACAAAAAAATACGAATAAATTTTATGTCAAAATTTGGACATATCGCACCAAAAACGAAGGCCACAGGCAAATGCAGAGACAAAAGCAAACTAATTTTTCTCTCTTATGGTAGTTATATTATATTTTAAATGTTGAATCAATAAGATTTATTTGATATCTCCCTTTAGATACTACCTTTTCATCCCAACAATACTCTGCATTTTAGCACTATCAAATAAAACTCAAAAAATATCATTTTAATAGATATAGAAGACATCAAGCTCCTATGTGAATAAAAATTAATTCTAAAAAATATATTTATAATAACGAATTATATATTTTGACTAGCGCAGAAATTATTGAGATTTACTGATAATCCACTGGTATTTTTGCCTACTTTAGCATCATTGAAATACACATGTTCATTAAGGCGTTTCTTAATCTTTTATGGATTGACATAATTATATTTACAATTAAATTAAGTCGATGGTATTCGCATTATACTATATAATGCCTTAGTTGTGTCAGAAAAGTTAACACTTAATTTATATTTCCTACCATTGATGCATTATCATAACTTTGTTCTACAATATATATATTATAGTGGTTAAGTTCTTTAAACTTTGAGAATAATATGATATTATTCAATTTCCACCCCAGTTACATCTTATATGATATAAACAATAGTTATCCGCATCGGGTCTAATTTTAAGCCCAGCCTGGCCCTAAATTTATTTTAAAAATTTGTCCGGCTCGGCCCAATTCCGAATAAAAAAATTTTATTTGTCCCAAAAAGCCCGACTCGAAATAAAATAACTTTTGTCTGACCGACCCGGCCCGAAATTTAATATAATATTTAATTGTAAAAAAAATAATGGTGCTCTTCTTGCAAGAATTTTCAAATATATCAATTTATTTCACGAGTGATTATATTAAAAAATTTAAACTCGATTCCGCTCGGCCTGAATTTTTTTAAAAAATAAGCCCCAGTCTAGCCCGAAGCCCATTCGGGTCGGGATTCGCAGATCTTTAATAAGCAAATTTTTCAACTCTTGTAAGGATTTTTCATTTTTAATAAAGTTAGACCAGAGATAGATAAAATATTTATTTAAAACTTGGGATGTATAATATATTATTAATAGGCACTATCGCAATATTTTTTGAATTCGATTTAGTTCAAAAAACTTTGACCATCAAAACATCTTATGGGACTTCCCAAACCATTGAATTTTTTGCCTGCCTTAAGGATGAACAAAAATATCATTTTTATCTTTTTTTGATAGAATACAATAAAATTTAACTTAAATATACTATATATAAAAATTAAAACATATTTTTGATAATTTTCATTAACAATTAGAAGAAATAGAATACTTGATTCATTGTATTTTTTACAATAGTTTCATAAAATTCGATATAGGTATGATCCACAAAATACCAATAGAATATAAATATAAAATACATATTATGCGTCATTAGTAATTCTCAAAGTTTCATAGTTTCGCATGTCCCATTAGCACTACTTTACTAATCATGATTAAAATTATATCTGGAATACCATTATTTGTAAAACTTCTTTTATAAGAGGGTTCTATCTTTGCTAGAAAAGAAAAGTTAAATTATCTAAATTTGACATCTTATAAAAAATATAGATATACTTAATTATTTAAAAAAAAATTGGGGACAGAGTTATAAACTACTAAAATCTATTAGAACAAAAATATGCTAACATTTTAAATTTAAAAATGGGATCAAATGGTTTGACACTCCCCGCGATTTCTAGAGCCCCGCCTACTATAAATCATATATTATTGGGAATACTATTTATAAGTCTCATCGTCAGTGACTAATAACATCTATTAGGTGGCGTAATCATGAGGAGGAGAGAATGAAGGAAAATTACATAAATCGGCCTAATTATCTGCCTTAAAAACATTTTCATAAACCGGACCGGACTATGCTGATCTCTAATGATGGTTATTCCATTTAAAAAATTTTAAATAATGGTAATCCCCCCCCCCTCCCATACCCACAAAATTTTTAAAATTTTGGGCAATCTTAACCCCTCTTTAAAAAAGATGATTTTAAAAAAAAATGTGGTGATCTAAAATACTAAAAATGTAATTGCATTTATTGCTAAGTATTTAAATCCATACGAAGTGGATGGCCATAATTTTGATTTAAGGTATTTTATATTAATTCATACCAAAGGCCGATGAGAGCTGATCAGGTCCTTGCAAATTTTGGATAAGTTTTAGGTCCTGTAAAATAATTGTATACAAGTCTGATCCAGCCTGTAATAATTTTTATGAAGGAAATAAGAGTTTTCCTTCTTTTTTTAGCTAGCTTCACCCCCCCCCCTCCCCTATAGTTTTATGTAGCTTTCCAATCTTCCATTACATATATGCATAGACTGCTCACTGGTTATTGATGAAAATCACGTTTTTTTAAAGTAGTTTAAACCATTTTTTAACAAAATAATTTTTTCAATGAACAATCATAATTTTTAATGTTAAATTCGTGGAAATTTATAAAAAAGAATGTTTATTTTTTATCATTCATATATGAAAGGCATTTAAGGCATTCCTTATGACATGTTAGGCAGTCTAAAGTAGGTTTATGGGTCTAAAATAGCAAAATTTTTAGGCCCGGCTCGGTCCGTCAAAATTGTACACAGCTCGGCCCAGTTGCAATTTCCTAAGGTTGCGCCCCGGTTTTTTAAAATCCAGATATATATCATATGGAAAAATAACTAATAATGAGGAATTAGGTTTCCTGATTATGACAATAAACAAAAAATGTAGGAAAAGGGGAAAAAATAGTATGTATGAAGGAATGATCATATAGAAGGCCGTTTAATCATTAAAATTAGATGAAAAATAAAATATAATATTTTAACGAAATTAGGCTTTAGAATATTTATTTTTTTCTATTCTCTATTAACCGCGCCAGGCATTTATTTTATATATGAAGTAAAATAATAATTTATATTGTTAAGTTTTATTTGTAGACTAATTTCTTGATATGCTATCTTTTAATAACATTATTAAAATAGGCTGTTAAAAATAATTAACTATTACAAAATTAATATAAAAATTATAATTTCGAAAATTAATATATATATACCTAATACTAAATAGTTAATTAAAATGTTTATGGGAACCAAAACACAAGATAGCAGATCAAATGACCCCAGAATGTGGCCACTTCTTCTTAATCACTTTACTTCGGTCTCTGAGATATTATTTATTTATATTTTTTTTTATAATGACTTTACTCATAGTGATCAGCTAATAAACAACCCTTTAGTTATCTCTATATGGTGATTTTACTATATTAAGTAATTTAACATTTCTAAAAGTAAATAAATTTTATACACTACATAAAAAAACAGTTTTTTGGAAAAAATCTTATATAATTAATTATGGAAAAACTATAAGTTGCTTATTTTCATCTAAGGAATAAAATTGTTAGATCTTAAAATTTTCCACAAGCTAAAAAAATATATCGGCCCAAAGTCTGACTCATAACAAGGTTCAGGTCTAAAAAATTGATTAGGCTAGGGCTTAGATAATCAAAAATAAAATTAAACTGGGCTTATATAAAATAGAAAAATAAATTGAGCCGTGATTAAAGATATTAAAAATAAATGAATGCTTATTCATTATTAAAATAAAATGATAACTAAAATTTCTATGCGATTAATACACACTATTTATTTTAAAATTATATATTTTGACTTAGATTTTTCATTTTAAAATTTACGAGTCGTACTTGCGGACTTATAATAAAAAAATTTTGTACAACTCCTTCAAGTGTTAGTATTAAAATCGATTTACCAAACTGATTCTAATTTTAAAAAATTTGGTGGGGTTAGAAACTATAAGTAATGTTTTGAAAAAAAGAAAGGTAATTAGAACTTCTCTGGGATTAAGAAAGCAATTAGTAATCTTTTTTTTATTTAACTATATAAAAAAGCATTAAATGTTTTTTTATTAGAAATTTAGAGCCGGCTCGAGTCTAAAATCAAAATTTGGGCCGGAGTTTAAAAATATTTAAAATTTCGTGCCAGCCTCAAAAATTTTATTTAAGGGTTCTACATGAGATATTTTCGAAGAAAATTATTGCAATAAATATAAACTGTCAGTTTTAACGTAAATTTTTTAAAAAATCCGAATATATTTTTTGAAAGTGGTTCTGTTCCTAAGATATGCCCCGGTTCCAAACTATGTTAAAGCAATAAAAAAATTTTTTTAGCACTGAAATACTCTTTAAAATGGATCACTTAAACAATTGGCTTAAGTAATACTTTTGCTAGAATGGGTTCTTGCAACTTTTAAAAAGGTCTTCTAGTTCCTAGGAATCTTAAGATGGTTTCTGGTCTCCTAGATTTATTCCAGTTTATAAAACTTTGTGAAAACTGTACACACTAATTAAGTTTTTATAAAGTAGCAAAAAAAGAGACTAGCAAGTTACTGATTAAAAAAATGGAGGTAACGTTGATATATCTAATTATTCCAAAGAGTTCTTTCTTTATTCATAAGTTTGTTTCTAAAAAAATATTTTAAGTTTCGGGCGAGTAAAATAACCTTGTCTGTTCTTTAATTGTGAACTATTATTAATAAATAATAATAAACAGATAAAATTGCTTAATATTTTTTTACTTCAGGTGAAATCGTAAGAGATTTCTTTCAATCCTCTTATATTTTAACTGAATTTATTTATTTTTTTTAAAATAAATTCAGTTTTGAGGGATGTTAGGCCGGCCTTCTAATTTTATTTGTAATTAATTAAGTTATTTTTCATAAAAATTAGGATTCGAAAATCTCCAGGAATTTTCATCGCAGTAACTTTCCCATGGGAATTTGGGAAATAAACGGAAATTTATAATATTGGTTAAATTTTAACCAACAATCTTTATATTAAATTTTATTATATTCATGTAGCAATAGATAAATTATAATATAAATAATAAATATAATAAGAATATATACATTAAATGTTTAGTAAAATATATTATCAAAACTCGATTTCACTAGTACTATCATCAACCTTTATCATCGAATCTGATATTTCGATTTTTGATAATCTTCCAAAGATTTATTGTTTCTAGATTGAGTAGAAGAAAATTGCTGATTTATTAAGTAAAAATTATGCCAAATTGCTACCAACATTTCTACCTTAATTTTTTGGTTTAGGGTGTGTGTGCTTCCAAAAAATGAATATATACGTTCTGATGAAGCACTAGTAGGAGGTATTGATAAAATTCTTTGGGAAATTGTAAATAATGATTGGGTAGCCCATAGCATCCACGATGTTTTGAAGTATATCTCACTCCATCCAAATTAGATATATCTGTTATTAGGCTTAGGAAACAAAAACTATAAAATGTGAGCTACTAGATAATGAATGTATTCAAGATTCATGTTTAAGAAAAATTTGGATTTGGCTTTTTTTAAATAGAATTCTCACGTAATTATATACCTGGTATAAGTAATCTTTTAAAGTTGTATTGTCAGATAAAATAAATTTGATAAAAACTATTAAAAATGAGTTACGAGAATAATAAATATCCAAATTCATGATTATTATATTAAAATATTTTAAAAAATTGGGAATTTTGGAATATTTCCTTTTCTCTTTCAATAAATTTCCAGGTTCTCGGGAATACAAACCTAATACAAATACAAGAAATCCAATTGAATTTGGGAATTCTTGAATATAATATCATCTATTTCATTATAGTTGAGTTGGAAGTATATAATTAAATGTTTGTACTAAGAATTGGAATCATGTACTTTTCTCACTAAAGCCTGTATTATAGATATTTGGAATTAAAAACTTTAATTATTTTGCCAATAGATGAAAATATAATAAAAGAATATAGCTAAAGAACTTATTTTCGTTCAAATAACTGTTATTCTATAATTCATATCTCCAAGAAAGTATAGATAATTTAATTAAGAAAATCGTCATTAGTTTTATTAATTACAAATAAGCTTATCATTTATTTATTGCCTATCCATCATAGAAATCAGAGATTAAAAAAATCTATATAGTGAATACAGTGAAAATATAAAATATTATTTATGTATCAATTATAAACATATATGACTAAAGAATATTATGAGAACACAAAATTCATAAATTTAAATGTTATAAATCTATTTTTTTTTAAATTTATTATTTAAATAGCTTTTTCTTGCTCAGATTTAATTCGTTCTTTTTTCAATTTTTTAAGTTCAGCGGCCATAGTTTCTTCCTCCTAAATTGCAACAATAAACAAATATAGAATTACCATTAATCGCAAGACAGTTCATACAGGGTATAAATAATTCCGTGATTGGTGTTTTATAAATATTATAAAAAAATTCAAATTTAAATTCTAATATAAAAAATACATAGTATTCATCTAAAAAATATATTCATTTACTATATAAAACAAATCGCAATAGTTTTAAAAAAATGAGCATTTTATCCTAATAATAATAATGTTTTAATTAATAAATACCAGTTGAACACATAATTATTCTAATCCTTCATTGCACAGGTGGGACTATGCAGATATCAAAAACGTTATTATTTAAAATTCTTTCGATATTTTTGCCTGAATCTTTTAGTAGTTTATTAGGCCCTCGGCAAATCACTCATATGGAACCACATGTGTGTCTCATCATTCCCTTCAAACATAAATTTCAATTTAATAACACAGGCAGAAATTAAAAAGACAAACAAATACAAAAATTTTAAAAACTTCATATTCACTCCAGTAGCGACTTCTACTAACGGGTATTTTTCGCCTTCAACATTTATGTTTTTAAAAAAATCTGGGTAATAAAATACGACTTTTCACAAATGAACCCAGAGAATTACTTTTTATTCGACAAAAAATTCAAATAGGAATTTTTAGACACAATTATGGTTCCTTTTTGAGGACTCAATTATAGAATTTTATTTTTAATTATATAATTATAAATTATAATTTTTTTAATTCGGTTTTATGTAAAATTTTTTTAAATAAAATAAAGAATAAAGTTAAAAAAAAAGTATATATATGTAAAATTAATTTACTAGTTCATGAGTAATAAGGGTTTTTTGGAACTTTTTTAATCTGTTTTGGCTTTGATATATTAAGCATAAATAAACACTTTTTTATATATAATTTTATTAGTTAAAAGTATTATATTAATATCTGAACTTAGATAAACATTCTACATCATCAAAATTTATACATTTCTTTTATATCAAATTCTGACATTTAAAATAATTTGTCACTTTTTCGACTCTCTTGACAAAAACTGTCATATAATGATAAAATAACATTAAATTATTAAAATAACAGTTAAAATCATTAACTTATAGTTTATTTAATATATTTTTAAAATATAAAAACTACAATTAATTTGATTTTAATATATAGTTTTTCTAAATTGGAGTCTGAGGGTACACGACCTATTCTCTAGCATAATTTTTTTTACCTGTGCAATGAAGGGTAAAATGAATTGTGTAAATAAACAAGACTGAAGGTATTAATTTAAAAACTGAAACCTGTAGTGAGTAGGGTTTCAATATTTCTGTAACAACACCTGTGCCTATAGTCTTATCACCGTCTCTTACAGTAAATCTTCTACCTATTTCAATGACCATGGGCTTCAGTAGATTTATTTCAACTGTTGAATCTTCGCCTGGCATTATCATAGCCTTTCAATATTTTTATGAATGAATAAAATATTTCTAAATTCTATTCTTTGATCGCACTTCTTTTGTAATATATTTAACTACCTTATAATTTAGACTAAGAGGTAAGCGCTGACCGC
The DNA here is from genome assembly GCF_954871325.1 of Gordionus sp. m RMFG-2023. Taxonomy (NCBI): domain Eukaryota; kingdom Metazoa; phylum Nematomorpha; class Gordioida; order Chordodea; family Parachordodidae; genus Gordionus; species Gordionus sp. m RMFG-2023. The sequence continues at coordinate 71,525,755 of NC_088775.1, forward strand.
CTCGATTTTCTATTAAATTTTTTGACCCTGCTTGTAAATTATTTTAACCCCCAAAAAAATAAATATCTTGTATAAGTTGTCTCGCCTGGCCCGTAATGATTTTTTATGAAGGAAAACGATTGATTTGTCTAATTATTAGCCATTAAAACCCTTTTAAAAACTTTGGCTCAGCCATTAAAAATATCTTGCACAGTTTGTCCAGCCTTGCCTAAAAATTAATTGATTAATTCAGTTGAGTAAAGAGTTAATTTTAACTAAATATTTGATGATCTCAAAAAAGGTTACCTTATCTCCGAGTATCAAATCTCCCGTACAATTCCAGGTCATACAAAATAACATGGGGCGATGATGATTCAAGACTGGCTTTTCTCTTCCTCCTTCTTCTTTTTTCAAAAAATATATCTGGAAAAATATATTTAATTTTTAAAATTAATAACTACAAAAAATCGAATTTGTTAATATAATGTCTTAAAATAAATATTGATATACTTAAAAAAGTTATCATATTTTTATAAAGCACCTCACAAGATACTTAGTTTTAACTAATTTCTCTTTATTTAAATAACGTTTACATTTTATTTTGTCAACATGTACACTGTGTTCCAATTAAACTGATACCCTTCTTGTTAATAATCTGTTAATTCTAAAAATAATCCAATAAAATTTTACATTAAGAGAGGGATAAATTATGAATGTTTTCTGCAGATGCCATCAACTCTATCAATAGAGTCCAAAGTTATAAAATTCATCTTTTTATTAAACTTTACATTAAGCAAAAGATAATAAAAAAAATGGTTTTCAGTAAAGATGACTTGAGTTTAATTAAAATTTTACAAGAAAAACATTATAAAGAGCCAAAAGGTTTCTGAAGGAATTTCCTTATAGAAAATGGTCTATCGCCAAAATCGATTGATTACAAAACTTTAATCTAATAGATCAGCAGAAAAACGGTATAGTGGTGGTAGACAGCACACAGCGTATATTGAAAATGTTGATTCTGTTGAAACACTTGTAGTGAGCCAAAAAAACCGACCTGGCCACCCACAGAACAATTTATCAAGTATCCCGAGAAACTGATATTTTGAAAGTTTATCAGATTATCCACAAAGAGATGCAGCTGAAATGTTTAAAAAAAAACAAGCCCATGACCTAACCGATGGGAATAAGATTCCCTGTTTGGTACAAACCAAACAACTTAACAAAAATAACCTTAGTTCATTTCAAATGGTACACGGATGAAAAGCTGTTTACAGTAACTCAACCGGTAAATCCAAAATGATAAGAAGATGTTGCAATTTCAATGAGAAAAAAACAAGTTGCATACAAATGTTTGTTAAAATAACATTTGACTCAAATTAATTTTAAATGTTGATGTTATCATGTTTTTGTCTTGTAAAGTTTAATAAAAAAATGAATTTTTAATTGTTGGAAAGTTCGAATTTTATTTGTCCAACTTTGAATTGTACATAACTCTGCACCCTATTGATAAAATTTGCAATATTGATAATTTATCATTCTCTCAATCTTTAAGATTTAATTATTAATAGAATTGACAGATTTATTGCTAAAACAAAATGGGTATCAGTTTATTTGGAACACAGTGTATAATCTTGAGAATTTTTTTAGTCCATATAGTGCTCATATTATTTCTTTTAAATATATTAGTTTATTCTAATATTTTAATATTTTAAAAGAGATGCAATGATAAATTTTAAAATATAAATGATTTCTAAGTCATGAGTGATTCTTTTAAAACTTGGCTAATACCATGGCTATTATTTTATTTATAACTTTCTTTGAGGTAATAATTATATTTCAATCAATGCTTTTTAAAAGGTAGTAATGTTATAATTAATATTTTAAAAAAATAGTTATATTTTATCAAATTTGTAGAAATTATTGTTGAATGAATTGATTTAAAACGTTATTTTTCATATAGGTTGGCATCAATAATGAGTGTCCAATATTTTTTAAATCAAAATTTTTTATTTTTAATTCGATGTTTAGACATTGTCAATAAAATAGATAGAATAAATTATGAAAGATGTTTGATACTTTGCATTTACTTTTTAAGCTTTTAATTATATTTTTTACTGACTTGTTTTAATTGTTAATTGCTTTGATTCAATTTTAAAAACAAAATATTTCAATTTAAATCATTATTTGTTCAAAATACACTCCTATCTACCATCCGACAAGAAACTTTTATAAAATATGAAATTTATAATACAAATGATTAACAGTCCGAATATATTATTTCTTTTATACAGACATTTTGTACACCAATTTTTTTGCTCATAAATCAACCTGCGCATTAAATCGTTTGTTGGGTTGCACGGTTTTAGGCTTAGCTACGACCCAACCCCTTTTGATGTCCTCTTTTTTGACACCTCGTATAAGAAGACCAATTTGGTCACCAGCTTCAGCCTTGTCAAGGGTTTGCTGAAATGTTTCAACTCCTAATAAAATTTAAAGGTGTAAAAAACATATGATATCATGGTTTAACTACACTCCATTGGCGTATATGTTTAATAATAATAAAAAACTAAAAATATTAAAGAGATATTCAAAAGATAATATTCAGGGTATCGATGGTGTGAATCATTACAACAGAGTAATTATTGATCGTAAAAATTACCAGTGATAGTAGTTTTAATAGGTTTAGCAGATCCCACGATTTCAGCCTCCATTCCTTTGTTCAAAAGTCCCCTTTCTAATCTTCCCGTTATAACAGTTCCTCTACCTTAGAAAGGAAATTTTAATTAATTAAAAAGCTTTAAAAAAATATTTGTATTATGAAAATTTGAAAATAGTGCATACAAATTGGGCAAAAGTGTTTAAGGTTGTTTTACTAAAAATGCCTCATTATTTAAATTAAAGTGACATTTTTTTGCAATGTGGTTAACACAAACTAATTTGAGTTTATTTAACGCAAAAACATTTACCAATTTATGTTACATTTAAAAGATATTTTTTTAAATAAAATATAAAACAAAAGTTTTTTAAATATGAAATGATTATATTCAGAGAGCCCCGTGCTTTAATAATCATATTTTATTGTAATTAAACAATCAGATGGCACGCAATCTCATCACTATATCATTCAAAGAAAAAAAGATAGAAAAAAGAGAAAATAATATTTATGCTATAAGTAATAAATCTGGTGAATTCCATAAGAAATAAACAAAAAAACCCGGATTCTCAACCCGACTCCCTTAGATTTTTCTAAAATTTTTACAAGAGTTTGTATATAAAACTTTAGCCTACAATTCCAAACAGCGGCTGAGTTACGGGCCTCTAAATGTCGAAAAATAGGGCATTTTGGGCAAAATGCTCTCCCTTTAATTTTAAACATCTTTGGATATTGTTGAGCTAGAAGCGTCACTTAAATTTCTCTATATAGCCTAATGGTGGACCTTTAAAGTTAAAAAATATTGATTATTTTTAAAAAATTTTAAATGCCCAAAATCTAAAATAGTTATAAAATCAAATCGACATTTTTTTTTATGTTTAGATATAAGATTAATAAATAATTAAGAAAATTTCAAGTTGGGCCGAGCTCAAGTTTAGGAAATATGGCATTTTAATCATTGATTAATATCAAATATATAATATAAGTCAAAAGCTATATTTATGTTTAATATTTAAAGGAATAATTATTTATGATCTAGGAAATAAAAGTGGGGTGGGGGGGGGGGCTTTGGTTAATTTATTTTGAATTGAATTTTTATCATAAAAATAACTAAAAAATACAAATCTATTTGTGATTATAATTTTTTGAAGACAAAATTTAATTTTTATATATTGTAAAATCAATAATTTTCACAATATGAAAATAGTTTAACTTTAATTAATTTTCTCTAAATGGCATAAAAGCATGAAACTTCTGATTCCGGAAATGGGTTTGACCTTTTGAACAAGATAATTTTTCACAATTATCATCTTTTACATGTGCGTAATTAATTCCAATGATATTTGCTTTATAAAAATTAAATGAATCTAAGATGTTTCATATTTGATTCTCATATGAACGCTGAAGGTAGCTCTTTCTGCTAATCCTTTATGATGTTTGCCATGGGCTATTACGAAAAAATGTCGTTCCGCTTGATTCCAACTTCAAGTTCATAATGGCGTAGATTATGAATTTTATTCATATATAAATTACTACACCATCAGGAAAAAAATTTTTGATAAATTTTAAAATTTAATTTTACGAAAACCAATCATTTTAGTTTAGAAAAAAAATTGGTCCTAAATCTGCAAATTTATTAAAGCTCACTTTTATATCAATATAAGTTTCATTAAAATTAGATTATAATTATTTGATAGAAAAAATTAGTTTTTTCTTTAATTGGTTCTCTCTTTTAAACTTTATTGAAATCACATTAAATAGGAATTATGAAATTTTCGAATTATCTAAAATAGTCTCGAAAAAGCCTTTATAATATTTGGTTGGATAAAACACCCTTTCGCTTGGCCAATTTTTTTTGCTATCCTTGCCATAGATTCAATTCGTAGAAAATTCTTCTTGTTTTTAAGGTCCAAGAATTTGGTAAAACTGTCAATATCTGAATTTCCTCATTTCGTATTTGTTGTTTCAAATTTATTTTTCAATTACTTAATGATTTCACATTCATCGTTAATATTAAAAGAATATCTTTTGAAAAAATTTTCAAAACATATTTCTTATTTTTTTTATGTCAGATAATGCAAATTTTATCATTAATGATTTATTCTGGTTAATCATCCAAGGAAGTACATTTCTTAAGTTTTCATAGCATATATGTTAATCCAATTTATGAGAATTTTAGGAACGAAATAAATTTATTACATACAATCAGGCCTAAAATATTTCTTTAAAATATACAGGTTGGGCCGGGCCAAGAATTTTTTTTAAAATACCCGGGTCATATATTTTAATTTTCATTACTATCTATAAAATTAAAAATAAATATTGTAAAAAAATCTGGACAGAGTTTGAAAATATAAAAACCAGGCCGGGCCGAAAAAATCCGGGCCGGGCTATGCAAATGGTACCCCTGCAGGTCTCTGATTTAAATATATAAATAATTAATGATTTTTCATATTTATTACGAATTTTTACATGACTATTGATAAATATCATATCTCCTAAACCTGAAATGGACCCAACTTAAAATTGCACATTTATTATTTATTTTAAATATATATATATAATTTGAGAGGAAAAAATGATGATTTGATTTTATCACCATTTCCGGTTTCTGACATTTAAAATTATTTAACAATATTTAACATTATAGAACTATAAAGGCCTTCCATTAGGCTAGAAAGAAATTTAAATGACGAGATATTTGAAATTAAGCGGAGAGCATTTTGCCTAAAATGCCCTATTTTTTCGACCTTTAGAGGCCAGGCCCATAGCTAAGCCGTTGTTTGGAGTTAAAGCTAAAATTTTATTTTTTCTTAGTTATAATATATGCAAACTCTAGTAGTAAAAATTTTAGGAAAATCTAATGGAATCAAGTTGAAACTCGTTGATTTGGAATCTCTCAATTTATATCACTTATTGAGAGAAATTTTTAAATTTGGAGATCGGAAGCGTATGTAGAGTAACTACCATGTGAATCAGCCATTTATTTACCATTAAATTTTGTGTATTACTCAATTTAGGTGAAAAATCTACATAAAATGAATATGTGTTAAGTAGTGTTGTTAAAAACCCGATTTGGGCCGATTTTCCAAAACGGCCCGATTACAATGTTTCCCATTCAAAAAATGAAAAGTGTCAATCAAAAAAGGAAAAGGTCCGATCAAAAGAGTCGATTATAAAAGGAAAAGTGTCAAACAAAAAAGGAAAAGGTCCAATTAAAAAAGGAAAAGTCTCAATCTACAAAGTAAAATTCCCAAAAGGAAAGGAAAAGTGTCAATTGACAAAGGAAAATTGTTATATTTTTTAATATTTATTTATTTTTGTTATTCCTTATTATTTTATTTCTAACTTTTTAAGACTTCTTTATGTCATTTCCAATCTTTATTTTCTTATCTTTTCTCAATTTATTTTTCTTCTCATATTTGATAATTCATTTTTGTCTTTTTAAAATTAATATAAATATTTCGTTATTTTTCTTCACTTCTATTACTCCATATTTTATGTCATTTTTAACAATTCTTTCCTCTTTTTCACTTTACATAACAATATTGACTTTTTATGATTTTTTCTCCTTATATTGTTGTCTTTTACATATCCCTAACTTTTTCAATCTCTTTAAGTCATTTTTAATTTTAATTTTTCTGATCTTTTCTCAATTTTTTTTCTTCTCATTTTTGATCATTCTTTTGCAATTATTTTTAATTTTCACTTTATTTTCTAACTCAATGGCAGACAATTTTTTTATTAGAATTTTTTACATATCAAATTATTTAATTACAATTGCGGAATTAAATTAATCGTTTGGTTATAATGTAACTTTTTAAAATTAAATAAGTTTGAACTATAATTAATACTAAACGATATGTAAATTAATAAAATATAATCATATTTAAATTCTATTTTAAAATTTTAATGTGTATGCAAGAAGATTCAATACTTTTGAGGAAGTATAAATAAATTTTTTGTAATTTTTAATACTATATTCTTTGATTTTTGAATAATTAAAAGTAAAAATGAGGTAAACTAAGGATTTTACTCTTTTTTTGTCATTCATTACATTTGTGAGTGTATTTAAAAAAAAAATTTTTTTATTATAAAAAATAAAATCATGAAGATATGTTAAAAACAAGAAGAAAAACATTAACTGTGAAACAAAAGCTCTAATAATTGACATGTTAAAAAAGGATAGTATGAAAAATATAGCATTATGTTAATTAAGCTATAAAACAGTGACAAATTTTAAATACTCTATCTCAAAAATGGAATAAAATATAAGGAGGTTCAAGTGCACGCAAGAAATTAAATCAAGAACAGGAAGAATATATATTAAATTGTATAAATTTGGATTGCACTTTATCCTTAAAAAGGTTATGTGAAATGATTAAAGAAAGATATGATATAGAAATATCAAAAAATACGGTACCAAGGTTACCATCCAAATTTTGGTTTAGCTTTAAAAGAGTATCACTACTTTCAGTTAGAGAAAATACCGAATAAAATATCGAGATTCGCAAAGAATACGCGAAATGGTTTGTAGATGTAGCCTATATGATAGAAAAATTTATCTTTATCGATGAGAGCGGGTTTTCAATTATTAATGAGGCAGTTATATGAATATTCAAAAATAAATAAAAAGGCAATTAAAAATGTTTAAGAGATAAAGACAATGAATTATACTATAGTTGCTGTTCTCACGATTGCGGTAATATTCAGATTCGAGGTTCTTAATGGCCCCTGCAGCGATATACACTTTAGCAAATTGTGAATGAAATGCTAAATCATTTTGAAGAAGGCAACATAATGAATATGATTTTTGTGATTGATAATGTTCCATTTCATTATAACCATACAATTATGGAATCGATCGAAAGAAGAGGGTATACAATAAAATAGTTACCAAATGTGTTTTTTTCAATGAGAATTTAGTCAGAAATCAAGATCCCAATAACGAAGATGAATTAATTCGTTTTATAGAGCATGGAGAGAGAGGAATATCTGAGGAGAAAGCAAAGAATTATTTTAGAAATACAAAGACCTATATTACAAAATGTAGAAGGGGGAAATTATTAAATATAAATTTTGTTTCTTACTATATAATACATCGTAATTATGAATAAATAATTTGATATGCAAAAAAATCTAATAAAAAAATGTCTGTATATGAGTAATGAAAATTAACTCAAAATTAAAAATAATTACAAAAAAAGAATGATCAAAAATGAGAAGAAGAAAAAAATAGAGAAAAGATCAGAAAAATAAAGATTAAAAAAGACTTAAAGAGATTAAAAAAGTTAGAATATGCTAAAGATAATAGAAAAAATCATAGTCATGTAGGATGAAAAAAGAGGAAAGAATTGTTAAAAAATGACATAAAAATGGAGTAGAGAAGTGAAGAAAAATGACAGGAAAAATGACAGGAAAAATTTATAAATTATTATTAAAAAGATAAAAATGAGAAGAACCCCCCCCCCCACTCTACCTCTTAAAAATGCTTTGATGTTAAAATATTTTATTTTGATTTCTTGTGCATTTTAATTGAAACAAAATAAGAAGGAATAATAAAAAAAAATTTTAAAAAATAACGATTTTCCTTTTTTGATTTACACTTTTTCTTTTTTGATTGGACTTTTTTCTTTTTTGTTTGACATTTTTTTTTTGATTGAACCTTTTCCTTATTAGTTTGACATTTTTCCTTTTTTGATCGGACTTTTTCCTAAGTCTTTTAAACTTTTCCTATTTTGATTGACACTTTTCCTTTTTTGATAGAACCTTTTCCTTTTTTGATTGACACTTTTCCTTTTTTGATAGAACCTTTTCCTTTTTTGATAGAACCTTTTCCTTTTTTAATTGACGCTTTTCCTTTTTTGATAGAACCTTTTCCTTTTTTGATAGAACCTTTTCCTTTTTTGATAGACACTTTTCCTTTTTTGATAGAACCTTTTCCTTTTTTGATTGTACCTTTTACTTTTATGATTTACCCTTTTCTTTTTTTGATCGGACTGTTACCTTTTATGATTGAGACTTTTCCTTTTTTTGAATGGGAAACCCTATAAGTTTTAGCTAAAATAATATTATATAAGCATCGAGATTTCGCAAATAGATGTCCAACCAGATCTGTGCAAAATCCTTAGGTATACATAATGTTATATTGGTTATAATCTTAATCAGACCGTTTTTAAAATCAATCCTAATTGGACTTTTTAACAACATTAGTGTTAAGTATAGTTCAAAAGTTTACGGCAAAATTGTCTGAAATTCATAATGTAAGTACTCCAAATACATGTTGGAATACTTTTCCGATCAAATCAGATTTTCAATATAAATATATACCATAATGAATCACGATTTTAAAAAAAATCAGGGACCTGCAGAGGTACCATTTGCATGGCCCAACCAGGCCAGGATTCGGATTTTTTTAAATATATTCATTTATTTTTTAATTTTTATAGTTAATAATGACGATTTTAAATATTTGTTTTATAATGCAAAGCCCGACCCGAGTATATTTTACAAAAAAATTCAGGCCCAGGAATCCAGGCTGGGTCAGAGGTCTTAGAAAACAATATAGTTCTGCAGGTCAGATTCGAGTTGGCTTCCCCAGTTCGGGAAAGAAGGTGTAAAAAAATATTTGCCAGGTGCGAGCATATTTGATAAACATTATTCTTTTCAAAATATTTTCCCCCCTTTGGATTTTTTTTCTTTCAAAATAAAAAAAATTTTTAAACTCAGGACTAGTAACCTAGGTAAAGTTAACAACCTGTACCAGGTTCAAAGGTCTCTGAAATTATGCTTTATTTTCAAAAAAATGACTTATGATTTTGCAAGATTTTTAATATTTACTTATATTTAAAATAATAAAAATATCAAAGACCAGTATAACCAATAGAATGACTGCTGTAGCTGCGATTCACAAATTCACTTATAATGCTTATGGCCCATAATATTATGACTGCAATTCGCAAATTCCCACTCATATTGTATTGTACTATAATGGTAACTGTAAATAGATGAGTATGTAGTAGGATAACAGCGATCCTTAATTTTGCATGCATGTTAAAGATTTAATTAGATTTTAAATTATTAATATAGTTTTTAGAGTTTTCAAAATTTTGCCCAAGTTTTTATTTTTCCTAAAATAAGGTTAAAAAATTGAAACCTTGGTTAAATTATATTTTTAAAATTAACTCCCAATAAAAAAGAGGCATCTTCGTTCTGATATTTTATGGTATTTATTCACAGTCATTTTATTTCCAAAACATCGATTTTCATCTTAAAAAAATGTGGCCACTATTTATGATAAATAATTAGGACTCGTATTTATCTCATTATTTTAATCCCAAACGATTTTAATTTAAAAGCCACATATTGGAAATGGGAAATTAATATTAGTAGCAGTAATGTTAACCGCAGTCATTTTCATATAAAAAAAGGGCTGCAAATTGAAGTAAAAATTCTGCTTTCTGTCTCAATGCAGCAGAGGATGAGCAGCGTTTTCGGATAACTAATGGAGGTTTAAAAGGTTCCCTGTGATCTGGGATAGAATAGGATTCTTGTTTGCTCGATGGATTGTAAAAAATCAACAAAAGAGGTTGATGCCCGGAAGGACATCAGATAGTAAAAACTCCTTCATTCCTTTCAAAATGTCCGAGAGATGACTTAAGACAAGCTAGATGAACGTGATAGTAATGGCATGAAAATACAAGGTTTGAATCAATGACGATGCCCAAAACCATGAAAAATGAAGAAAGGGGGCCTACCCGAATGCACCTGAAAAGGTTCATAATGAAGGAGAAAAAGAGTTATATTAATCGCAGTTATTATAATCCCATATTTTCAAACATCAATTTTTAATTGAAATATAGCAGCCAATGTTTTTGAAGTGAGAAATTAATATTATTTATCTGCAGCAATTTAAATCCCAGTTATTTTCAATCATCAATTTTTGTAGAAAAAAATGGTCACAGTCAATTTAATCCCAATTATTTTCAAACATCGATTCTAAAATAGTCAATTAGCAACCTTCATTATAACCTGGACAGTCAACTAATTTTTTGAAACTTACGTGATTTTGAAAGAAAAATAAACATAAAAGAAGATGAGGAAGGGGGTTAAAAAAATATTTCTAAAAAATGTCTACCAAATCTGTTCTACCTGACAAATATACCAGGCCTGTAAAGCTAAATAGGTCTAGCCTACTGGTTCTGAAATATATTGAGTCCACCTGTTATAGAAAAAACTTGTTCTATTGGCATCATAAATGGTTTATCGAGTATTCTTTCGGGTATAGGAATGTATTCATCAACGCAATCTAATAGTTTGAGTATGGTTTTCTCGCCTAATTTGGGGTCTTTATCCTTTTGTCAAATATATAATTTTGATAAAATGATTACTTACTATAAGAGGCTGCTCAATTATAAAATATTTCAGACGTTCTACAATTAACTTAATAGATTGTTAGTAGAGCATGCTTATCCTCATAGATACTTCAGTCATATGAATAGAAAAATAAGATATCCTTTATAGAATGCAAAGTTTACTACATATATAAATATATAACATATATGTTAAAAAAACTTCTAATGCAAATAATGCTGATCCCGATACAATGGGAGTGTTATCTCCATCATACCCATATTGGTTAAGTAATTCTCTGACTTCCATCTCAACCTTTAAATAAAATTTGAATTGTAAAATATTATTTTTCAGGAAGTAAATATATAATTAGAAATTGGAAACTCAAAATATAATAAAATATTTTACATGAACATGAAGTGCAAAATAAATGGTATAAATCAATCATTTTTACCAAATCCAACATTTCTTGATCAGCAGAGTCAGCTTTGTTGATGTAAACGACTATATGATTGATTCCTATCTAAATTTATTTAATAATCAGTTAAAATTTAAAATTATGAATATAAACCGAAAATCAAACCTATCCAATGTTCGACGGAATTAAGTTTAGAAAATTTGTTAATAAGTTTGAGTTCAAACATGTTTAAACCCGATTAAGGGGTTTAGTTCAATGTTTTTAAATTTAGATGACGCAATATATAATTTAGCAATAATTTTTTTTCTTATTTAATTTCACATTTTCAGGTGGTAAGCTCTTTCAATATCTCTTCCAATTTTATATTATTCATACATTTTATTCAATTTATTTAGTGATATAGCTTTAATTTTGTAGGTCCATTGAAGTTTTGGTCTTCCTCTCTTTCGTTTACCCATCCTAAACTCTTAATCTTGTTTCCTATAGTTTTTAGGCCTTCTCATTGTATGCCAGTCTGTTTACCATGATCTTTGTTTTAATCCGTACTACCTTCAACCTCCCAGTATATTTGTATTTTTATCCTTTTTTGATTACCTACTATCATTCTCAGCATTCACATTTCCATTGTCTGTGAACTTTTCTCGTCTTATTCTTTGCCTAGCCATGTTTCCAAACTATATAGGCTAGTTAGTTGTATTATGGAACTGTATATCTTCCCTTTGTGGGAAATTCTTCAAAGAGCACTCCTGATAAATAACCTCTTTGTTGCGTAGCGACTACTAGATAGGTTTTCTTGGAATTCTATCTAAAGCTTTCTCTAGATTGAGAAAGACCATATGGGGTTTTTGTTTATTTCCCGGTAACTTTTACTCATTTGTCTAATTGCATAAATGTTTTTTATGATTACACTTAGTTTAATTCATATAAATTTAAAAATTATAATAACTATTTATAAAAATATTTAAAATTACTAAATAAAAATAAATATATATAAGTATCAAGGCTCTAAGAAGAGTTTAATTTAGTAAGTGTGTTCCTAAAAAAACAAGTATAATTATGTTTAAAAATTTCAAGTTGAAGTTTTTGTTTGAGAAATATAGATTAGCGGTATTAGTTTGTTATTTAAATATTTTCCGCGATAAAATTTTAAAGAAAAGATATGTTGACTGGAAAAAATTGCCGTTAGTTGATATGACTATTGGCTGAAATATAAAATTATTAAGCTTTGAATATTTATTAATTTTTTTATTAAGCTAGTTAGAGGGTTAGAATCAATTGAGGAAGGAAAGGAAGAGACGCAAGTTACTTCCCAAATAAGGGATTTGCCGTTGGACCAGGGGGTGCAGGTTAAACCGTGAGGTCTGAGGCCATCCTGTAATGAAAAATTAGTTGGTTCGAGGATGTTGGGAATTTTTGTCTTAATGCGTTATGGATGATTTTGTTGATAGCTTTATGATTGAGATGACGACCTTGACTACGGGTGAAATTAAGGGGTGTCGGGCATTAGGATGTATGGGGAAATTACATTGGTGGCATATGTGTGGTTGTGTAAGTGAGCATCCAAGTCTAAATCCTATAGTAACTCTCAGTTGTTTTTTGGTTAATAGATTATCTAAGGTTTGGTTTGAAAGTGCTAGCCATTCGTGCTCTCCATATTTATCGTTGGATTGTTATAATTGTATGTCGTTAATATCTGTAGGATTAAGGCTATTTTGTAGGTTTTTTATTTGGGGTTCAATAATAGATTTGTTAGATATTTCAGTTGGAAATGAAAAACCTTATGGGGTAAGTTGATTCCAACGTTAGATTGGCGGTTAAAAGATCATCATTGGATGTTATAAATGATGAGATCGTTGATTTGAGGGATAGGCGATTTGAGATAAATAGATAGGGATAATAGTTCTAAAGAAATCGTGTCGATACAACTTAGTTTAGCAGGTAATTGGACAAATGCTAATTTAAGTCCGATAATGAGAGGTTGAGGATTCTTTATAAAGCGAATATTATGTTGATTGAAAAATTTTAAGGCGGTAAATGAGGAGGATGAGATGAAAAGATGCGAGATTTTAGATAGATATAAAAACATAAAAAAGTTGGTGTGATGGAATTTGGTTAATGAACTTTTCAAGGTTTTGCATTTCAGAAAATGTTTATCGATAATTTTTCCGATATATTATTATTTAGTAATAGGGAGCCAAGAGTTGGATATCTTCTTTTTCAATAATAGTGTAATCTTAAAAAAAATCAGAGGGTATCTCCGGGTCAGGCGCGTAACCGGGGAGAGAGAAATTCCCCCCCCCCATTGCAAATTGACTGTTTTTATAAATATCATTTTAAGCTAATAAAAATTTTACCCCCCCCCCCCCAATTAAAATTTTACAAATATTTGAATATCAATTTTCCAACATAAAACTTATAGTCAAGGAGAAATCAAACGGTAATTTATTTTATTATTATATATAATTATTTTACAAAATTCAAAATTATTAGTGAGTTGGAATTTGTGAGTTGAAATTAATAAGTATTTTAATTATTAATAAATATCTAAAAATTTTTTAATATTTTTCATTTTTACTTCCGTTTTGTAGAATAGAAGAAATAGAAATACAAAAGTTAAATAAGGCTGAGCATGAAAAAAAGTAATGTGTCGTCAGAAGCTATATCATTATTGAATTCAATTGATCAATCAGAGTTAATCATTGCTATAGTTGCATCAATAAATTATTTTCCTATAGCTCACTACTTTGTAAAAATTTACAAAAACCAAATTTAGATTTGGTTCAAGTTATTGATTTGGCGGAAAATATATACGAACAGGTGGATACAATAAGAATGAATGTAGATAAATATTTTCATAATATTTATCTAGACGTTGAATCGAAGGCTAAATTTTATGATATAACACTAATTAAACCTTGTCTAGCACCTAGGCAATTATTGAGATTAAAATATTGGCTCAACTGAAGAATATTATAAAATATCCATTTTCATCCCATTCTTAGATACTTTTTTATTGCAAATAAAAATACGGTTTTTAGATAAAAAACAAGTCTTTAGAAATCTTCAAGTTTTATTACCCGAAGATCTTTCTTAGTTTTCTATTGGTAAAATTAAATATTTAGCAAATTTTATTCCTATGATATTGATACTGAAATGAATTTAATCAGTGAATTCGAATTGTGGTATAAATATTTACTACAGCTATTTTACCTGAGAATGCTATTGATGCGCTCAATCGGTGTAAAGAAACCTTGGCTCAATTTTCTAACATTTTGAAGTTTTTTTTATTCTTGCATGTTTGCCTATTACAACGTGTACGAATGAAAGGACTTTTTCCAACTTGAGAAGGTTGAAAAAATATTTAAGAAGTACTACTTCCGAATCTCGGCTAAATAAGTTAGCTCTGTTAAATATCCACAGATATTCGGTTCCAGTGACAAACGAAATTCTTGATGAATTGGCAATATTCCCACGAAAATTAAAAATCACATTATAATTATAGTATTTAAAATTTTCTGTATAATATTGTATTTGATAGAAGTTAAAAAAACTTTTTTTTAAAATTATATTTTAGTCAATATTTTATACATACTACTATTAGTATTTTCAATAAAAAAAATTATATTCTACTTATATTGTATGAGAATTTATGCTGAGGCTAGTTTTTAAAGCAAATTTTATAAAAAAAATGACATTAAACTTTATTTCAACTTTAAATTTATATCCATAAGCATGAATTAGTAAATAATAGTTAAAAATAGAAATATAATAGTTAAAAATAGAAATATAATTATTATTAAATTATGAATAATTTAAGAGAATAGCTAAAACATAAGACCCAGCTGAAGGCAGGGGAAAAGCTGACCAAAGCCAGGTAAGAGGGTTTGGGAGCAAAACCCCCCCAAAATTCCCCCCCCCCATAAGAAAATCCTGAATACGTCACTTCTCCGGGTTGAGGAAACATATTTCTGTTTTGATTTTGTTTAATTGTAAACCGATTTTAATGCATTCTGTTTTGAGATGGCTAAGGACTTTGCTTATCTGATGTGAATTACGGCATAGTGTGCCATCATCTGGGTAGCATAGGTTAAGGTCGAGGTCTAATTTATTTTATCATGTTGTGAATAGCTAAGCAGAAGAGAATAGGGCCGAGAGGGTCGCCCTGTTGTACTCCCTCTTTGGGAAAAATAATGTTACCATTAGAAATGAGGGGAGTGCTATTCTTATAGCAAATGTCTACGAAGCGCGAATATTGGGGGAAATTATCGTAAAAAAATCGAGTACTGAGGAACACAAAATTGTATTGAAGGCATTCTTGAAATCGATTTTGCACAACATAGAGTTTATCAGTGGATGTTGAAGGTAGATTCGTAGGCAGTCCTCCTTTAGTTCTGCATACTCATTGTTATTTGCCCAGAAAGGACTGAGAATTGGATTTTATTTTTTATGTAATAATTTTGGCAGAAGTTGGAAAAGTGAACCGATTGCGATTTAGCGGATGCCTCCATGAGGTTTTTCGAAAGCAATCAAGTTGGCACCAAATATAATCTGCTGAGCTAATGTGGGTATATCTTTAATAGTTATATTATTAAGGAAGGTGGTAAGTGAGTTAAAAAGATTATTGGAATTATGAGATATTAGAAATGTTTAGAAGTAAGATGGTGCATAGCCATCCAGGACTGCTGCTGAAAAAATTATTAAATTCTCTTATAGTTTCACAAATATCTTGGTTCGTGATTATGAAAGGGGGGATATTGAGTGGTGGTTTGGTAAGCTTATGTAAGAGTAGCGTGGATGAAGGAATTATAGGTTGTTATGAAGGGTCTCATCGTTAAAAGGAGCTAGTTTTGTTTGTGACGAAATTATTTTTTGTGTGCTCCTTATGTAGTTCATTTATTTTTTTAGATATTTTGTTGCAGGGAAATACCCTCTGATTTTTTTAAAGATTACACTATTATTGAAAAAAAAGATATCCAACTCTTGAGATTCCCATTACTAAATAATAATATATCAAAAAATTATAGATAAAACATTTTCTGAAACGCAAAACCTTGAAAAGTTCATTAACCATGTTCCATCACACCAATATTTTTATTTATTAAAAAAATGCTCCTATCTATCTAAAATCTCGCATTTTTTCCACTCATCCTCATCATTTACCGCCTCAAAATTTTTCAATCAACATAATATAACCTTTATAGAAAGAATCCCCAACCTCTCATTATCGGACTTAATTGGCACCTTGCCCAATTACCTGCTAAACTAGGTGGTATCGACATAATTCCTTTAAAACTATTATCCCTATCTTTATTTATCTCAAATCACCTACTCTCAATTCAACGATTAATCTTCCAGGCATGAAACCAAACTGAGTCTCCTCTATTCGATTATATCTCTCATAGTGCGAACAAATTGAGTGTTGAAATGCACCTTTTTAAAAGCTTATAATGCATTATGGTTGAGTGCTAATTAATATTTTTTATGTCAAGTGTTAAAAATAATTTATAAAAAAGCAAACTGGTTTAATTTTTTTATGCTTTGATATTTTGTGCAAAAATTCGAAAATGGATACAAAATTGTACTTTAAAGTCATCCATAGGATATAGATTACAGAATTCAAGGAAAATATCTTTATGTCCCATAAATCTGAATAAAATTATTCCTATATATGACAACAATAAAATTAAATATGTTTGAATTTATAATTCATTTTTTTTCATTAAAAAATAGTATTAGTGTATATTTTATTTTTGCTTAATAATTATTTGGGGTTTCTTAAATAAATTAATTTGTATAAAAAACTATGGCAGATAAAAAGCATTATCCCACCAGCTGCCAATTTAATTTCTAAACATTATGCCTTGATAGTTTTATTAGTGCAAAGATCCAAATATAAGGTAATTGGTTTCAAGTCAAAGATCAGAGGTTTATGAATGAAAAATGAAGAACACACACAACAACTTAACCTGGTATGTTATTGGGGTATAAATCATATCTTCAGGTTATTACTCCAATCACCATGTCATTGACACAATGATATGATGACTTACAACTAAAGGATAACCTAAGGACATCTGCTTTGGTCATGTATTAATTTTTTTTTTAGAAAAATAGGCTATCTTCTTTGAAGTATTTTTATTTTAAAAAATATTCAAATAATATTCAATAAGGCATTGATCAGCAACTTCTTTAATCATTTGATGTTGTTTATATATGGATACCATGTTAATTCTACTTAGCAAATCATGAAATATTATCACTTACTTGAACTAATATTAAGCTTTACTTTAAGAATCAGTCTAGGATATGGTGGCATATTTTCATCAACACTATAATTCCTTTTATTATTATTGATCTATTTCTGACAAAATGTTATTATTTTCTTTATATTAATTTAAGTTGCTTTATATGAATTTGTTTTAATTAGAAAAACTATTATGATCCATTAATTTATGTATATGTAGTTTATTGCAAATTTTATTTAAATCAATTAATAAAAGTACTCAAAACTTCAGGGTATTTTTCTTACAAAATATTTTTCCTGATTTACATCAAACCTATATATTAAATAAAATATGGTAAATAGATATAAAAGACTATTTTTTTAATGTAATATTAAATAAAAACTTGTTTTGCTAGTAACAAATGTTCCCGAGTTTGAGGCATGGTCCCATCAGTAGCAGCAACCACTAATATTGCTCCATCCATTTGAGCAGCACCAGTTATCATATTCTTACAGAAAATAAAAATAATTTTCATTGGTAATTTGATAATAAAAATATGATTTTAAAGAAATTAATATTCAAATATAAGATTTAAAAAGAACTATCAAATAATTTATAAATGTATCCATGGTATAAACAAATTTCTACACATCTCTTAAAATTATAATATAAATGATAAAACTTTAATATAATCCAAATGGCCTGGACAATCAGTATGTGCATAATGTCTTTTATCTGTGTAATACTCAAAGTGGGCAGCGTTTATTGTTATACCTCTAAGTCGTTCTTCAGGAGCTTTATCAATTTCATCATATTTTTTAAATTTTGCTAAATTCTTTTTTGATAAAACTATGTAAATGTAAATAATATCACTATAAAAAAAATACCTTTTGTTATTGCGGCTGACAATGTAGTTTTCCCATGATCAACATGTCCTATTGTGCCTATATTAATATGAGGTTTATTACGAACAAATGATTTTTTCCCTACAGGAGCGGCTTGGGTTAGAATTGCATATTTTCTAATAATTGTAACATACCTCTAATTATAAAAATAAACTAATTAATTAATATTCAAGTAAACTTGAGAGCCATTATTTGTAAATGTTTTTATACAATTGACAAAATTAAAATTTTTAATAAGCATGTTTTTTTGAAAATTCTTACGATTACGCTAGGAAAACATGACTAATGCTCTTTATAATAATAGCAAAATTATATTACACATATAAATTTTACTACTTATATCTAGTATTTATTTGAATATCTATGAGAGTAATTTGCACTATGAATACCAAAAAAGAGGTACCTTCAGGGCCGTAGCTAGGAATTTTCAGTTAGGGAGGCCGGCTGCTTACTTATGGGAGCCACTATTTTTTTTAAATAAAACAAATAATTAAGCATTCATATAAATTTTTGGCTATTTTCATTAAAATATTATTATGTTATATGAATACAAAACAATACTTAATTTATTTTCATAAGCCATCAATACTAAATTTTGCTCACTTTGATTTTTCATCGACCCTCATGTGCTCAATAGAACTCTCTTTATTATAGAGAAAGAAGCCACCCACCCAAGAAGCCGTTGGTACCCCAATATGATGGCTGCTGAGTAGCATTTATACAATTCTTTAAATGCATGATGATTTTTTTTATACATAATATTTAGGATATTTTCAAAATTATGTGTTTCTTTAACTTCTGCAGATATAATAATCCTTTAGCTATTTCCATATCATGATATAAAGTTTCCATATTTAAGTTAATAATTATTCTAATCGGGCAGTCTGATATAAAATAATCATTATCAAATAGGGATGATGCAAAACTTGATAGAAGATTATAATCATCTTGTGTAAATCTATCTTAAAAATTATCAACAAAGTAATCGATAATTTTATAATAATTCCATTTTAAAGAATTCCAATTGGAGCGTTTTTCGCAAATCAAATTGTAATTTAGTTTCGACTAAAAAATCTTGGAAATTTATAGGCGTTTTACGTACGCTTGATGATTTGTGATGAGTGAGATTAAATTTTGCTAAAGGTTTTTCAGCCTTTATTCTAATCAAATCAATAAAATTATTGCTTCTTATATTTTTTAAATATATTGATCGTGGTATCAATACAATTTTTAGCATCCACTTGATAAGTACCTTCTGACTATACATACTTATATAGTGGATCTCTTGTTATTAACATCTCATTAATTATAATGGCTAATGTAACGTAATTTACATTAACGTATTGAGATAAAAGACTAGAGGCTTCGATAGAATCATGAGTGGAAACCTCTGAATTAAGAATTCCATTAGAAAAGTATACTAATACTTCACCAATAGCCTCAAAATTAACATAAATGATGCGAGATGTTTCTAAATGACCAGTCCACCTCTGGGCTAAAAGTCCTTTAAGAGTATGGCCTGCATATTTACAGGATACGTTAAACAGCCTAAAAAATTATGCGATGAATTGAATAAATTAAAAAAACTAGAAATGATAACAATATTATTATACTAATTTTGAACCACAAGATGCAACATGTCGTTGTAACAATGTATAAAAGGAACTTTTTTATTAATTATTTTTTGAAGTAGGGTTTGTACTTCTCCATTTCGGCCAGACATAACGCTTGTACCATCATATGCCTGGTTTATCATATACGTTGAATTAATATTTAACTCATTAAGTTGCTTTAAAATGGAATTAGTAATGCTTTCAGCAGAACTTTAAATTAATAATCCCTACTAAATTTTCTTGGACTTCTTTAGAGAAAATATAAATAATTATGCTTAGGTTTTCACAACCTGATGCATCTTTTGTCACATCAGCCTTAAGACAAAAAAATCTCACTTTTGTTATATTTATCTGAAATATAATCAAGCACCATATCTACCATAATAGATATTACTTCATTTTGAATCTGCGTGATGAATATTGCGTATTTTTGTATATAAATTTTGTAATTTTATTAAGTACAGGATCTTTTTGGATAGTGTATGAAAACATTGCTATAAATAGTCCAGAAAGAATAAATTATGTTTTCTACATTTGCATCATCCGTAATTTTTGTTGAACCAGTCCCACGGAAAGGTAGCTCCTGTATGTTAAGAAATATCGTGAAATCTTGATTTAAGATCATAAAGATTATGGTATTTGTTGGCTTACCAAAATTGTTGTCATCTCACTATTTTCTTTATAATACTAAAATATTCACCTCTATTTTAAATAACTGGTTATATCACGCTTAGATAATAATATTTTGTCTAAGATCTTAATAGAACCATTTTTAAAAATCGGCCCAAATCGAGCTGTTAACAACACTGCACAATAATTACCAAATTTTATAAAAATTTAATAGGAACCTTTTTTATTTTAATAAATATTTACGAATCGGTATCAATCAGTTTCCATAGATTTGATATATATATATATATATATTAATATATATATATATATATATCAAGCTTTGAGTAACCATTTGATTAGCTTCAAAAATCCCGGTTTTTTATGATTTGCACCCAGATCTATATCAGAGACCTTCAAAAGATAATAATATTGTGATTGAACCATAATAAATAAAATAATTATCATTGAAATAAGTACAATTTAAACGTTATAATTAAGCGTCTATATAATGTTATACACAAACACACATGAAAATGATAAAATATGAATGAATGATGATTTATTATTGGATAAAACAGGATAGGAAGAAATTTACATACAAGACATGTTTTTGAATAAATATTTAAAATTTATTTTAAAAATATAAAAATAATCAATTACAATTATTTTTTATAAATTTGGGAGGCCGGAAAAATTTATGGGGGCCATTTTTGGGGGCAAAATCTTTTTTTGGGGAAGGGGCAGGTTTGGGGGCCAAAAAATTTTTGAGGGGGTCTGGACCCCCTCTTACTTTCCGTGGCTACGGCCTTGGGTACCTTGTATTTTTTGATTATTTTAAAAAATTTTAAATTATGATATAAATAAAATTCATAATCTTTTCATATGTATGTTCGTTTTGAGACCCAGGTTTGATAAATAAATTCAATAATTTTTCATCCTATTTTACTAAAATGAGCGAATTTATACCAATGATGTATATTTACCTGAAAATATAACTAAAGGATTTTTTATAAGAGAAGCAGTGTCGTGTCGTCATTAGCTTTTCATTGAGAGGGCTCATTTTTTATAATTTTTAACATTGGTAAAAAAAGTGATTCTACCTAATACTTGCAACAAAGAATACTATATCTAGTATTCATTATATTTCAAGGGGTTATTTAAAGTTTTCATAAAGCTCGAGCCTCTTACATCTCTTCTTAACAACGGCATGGATAAGATGATATGAAAACTGAAATATATAAAATTTTAGTTACAATTCTTTTTTTATATTAAGATTAAGCAGTTTACAACAAATTTTTAACACAGATTATGGCATACGCATCCTGATCTTGTGCATGTCATTTAATCATATTTGATAGAAGTTTATTCAGAATATTATTCAACAATAATAATAGTAAAAGAACAATGCAATCTGACCATCATATAAAAATGAAAGAGGTAATGCTTTCATCATCCTATTTTTTCCATCTAAAAGGAATTGGATTATCCTTGTTGTCACATAAATGTACTAATTTTTATGTATGTCTTCTTTTATTTTATTAGTCAGGTAATTTTATATGGGAAGTCATAGCTAGAATAATAAATATGTATAATGTATAAATATATATACAAAATAATGTTAATTTTTTAATCATGTGATATTCTTCAATAAAAACCAAGGGAAGGAGGAGCAAGAAAAGCCCCCTTTCCCTTCGTAAATTTGCCAGAATAGTTTATCAATTTATCATATTTAACTTTATAACAATTTGTCTGATCGAAAAATCATGTTCAAAGTAAAATGCCAAGTCATTCGTGAAATCATGTTCAAAGTAAAATGCCAAGTCATTCGTGAAATCCTGGATTGATATTAAACTTGCTACAAATACAAGAGTAGTAAATTCAAAAAAATTTTACATTTTATAAATATGATAAATATACGGAACTATTATAATATAATAAATAACTATGACCAAACATATTGAAATAAACATCTTCGGTGAATCTGGAAACGATGATAAAAAAAATTTAGTTAATTTAACGAGTTTACAAAAAGTAGTTAATTTTATTACTTAAGAGTGTTTTCAAAGGTATGAGAAAATTAAATATAATTCATTTTCTCAAAATATCTTCACGATCTAATTGTTAAAATTTTGACATTTCGGAGAACACAAAGCTTTAAATGGATCCTGAGCTGATGAGATATAAATGAGTTTAATACGCTACTAAACAACGGGTATGTGTCCAACCAATATTATCGCGACACCAGTGAACTGCTTACGTATATAAATATTTTCTACAATCTATTTTGTTTTAGAATTATTAGTTCTTGCCTATGCTCTTTGATCTGAAATGAATTTATGCTTGCAATAATCAATTTAGTTTTTATTTCCTTTTAAACAATTCATCTAGTAAAACTCTAAATTATCTCGGGAGAACTTTCGCAGGGATCTGATCATTATCAAGCCCTTAAATCATTTCTTTATGCACAAAGAAGAGTTGCTAAATTACTTCATCCCACTTTTTTATTCAAGCTTTGACTATAAAACATTTCCCATCTCTCCGTCATTTAGTTTATTTGCCGGTATTAGGAATTAAAGGTCTGCAAATGGAAATTTTTTTTTATGCCCGGCCAGACCCCGCCAAATCAATACTTGGCACGGTCCAACTTCGATTTT
The DNA here is from genome assembly GCF_954871325.1 of Gordionus sp. m RMFG-2023. Classification (NCBI taxonomy): domain Eukaryota; kingdom Metazoa; phylum Nematomorpha; class Gordioida; order Chordodea; family Parachordodidae; genus Gordionus; species Gordionus sp. m RMFG-2023. Next base: position 71,549,165 of record NC_088775.1, read on the forward strand.
TTATTAAGGTATCTTGGAACGGTAGTTGTATAATTTTTAAATACAAAGCCTCACCAAACAAAAATATTTACAACCTTTCATTTCTATGAAATATATTAGAATTCAACAAATATATCAGATCTTTATTAAGGACAGCTATACAATAGCCTAATCCCGTTTTATTCGCGGAAATTGATGGAGTTTGAATTACTAAATTTGGCTCCTTATCGGAAATCATCACTTTTGGTATTCCTAATTTTTAAAAAATAGAGGTTAAAACTTTCGTACAGTGTTGTTAAAAAGCCTGATTCTTGTCTATTTTTAAAAACGGCCCGATTAAAGTTATAACTACAATAATATTATATAAGCCTGGATATTTAGCTCATAGTTGGCACAAAGGTTTGGACATCTATTTTCTAAATCTTGAGGCTTGCATGATATTATTTTGGCTAAATCTTATGCGGGCTGTTTTCAAAAATCGACCCAAATTGGGCTTTCAATAACACTATTTTGTATCTTGTATTTTGAATCTTTTTGATTTTTTTTTATATAACTCTTATATCTCTATCTGAAATCATTTCCAAAAGAATCGTATATATCTTTTTTATTTACTTAACAAAAAAATACGAATACTTTTTTAAATATTTTTTACACAATATTTATTTTTAATATAATTCTTTTTCTTGGATGTGGATTCCTGCATTAATATCGTTGTTTTTTCTCTTCTTTCCTATTTATATATTTTAAAATTAATATTCTTTAAACAATCTTATTGGTTATATTTTATAAATGCATATTAAATTTTATCCCCCACTTAAAAATATATTATTTTGTTATGATTATAACATTTATGTTACTTAAAATTTTATATAAATAGGTCATTATTTTTAAGTATATAATTCATGATTTCCTCAATTTTAATAAAATAATATTCTTTTATATTCCTAATTTATTTTTCCTTTTTTGTTTATATTTAAATTAACGATCAAATTTGATCCAGACCTATCACATACACCAGATTCTATTCCTTTGGTCCATTAAATTTATTTTATTATGTTAAATTAATAGCATTGAATCCTCCCATGGAATTCACCACCTTATTTTTATTTTTCTTAATTTTACATTGAATTTTTTTTTCTCGGTATGAGAGACCGGGGTTATATTATCCATAAAAAATGGAAGGGCTATAAAAAAAATGAGACGAAAAAAATTTCCAAATAATGCAAACGCAGTTTATCTTTCATATATCTCTATGGTAGAAGTTAATAATTAAAAAAAATAATCTTTTTTTTTCAGTTAAATTCGCATAATTTTCGAGATTTAGTTTTTAATATTTAGGACATAACCTAATTTAAAAATATGAAAATTTATTTTAGATTTAATTAATTTTTTTATAGAAAAATGTTAATCCTACATAAATAAAATCAAAAAATATTGCCAATTTTTTTAAATCTATCAGGTTTATCCACATTGTATAGATCACCTTGTAGAACTTGTTGATACTTAAAACTGTCATATAATTTACAAGAAACAAGTAAACCTTCTTCATAGATTTAGATAGGGCATATGATAGAAAATGAAATTGTTTATGATAGAGGCAGAAGATTGTATCTGAGAAATATGTGAAAAAAAGCGAATATTTTGACGGTATTTATCATTAGCCCATGAGAGCCCTCTAAGCTTCTTTTCACGACGCTGGCTATCCCCATGACTAAAAGATTAAATCTATTAATTATAAAATCGATACAAACTATGTATGTTGACTAGGTACCTCCACCCCATTCTTCCCCCTCCCAGTTAACTCTCTAAAATTTAAGAGGCTTAGAGAGCTCTGCTTGAGCATTATATGAAAAAACCTTTTATAACAATTGAGGTTAGAAATCAGAATAAATAAATTATAAATAATATGGGTCTATGAGGCGCTATTTAATTAATTTTATATGTCATGTTTGCTTTACTTAACGTTAACACTACAATCAATGAAAACAATAAAAAATGAGTGAGGCAAAAATGGTCTCAGTACGCCCTAATTAAAATATGAATACCAGAAAACTTAAATAAATGAGTGTTTAGGCTGTATCCTTTCGATTTAATTTTGATTCTTTCTTTCTTTCTTTCTTTCTTGTTTACCTTAGACTACACAGCTTTTGAACTAGTGCACCCTATTTTGAGTTTTTCTAAATGTTTGTGGCGTTGTTATTTTTCGTATTTGTTTTTGTTTTTTCTTTGTAAAAGTTTTCGTCGCTATTGTATTGTATATGTCGTAATTTTTAAAGGGATCATGACTATCCGGGATCTTCACGGGATTTTAAGGGATAACTAAAAAATTAGGGTTTTAAATTAAGGAATGATAATACGGGATTATCACGTTTTAATCGTGATAGAGAGGAATCTTATTTTAAAAGCGTTTTCCACGAGTTTAGTTGCGTTTTTTAATTTTCAATTTTGTTTTTTTTGGCCTTATGATATAAGATATGTCTAGTATAGGGTATCAATCTATAGCTAATCAAAAGATCTATTCAACTGGAGGTCAATCTCTGCCCCATAATGGGCGGTCAAGGGGGTAGGGGTGGGGGGTGGGGAGGGTGTAAAAAATAATTTTTTTGATATGGGTATCAATCGATAGCTAATCAAAAGATCTATTCAACTGGAGGTCAATCTCTGTCCCATAATGGGCTGCCTAGGAAGTAGAGGTGGGGGGAGGGGGGGGGTGAAAAATTTTTTTTTTGATATGGGTATCAATCGATAGCTAATCAAAAGATCTATTCAACTGGAGGTCAATCTCTGGCACATAATGGGCGGTCTAGGGGATAGTGGTGGGGGGGGGGGGGGGGTGTTAAAAATATTTTTTTGATATGGGTATCAATCGATAGCTAATCAAAAGATCTATTCAACTGGAGGTCAATCTCTGCCCCATAATGGGCGGTTTAGGGGGGTGGGGGGGTGTAAAATAATTTTTCGGATATGGGTATTAAATAAAAGCTAATTTTAATATGGTTTGACTGAAAGTCTTTATTCTTGGTCTTGATGGGTATGACTTGGTCTGGGGGGGGGGGGTGTAAAAATATTTTTTTTTGATATGGGTATCAATCGATAGCTAATCAAAAGATCTATTCAACTGGAGGCCAATCTCTGCCCCATAATAGGCGGTCTAGGGGGTAGGGGTGGGGGTATGTGTAAAAAATAATTTTTTTGATATGGGTATTAAATAAAATTAATTTTAATAAGGTTTGACTGAAAGTCTTTAATCTTGGTAGTGATGGGTATGATTTGGTCTGAAAATTGGAAATATAATATTATGGAAAGACAATTATACTACAAACTCGATTGGCAACAGCATCGAAAATATTTTAACCAGACTACCTTCGTTCATTTCATATTTAATAGATAGGAAGAAGCAAGAGAATGCTTATAAGAATAAAATTAAAAAGATAAAATTTTGCATTGGGGATCACGCACTGATCCCAATAAATAAAAATGATAGATCTAATCTATGCCCCAAAAATATTGAGGCCGAAATTATACAAATGGAGGGCGAGAAATTATGGGTTGGAACTAATTTGGGAAAAATTGATTCCCCATTTTTAAAAACGAACATTCATAAATGAATAAAATTTACCAATTTTACCATTCCTAATAAGACGATCTCCATAATAACAGCATCAAGAAGTACATCTTCTTATGGTAGTTTTGAATCAATTTGCAATTGCCAAAAAAGGTACAACAATAAGAGGTGTCAATGTTTTAAAAATGGCATTAATTGTTCCACAAAATGTCACTTAAATATTATTTGTGTAAATAATAAATAATTGTTCATATATTTTAAATTAATTATCGAAATCAATAAAATATGTTGTTAATTATATGGCTTGAAAAAAAATATTATAATATAGATGATTTGCTTATAAAGAAGTGCAATAATTTATAACTGCAATAAGAAAAATTTATAATGTCATTTTTAAATTTGTGAATCGATGGTTTCAAATATAGCCGAAATTTTGAGATTTAAAAATATTACAAATTAGATTAAGTTGCTAGCAAATAATTTTATCATTAGGCTACAATGAGTTTATAAATAGCAATGACTATATTTAACCCCTGCTTATAATTGTATTTAATAATGAAAAATGTATATTTAACTTTTATTTAATACCCATGTTTATGTTCTGTTTAATTACTATTTATTAGATATCCATAAAAATTCACTATCTTATGGCCAGTTGAAATATAGTATGTTTAGACTAGGCCAGAAAATCAACTTTCACCTAACTCATCTAACTCAAAATCTATTATAGATGCTCTAATTTTTTTTAAAGATTAAGAATTGAGCTATACATTGATATTAATTTTTGGTTGATATTTTATTTTTAAATGTTTTCTCAAGTAAAAGCAACTAGTTTTGTTTGATGATAAAACCTCCCACATCTTACAGCAAATATATATATTGTGTTAATTTTTTTTATCGAGATTAAAATAATTTGCGAATTAAGGAAAAGGAAATTCCATATCATCATCATTTTCAAGGGATATTCCTTTGTCGATATGATCTGTACCAGAATTATTTTCATTATAATACTATACTGTATACATTTAAAAAATTTTATTTTTTTGAAAAATATATTTTGCATATTTTTAAATGTAAATTTAAATTTTAAAATAAAATAAAATTAAAAGATTATGATTTTAGAATTAATTATAAAATTGTTATATTAATTTTTATTATTTATTTAGTAACGAGCCACCGTTATCTCTCTTTTTAAAAAAATGTTGCACGCTAAAGATATCGATACTAAAAAAAATAGCTATGGAATATCGTGCTAATATAGAACACTGCATATTATATATTTCAAGTTCAGGATTGGAACCGAAAAAAGATTTAAAAAATTGTTTTATATTCATTCTCTTTTATTTCTGTAAATTCTATCCAACTAGACATTTTGTTAATATGTTGACCCCCCCCCCGCCCCAGACCAAGTCATACCTATCAAGACTAAGAATGAAGACTTTCAGTCAAACCATATTAAAATTAGCTTTTATCTGATACCCATATCAAAAAAATTATTTTTTACACCCCCCACCCCCCCCCCCAAACTACCCATTATGGGGTAGAAATTGACCTTCAGTTGATTAGATCTTTTATTAGCTATCGATTGATACCCATATCAAAAAAAAAATTTTTTACACCCCCCCCCCCCAGACCGCCTATTATGGGGCAGAGATTGACCTTCGGTTGAATAGATCTTTTGATTAGCTATCGATTGATACCCATAATTATTTTTTACACCCCCCCTACCCCTACACTTCTAGACCGCCCATTATGGGGCAGAGATTCACCTCCAGTTGAATAGATCTTTTGATTAGCTATCGATTGATACCCATATCAAAAAAATTTAATTTTTACACCCCCCCCGCCCCCACTCCCTTCCAGACCGCCCATTATGGGCAGAGGTTGACCTCCAGTTTAATAGATCTTTTGATTAGCTATCGATTGATACCCATATCAAAAAAATTATTATTTACACCCCCTCCCACCCCTACCGCCTAGACCGCCCATTATTGGACAGAGATTGACTTCCATTTGAATAGATCTTTTGATTAGCTATCGATTGATACCCTATACTAGACATATCTTATATCATAAGGCCAAAAAAACAACATTGAAAATTAAAAAACGCAACGAAACTCGTGGAAAACGCTATAAGATTCCTCTTTATCACGATTAAAAGGTGATAATACCGTATAGTTCTTTATCCTTTAAAAAATTGAAATTTTAAAGGGATCCCTTTAAATCCCGTGAAGATCCCGGATAGTCATGATCCCTTTAAAAATTACGACATATACATAAACACATGTGAATTCTTCTTTAAAAACTTTATATAGAATAATTTAATTTTTTAAAAGGCACTCAAATTATTTTTTGCTTCGATAAATGTTTCAAACCATTTATAAACACAAAATCGATGTATATAATTGGTTTAGATTGTTATATAATTTCTAAATATCTTAATATAAGTTGTATTTTTAAATTGTATAATTAAGTTTTTTAAATGATAAACTTTTAATAATAATTTGATAAAACTTTTTCAATCGATATAAGTTAATATTTAAGATTTCTTTTTAAACCAAATTAATTATTTTTTTAAATATACATTTTAACAATTAAGGACCAAACATATATGCTATAAAAAACGATACAAAATTCAATTATGTTAAAAAGTGGTAGCGAGGCACATTTATGAAAACATAAGTCCTTAAAAAGCGCAGTAATTATATTTAAATAAATATTATTTGTATTTTGTCTTAAGAAAGGGAATTCTTTGACCTTTAAATATGTGGATTCGTATTTTATGGGCCAAAGATTAAAAAAATGGAAGATGTTAGGGGAAAAATGTCCATTGGTGGATGGGCATAATTGGAGTAAAATTAAAGTTTCAATGTTTTGTATTTTGTTTCGGCTTGAGTAACTATGTTGCTTTTGATATTTATGAGAATATGGTAACACATATAATCCTAGATGAGAGATTTACCCATTGCCCATGGGATAGTTGTGAGGTCAAGTCTAAGACCATCATATCATGAAAAGTTAAAAGCTCTTAGATATTGGGAACGCGAGATTTTTTAGGAATAGAGGTTTATTTATTGACACGCTGTTTACACCCCTGGCTTATGATATAACTCATGTCGGCCCTTAACATTAGCTGATAAGTTGCAATTGAGGCAACTATGAGGTTGGACTATTCCAGAATTGAACCTAGGGTAACTCTTGGTTCTTCATTAGTTAAGAGTTCTCTAAGTTTTTACTATGTAAAGCTTCCAACCATTCATGACCGCCTCTTTTATCATATTTTTGAAAGAGTTGGATCTCTTCAAGGAGGATGTTGAAAAATAGAATAGGTTTTTGAAATCAAGGGTTAAAAAGATATTTTGTTATTAATATTAGGATAAGCTGCATCTATTAAAACATTGCTCTGCCATATACAAGGGCTGGATCCATTAAGATTTCATTAGGGGAGATTAGGCTGACGAGTAATAGTCGAGAAGAAATGAAAAATGAGAGTGACAGAGTATAAAGAGATAATAAGTCGGATAGAGTAAATAAGTTTTTTTTTGCGGAACTGATAAAATTTGACCATTGGCATAATTAAGTGGATGGGAGGCGACAAAGGAGAAAATATCTTACTTATATGAAATATCACATATAACATAATTAAAATTTACTGAAAGTATTTTCATTGAATTACCTTTCTAAATTCTATACTTTGCAAAAAAATTAATATTGTGACAAAATATATTTAAGATTATATTTATCAAATAACTCGTTGCATTTTTTTCTTATATTTTATAAATATAGAATTGAAGTTAAATTGTATTAGAAATATTGGCATTTAAAAAGAATCTGATTTATTTTAATTTGAGTGAAAAAAAATACACGTTTTATCATTTTAAATTTTTTTAAAAAAAGGAAGTGTGTTAATATTAAATCTGACTAACCTTTTATAAAAATAAATTTAGTTTTTAATTTAAGCAATCATACATAGACTCACAGTGTTGTTAAACGGCTCGATTTTAGCCAAAATAATATTACCCATCTAAAATTCGTTATAAATATCCAAATATTACTACAGTAAAATCTCCAGCTTGCATAATATATTTAATTAAAATATTGTTCGATTTTTAAAAATCGAGCTATTCAACAACACTACTCCTACCTATGTCACTTACGAATTTACCACTTCTGATTTTTTTTATTCTTGCCCCCTACCATGTGGGATATTTTTACAGAGTTTCTCAAAAAAATGCCTAAAATAAAAGACCCAAAATTCCCGGAATCTTACATTGGTATGTCTATTTACGCACTCTGACTTTGAGTGTTTTCACATTTTAATATAACATACCTTTATAAAAATCTTCATTCAAAATCTTTTTTTGTCATTATCTTAAGTTTTTTTTTGAAATAATTGACTAACTCTTGTTGCGTTGCCATCATTATTATCATATTTATGATTTGTAATATATATAATTTTAATTTATAAGTATAAATATTATGTTAAAATATACATATATTATTTAATAATATTTCTGTCACGATATTTTTATTCTATAATTTGATTTAATGTAACGAAAATTATGGTACCTTTATGTCTAATATTTTCATAATTTTTTGGAATAATTTGGTCTTTTTAGAGATTAATTTGATAAAATTATATAACTCGTATAAATTGTAATAATCATGTAAAGCATGGTATGTAATATAAGTATAATAATATTATGTCTAAATAAATAAAAAGTATTATAAAATATAATTAGTTTGGAAGTCATATATAACTAACGATACATAGTATTATATTTATGTTGTTAAGTGATATGATATGGTTAAACAAATGCTTTTTTAAAAAATGTTATGTGAAAATCAGTATTTTAAATATCGATTAACCCTTAAAATTTGAACAAAATAAAAATGTAATTTAATTTTTATTTTCACACAGAGGCAGAGGAGTAACTACGGGGGGGGGGGGGGTTTACCGGAGAATGATATAATGCGCTTGAAATTTGAAGTGCCTTTCTTGTTTCCTAGTTTCTATGCATAAAAAGTTAAATTTTGTACACCATTTATTGATTTTTACCTAAAAATTATTTTTTGTATTCTTCTTAAATTTGTATAATGATTTGAATAAATAAAAATTAACTTCCTCAAATATAATATATATTTATTAATCCTGATTCAATTCGGTATTAGATCACTTCAACGCTATAAATTGAGGATAAGCGGTCATTAATCATAAAATTTGGTCGCATCTTCCTTGGATTTATTTTATAGAGCCAATTTTTTAAAAAAAATTCATTTATAAATAGGAAATTTTAAATATTTTCAATTGAGAGAAATATTGATTCTTTTTACTAACTGATTCTCCTATAATTTCTCATATATTCTTGGAGTTTAGATCAGGACTACCACATTTTTATCAAATAGTAATATTAATATTGTTATTAATAACCAATATTTTGGTCGTTTTGGATTGAGTTTCCATTTTATAAGAATTCAAAATTTTAAAGGAAATTGATTTATTAAATCAAAACTATATTGATATTGTGGCATTTATATTTCAATATATAAAGGGTAACTATCAAGGATCTTCCCACTTATGCAACCCTCAACATTTAAAATTTTTATTGTTCTAAAGACAATTAATATGGAAAGCTTTTGATTGTCATTTAACCATATTGTATTCCTAACTATTCAAATCATCTTTGAACTTTGATTCATCGTATATGTTATTATAGCAACATCACTGGTCTTCTGTCAATTAATATGATTATTTACTAAGTATAGAGACACATCGAAATTGATCAATAAGCTTTCTATAAATTTTAGTAATATTGACTATAATAACCGACTAATTATCAAAAGATGATAGTTTGTTAATTGCTCTATTATATGATAAGTTTTTGTCAGTATTTATATAGCTTTTAATATCTAAATTTTTGTGGCCGCCGAAAAATGAGGCATGTATGAACATGCGAGCATAAAAACAAAAGCCAGGACGAGTTGTAAAATTTAAAATTAATTATTTTAAATAATAATAATGATATTTTACCAAAATTTTATTAATAATGCGTCCACAATCAAAAAATTTTGTAAAAAAAATGATTCTCGCATTTACATTATGCCTCAAACTCTATTCCGTAAATGTCAATAATAGATATAAAAAATTTAAATAAAATTTTGACTTAAATGAAATAAAGCTTATTGTAACCAAATGATTTAATATTATAACATGTTTTTATAAAATATGTCTACAATTAGTAACAACTGCAACATTAGTAAGGTTCTTTTTTGCATAGGAAATATCAAAAAATAGATATTGCGAATATATCGATGATAGATATAAATTTTCCTATGTGGACTGTTCCAAGGTACCATTAATAATCACATGTTCTATCATGTTAAAAAAAAATCTGTTTTATGATAGATGTGTGTTTAAGCGTTCATTATTGAAAATTTAAGTATTTCAGCTTGATCCTAAATAATCAAAACGGATAATTGCATAAATTTCTTGCAAAATTAGAGGTCTTCTATGAGATAGGTTTTTTACCAAAAATCCACCAGCCCCTTATTTAAAATTTTTTCTCTCCACTCTCCCGTTCGCCCAATTAATTAAAATTACTTGATTAGTTATTTTGGCTTTTTATATGTTTCATTTTATTGTTTTTTATATTACTTATTCAATATTATAAAATAAATAAATATTTTTTAATAAATATAAGCCCATTCTGTTCATTTTACCAGAAAAATCTATCCACTCGCGCGTTCGCTCATGTTTTAAAAATATTTATGACCCGCCCGCCCAACTTTGCAATGTTTAAAGTTTTTAACTAGCCCACCCATTGCATGAGGCGGGCGAGTTTAACCCCCCTCCCTTGTTGCCTACATCTAACCTTAATATAGCATATATACTAGAATAAAATTAAAAAATTCTGATATAAAGATTTATTTTAGCATAAAAATTATATATATTTTAATTTAATTTTACTTTTTATTGATATTTTTCAAAAGAAGTTCCGACATGCTCTGTGTTTCGTTTTGCCTTCTTCTTTTCAGGGAGTATAATGTCTTTTACAAAGGCAAATATAGTTACACAAACGTGTGATCCTATCATTGAAAGAAATTTAAAATATATATGAATGAGTTAAATTGAGGTTGATATAAGATAATCTTTCTTAAAACAAATTACTCTTTGAATGTAGTGATTTTTGGACCTTCAGAATTTTAAATTGCTTTTATGTTATATTACATTCGGTTTATAAGCCTACATAAATTTTTCTTCCATATTTTTTTTATGATGCCAGATAATATAATGCGATAAATTTCCTCAGATGTCGCATTTCCGGTGACCATTAAAAAGGTAATCTATATTGGAACTAATTTAATTTAGAAAAATAGATTATATAAAATATCAGATAATAATATAATTTTTTAAACAAAAAACTGAAGGTAACTAACCATTTCTAGCTTGAACAGCACAGTTATTGAGTATGTTAGAAACTTTTATTTGTAATATTTTAAATGACACTAATTTGTTTGTTAATCATCAAAATTTATTAATTCTTACTTTTATATAATTTATTAGATTTGAAAAAAAAAATTAAAAAATAAAATTATTTTGTTAAAATATGAGGAAAAAAATAAGGGACCGAACATTAAGGACCCCGAGATATCTTTTAATTTATGTAAGAGAAATTTTCAGTTTTTAGACAAATTTTGATTAAGAAAATTTTGTCCTCCATCTGCACTCCCGATCGAGATACTAGTTCTAGTTATCAAACAATTTTATTATGCCAGAGAAAACTAAAGATTCGTCAATTTTCTTTATCATTATTTATCGTCATTTCAATTTTTTTTATTTAAATTATAAATCTCAAAACAACTCGCAAAAATGTTTATATTTTTTAGGCAAGTTTTTGTTAAAATGATATTCAAGAGGGAATAGGAGGAGACGTTAATAATCTATTAGGTACCTTTTATCGATATTTTTATGTCAAATAACTTAGAGTTTTTGTGCCTTGATTGATTAAATAATGAACAATAAAAAAATAAAATTTCCCGCAAAATTCGTCCTTTATAAAAATAACGTAGCTGCCTCGAGTCATGGTTAATTTATTTCTCAAGGTCAAAATTATGCTTCAAAAATATTCATAATTTAAAAATAAATAAATATTTTTTCATCTTCCCGTTCTTTATTTATGTAAACACGCTTAAATTTATATTTGATGACTTTATTAATTACAAGAGAAAATTAGGTTCGGGAATGAAATAAAAAAAAAATCGTCTATCATGGAAGAACATTTAGATTAATTTAATTATCCAGTCAGCCATTCAAAAAATTACAAGGAAAAGAAATATAACAATAAATTTATATAAATTTTTTTTAATTAGGAGGGAAATTATTAACACGAAGGCATTGTAGCGACTTTATTATTGCGAAAACGTTATTGCAACAGCATTATAATACAAAGTGTTATCGTGCTAATTAGAGATCTGCAAAGTTAGGCCCGGCCCGAAGCCCGTTCGGGCCGGACTCTGGCCTAATTCTTTTTAAAATAATAGAGTTCGGGCTGGGTCGGGTCGGACCTTGGAAATTTTATTAAATATATGTAAATTTATCAATTTTATATTGAATTTTTTATGTAAAATAAAAATTTTTGATTTAATTTATTGAAACTGAACGCTATATAACATATGTCTTTTATTTTAAGTAATTATAAAAATTAATTTCTATATTTAAATAAATTTGGGCCTGGCCGGGCTGGTAAATTTTTTTAAAAATAAATTTCGGGTTCGGGCCGGGCCGGCAAAACTTTTTTTAAAAATATTTCGGGCCGGGCTTGAAAAATTAGGCCCGATGCTCACTAGTGCTAACACCGCGAAAAAAAATTTGCCAATGAATTCCAAATTAAGGAATGATGCGGGTAGAGTTAGAATATTATATAAATAAATGTTTATTAATTTCGCCAAAACTGAGGTATTGGTTACGGCATCGATTGTCTATTAAGGTTAGTATATATATATATATATTAGATATTGAGTTCCATTATTATAAATTATTGAATATAGAAGTTATGTTTAATTTCTCTGCAGTTATTTTAGCTATAAACAATTGATAGGCTATATAATAAAAGATGAAGCAAATTTTCCAAATAATTTAACCCTAGTTTAATTTTTGTATATCTCTTGGTAGAAATTAATATTTTTGAAAAAATTCTTAGATTTTATATCAAAAATATAATTGATTAAATTTATTAACTTTAACAAAAAAAGATATTTTTAATATAAAAATCAGAGACTTGCAGGCCCTACCCTTTTTAAAAATACTCGGCCAGGTATTATATTTTAAAACCAAATTTTTAATTGGCCATTATTAGCTATAAAAATTAAAAATAAAATAATATATTTAAAATCCGGGGCAGGTCTTGAAATTATAAAACTTGGGCTAGATGGGGCCGAAAAAAATCCAGGCTGGTGTTTGCAAATGGTATTTCTACAGGTCTCCCGACGATAATAAAATAGTTGCCTAAAATATTAGAATTAACAAAAATTATTATTTTTAAAAAATTCTATTAATGAAATTTAATCACTTTTAAGCTTAAAATTTATAAACTTAGGGAAATTTTTACGAAAAAAAAGTAAACCTAATTAATATATTTTTCATATTAATAAATGAGCAATTATTAATCAAAATGGAAGTATTCAAATTAAATGAAAATTATAAATTTACAAAACTTTAAAAAAAATTAAATGGATTTTGGTCAAGTTGCATAATTTTGAGGTTTTTTAAAATATATCTATCACAACCTAATTAATAAATAATTTATGGGATAAAAATAAATAACATTTTAAAAATAAATAATATTTTAAAAATAAATAACATTTTAAAAAATAAATAACATTTTAAAAATAAATAACATTTTAAAAATAAAATATTTTAAAAATAAATTAATAATGAAAATTTAAGAATCATGAAAAATACGCAGTGTGCCTTTTAGCCTTTTACACTGTGTGTTATAGTATAGCGTCTCTAATTTCTGATAGAATAATGTTATTTCTATGCGAATAAATGAAAATATTAATGTTGTTAAACGGTCCGGCCCGATTTTTAAATGGCTCTGAGATTTTAGCCGAAAATTATGTAAGTCTGGAGATTTTGCTCATAAGTGACAGAAAGGTTTCGACCTGTATTTGCCAAAACTCGAGCATAATATTATGGCGAAAATCGTAATCGGGCCATTTTTAAAAATCCATCCAAATTATGTAGTGTAAACACTATAAAATATAATTTTAATATGTTTAACCTACCAGTTCATCCATATTATATATCAACTGATAGAATTTGTTGTCACTTAAAACTGTCATATAATTTTCAAAAAGTTATACTACCATCTTTATATAATCATTTGTGGCCCTAGATTAGTTTATGGTGTTCTTTAAAATATAGTTTTTTTTAATTAAAAATAAATATTGGCTTAAATGAGGCTAATTACGCACTCCGTCAAAATATTTAATTAAAAGTTAATTTCAGGAAATTCAATTTGCATAAATATTATCAATATATTTAAACATGATAAAAATGAAATTAATTTATCATTAGAATTGATATTTAGTCTGAGTAACATTTATAATAAAATTTATTAGTAAAAATGTAAAATTTGAGGTGTCAAAATTTAAATTTAATCTGGCCAATTTAGCATCAAGCATCTTATTAGAATGCATTTTTTGTTTAAATTTCAAATTTTGTGGTACATTAGTTTTAAAATCATTTGGTAAGAAAATACTCACCTCAATTACACTATCCCCGGCCTCCACTAAAGGCCAAAATTTGGTAGTTACAGGTCAAAATAATTAATCAGATACTAATGTTGGTCTGTCAATAAAATCGAACAGATATTTGAACTGGATTAATGATCCAGGTTAAGGAATGTAAGCTAAGGTTAAAATAATATTATTTAAATATAATTTTCATTATATAGAAACATGTACGGCTAAAGTCTGGGTTGCCTAATAAAGGTTGGTATATAAGAGATATATTAAGTTTAGAAATATAATTAATTAATAAATATAAAATTTGGGCTTCATTTCACTTAAATTTGGTATATGCTAAAAGTCTAGTAGTTATCTGTCGCCATTATCCGATAATTATACCCAACTCGTCAGTAAAATCAGAGAACTGAAAGCTGTAGTGCAATCGTATCTATTTCATTTATATGTTTCTTGATCCAGGCCTGACATTGGCGAAAGTTAGGATAAAATTAATTTATAGATTAAATGTTTTTTTTTAATTTTCGAAACTAGAAACATGCTAAGACTAACCGATCCCGAATGAATTATATACTTATGGTTGTTTTTCCTTGTTATACAATCACAAAAATTTATGGATGTTTTCGGTGTAAATAATTGAACAGTTTTTACAGAAATACATTTGCGGTAATATTTTGTTGTAATATATTCATGGAAATGCATTCGCAATAAAAATATCGATGAAATGCATTCGCCATACGTAAGCGGTATGATATTTATGATGCTATTTTGCGCGAATGTATTCACAGTAATATTTTTTCACGATAATCGGCATTCGGTATTGACATGTAATCACATTTATAGATAATCTATAATGGAATATGTAGTTTAATTGCCCAAATTGAAATTAGCAGGGACCTTTTTAAAATCGGAAGCAAGCCTAAGTAGAAAAAGATAGAAATTATATCTATTAATGAAACAAAAATTTCCTAAAACGCGCCTGACTTGAAAATAAAATTTTTTTTTCAAACCCATGAGGGTCTAAATTTTTTATTTCTACAGATCTTTGTAAATTTTCCTTATTTTCATAATTTTTTTTGATTTTTAATTATAGACTAAAAGGATTCTTAATTTAAGAGAAAATATGTTGAACCCAGAACGGATCCTCATTAATTAAGGTGTGATTAATTAACAAAAGATATTCTTGATAATTAGAAACAATTTTTAAGATTTCTCAGTAATCAGATTAGACAAATTAAGTTTTAATAATATTTTCTTTATAAAATATTAATAATTATAAATATTTATTTATCGACCGATTTAAATATTTTTTATTATTATTATTAAAAATAATAATTTTGTTTTAAATTTTAATAAAACGCATACATTTTTCTTTATAATTTTTCATTTTCTTTTCTTTCATATAATTAATATTTTATGAAATTCTCAAGTTATTTTTTTAAAAATTAAATAAATAAATAAATATATAAATTATTTGATTTACTTCAATGTAACATGATAACACAATTTTTCTCATATTAGAAAATCTGTTTTTTTGTAAATTCTTTTATTACACATGCTTTTCTTACTATGGGTAAGTCTTTTATATTTTTAAATTTTGATTGATATTTAAAATAAATAAATTATTCACCGTAACAGTTTAACCCACTTACCTATATAAAGTTTCTAAAGAATAAAAATTCTACCGCCTAAAAGTGAAGGGCACAACTTCAAATTTTGTAAATCCTTATAATCTGGTTTATGTACTACTATATTTAAAACATAAACCTGATTATTTTATTAAGTTTTTTTTAAAAATTCTATAACAAAATATTAAATTGGCAACCCTTTAACAGAAGTGGATCCTTCGCGGCCTATTACTCTTTTTTAAAGAAATGGCCGAGGCGAACTTGCTTATGATTAAATACATTATATATAATTTCGGATTATAAAAATTTATTCTTTATATAGAAACGATTTTATGTTTTTTGATTTTATATAATTTATACATTTTCACTTATTTATTCTATTATTTTTATTGCGCTCTCATTTAATCCACGGCATAACAACGAGGCTCTGTCAGGACTCGATTGTAAACTCTTTTTATAATAAGGTTGGTTTAGAAAATTTTAATATATATAAATATTTACTATGTGAATAATTTGAATATTTACGAAGAAATGGAATATTTGTTATTCTTTTCGAATTAGTTACTCTTATTTGTTAATTTGGAATCGAATGACAAATTTTTTTTGAATAGCATTAGTAGAAGGGGCTGGATTAAATTTTTTTACTGAACATTACAAAGTATTATTTCAAATGTTCTCCTCTTTCTGACTAATATTTCCCGTATACGTACAAAGTTCTGGACTTCGATCTAAATTGCCTAAATTGTGGTAGCTTTAAACATTGCGTGGCTTAAATAAGTTATAAGCATTGACTAAGTACACTCTTTTAATCAATATTCAATTATACTGCAGAGGTTTGCGGACGTTGAGTGGCAGATATTTTTAAGTTTTTGCCAAGTTTGAAGGTTTTGATTTTGAAATGTAACCACAAAAATCAACATTACATTTAATAAACACTTATTAATCACTAATCAAGGTATTAATCACCTCAGAAGTCTTTTATGGTTAAGCTTATCGGAAGGGTCATTTTATATGAGGGATGATTTAGTAAACATATTTACTCATATTAAATATTTTAAAAAATTAAAGAAACTGTTTCCCTAGAATTGAATTATTATCTAATTTTATGTATACCTTGATAAATGTATATTAAAAAATATTTTTAAGTGCGAATGAATATGGAACTTCAAGCTTCTTTATGAGATTCAGATTATATATAATATATATAAAATAGACTAAAAAGAACAAATAGTATCTATAGATTATAAAATAATAAGATTCAAAAATATTTTAATCGAAATGTTGATGTATTTTGACGTAATTGATTTTTGAATCACAATTTAAAATCCGATATTTAAGACTCAGGGTATATATGTTGCTTATAGTGTTGTTAAAGTAACTAGGTAACTAGTTACAGGTAAAAAATAACTGTGACTAGTTATATTTTAAAAATTGTAACTAGTAATTAGTTATATTTTTTGGAAATGTAACTGCCAAAAGTAACTAGTTACTTTTTAAAAATATATATGTATAAATCTAAATAATATATTCCAGTAATTAAAATTAATTTTTTTAAATATATTTTTTTTAAAAATAATATAACTATTTATTAAAATTATAATACTATATCTATACTATGTAAAAATATATAATTAAAAGAAGAGAAATTAAATAAAATAATGTATTTAGGTTTGGTCGGAGGGGCTTAATGACCCAGGTATAGATATATATTTGGATTGACAAATGTTGATCGATATTCTTTGTCCTAGGTAGAAGCCCTTTTTGGATCACCTGTGATTAAAAGTAACCTTTGCCCTATTGTTTTGAATAATTTTTTGTCTTGGGATCCAAATGATCCACAGGTGTCTGAGGTGGCTATGTTTATTTGTTTTGTATTTTCAGTTTTCGCAATAGAGTTGAAATAAAAAGATGTGGCAAAACTATCTACACATGTATAATTCCTAGCGAGGGGTATACATTTCCAAGGGACTAGCGTCATACCATCAGGGTTGAAGCCAGAGGGTTCCAGTTTAGAAGGAATATTTGCAGATTTCAAGATTCTTTTGATGATCGAATGGATGACATAGTGCTTGGATAATTTTCCTTTCGAAAAACTACAATATGGGGGGGGGGGGGTCTAAGGCTATCGATATGAGTTTCACAAGGGATACATGATGTCGACGTTACGATTTCACGAAGACCTATAGCTATTCTATTCTTCGTTGGTTAATAAACAAGCCTAAATTAGAACTAGCTATAATTTCTAGCCATTCTTAGCCAAGATGGCATATGGCTGAGGCTGGAATTATTTGATCCAGCAAAAGAGTTTGTTTTCATACTCGGGGTTAGGTTTAAGGGGAGAAAGAGGGATGGATATTTTCTTGAACAGCTTTCAAGTGTAAGTATTCAACGCAATGCTGTATCAATGAAAATTCCAGTCTCTTTGTCTTAAATTTTGATATGAGCGGCTTGGAGAATCTTTGCTCCAGAGGTCTAATGCTGACATATGATGTGGATTCGATAGTAACCAAGTCTCCAAGTGTGTATGGAAATTTAGCAACTGAAAGGCTGAAATGCTTAAGGATATGGGGTGGATACATATACTACCTAGCTTTGGTGAAAGGGCAGCTTGCATACTGAAGAGTGAAGAGAAGTTGATATTTAAAATAGATCCGAGAGTATTTTTATAATGAACCTCAAGGTCTAATAATATTTCAAAGGACATGAAAATTGTTGATGAATGAATGGCATGTAAAATTATAGGAAGGAATAAAATATATTTAAATAAATAAAAAGCCTGATGAGCATGTAAATGTTTTGTAATTTTTCATTCTATTGAATTTGACAAGAAATTCATCTCTGAAATGAAATATAGCACTTTCACTTCCAATGGGTGAACATAGATGGGTAAAGCTAGTTTTGTCCACTACAATAAAATTTTCAAAGGGTGTGATAAAATAATTTTAAATAAATTTTTTAATTTTGTTAAATGTCTGATTGTGTTCACAAAGGATATGCAACATTAATATAATTTCCCGTCCAAATAGATTTTCTTTTCTTAAATGGTTACATTGCTGGGTTTCATAATTTTATAACCAAATTCAATTAATAAACCTATTTTTTAATATTATATTTCTTTACCTATTAAGCACAATATATTCCATATTTTTTGCCCTCAAGTTGCTGGTAATATTTATGGAATTTCATATAATGTATTTTTTTGAAAATTTTACTAAATTAGATCATAGAACTTATTAGAAATAACGTCAAAGACTTAGATTATTTTAGAATTAAATAATTTTTAAATAAACTACTAAATTAGTAATCATTATTTACTAATAAGAAAAATTTTCAGGCCCGACCCAGATTTTTAAAAAATATATTATATTTATTTTTGATTTTTATAGCTAATAATGGCGTTTCAAATATTTGGTTTTAAAATATCAACCTGGCCCGGATATTTTTTTTTAAAAAAAATTTCAGGCTCGGCCAGTGTATATTTAAAAAATTTGAAATACTTCCCGGTTTGTGTACTTGGGCCGGGTCTGCAGGTCTCTAACAAATATACTCTGTTTTCCGATATTTTTTTTTCGGCTTAATTATTTTTTTATATAAATAAATTGTATATTTTTTCAAATAATTGATTATAATTATTATATCCTATTTATATTAAATAAATGCGTTCAGTGAATAAATAATGCGTTTATGAATGATGTATATAGTAATTTATTATGGTTACTTTTGAAATATAAATGTAACTTTTTACCAATGTAACTAGTAACTGTAACTATTTATATATCAAAGTAACTCTTAACAACACTAGTTTCTATTTATTGACTGGAAAAATTGATCAATAATAAGTACTCATCAGGTTTTACATATTGGCGTTACCCAGATATTCACTATTTATTTTGTTCTAGCATGCCAATAATGCGTTTATCTTTAAATTATTTACTAAACGGGTTAAAGCATTAAAATATTATAAATATGCACTAATTATTAATATAAGTTTCAAAGTTAATGCTTCTAGAAGTTTGAATGACTTCACGCTTAAGGAGTGATATCATAGTTTTTATTTTGGTTTATAATTAGATTACTTTTTTTTTGTAATTGGCGAATTTGATTAAAGAATTAATAAGTACAGCACTATATATTAACCTACCAGATATTAAAACTTCTATATTATTCCTTCTGGCATGATTTTTTTTTTATTTTGCCAATTTTTCTATCCAGTTCAATTCACCTACCCTACAGAATTTGCAATTATAAGTATTAAACATTGAAAAAAAAATTCGGAATGGATGCTTTCAGTTTCTAATTAAGGTTGGCCAAAATTTGATTGCTTATAATTTTTGCATTTATACTTTCTAGTTAAAGCACTCATACATGCTAATAGAGCCCAAAACATTGGCATAAATTTAAGAATTAGGGCTTTCAATTATTTAGCTAACTTTAACGGATATGATATAGACTAATATTAATCACCACGGGAAAATTAAAAATACCTAATCAAATTTTTCTGGACGGCCCCCAAAATTGGTCGTAATTACTCCCCCCCCCATCCTTTTTGAATAAATGGGCTACGTTACTTATATTGTGTTTAAGCTTAAGGTCTGCAACGTGCGGCATTTAGCCCCAAAAGATGTCAATCTCATATTTTTTTATTCTGATACAATTAGAATTAATTAATTTTTTAAGATTTCTATTTAAATATTAGCTATAATTTTTAAATGAATATATGCGTGGGTTATATTTTTGTTTGAACTAGAAAAACGCTCAATTTATATAATAGGAATTAGCCCTGAGCAGACATACATTATTTTAAAATTTTTATTTTGGCAGGACTTAAACTTCAACATTTTAAATTATTTTGTTTCCTATTGCTTTTAAATATGTATAGATAATTTTCTTTTCAAAAAAAACACAATATTTTATTTTCCTCTAGCACATCTTGTTTTCCACTTTTCTAAAAAAAAAATTTTTTTTCTCAATTCAAAATTTTTCTGGATCGGATGGAACTCGGAGTCAGACCTTTACATATATGATATTTCACGTCGGACTAGGATATTGGAAAGAAAAATGGGCTCAGTTGAATGAGGCCTGAAAAATAAATCCGATGAAAGGCTCTATAGGGCCTTGTAATGACTGATTTTATTTTTACTAATATGAACAAAACTATTTTTAGATAATTAAAAGATCTTTTATAAGAATTTTGTTTCATTTATATGTTTGTTTTGTTGAATGATAGTAATTAATCATAGAATATATTTTAAGAAAATATATCTAATTATTGAAAATTTTACTATACTAGGAAATTAAATATCTTAGTATATAATTAAATATTTAGAAAATGAAGTGCTTCTTTATATATTTATCTTTTGAATATATAATTATAGTTTTAAATTTCGCGTTGACACTATTTTATAAAAAAATAATCGTGTCGGATATTTTATTCGTTATAGTTTGACAAATTCCCATCCCCCTAGCATATAAAGCCTTCCATCGCACTCGTGATTCAGCTCCATAGGTATAGCGGGAATTTTCCTAAATGGAAGCTGTTGGATGTTTGGCCCTCCCCTCAAAGAGCTTTGGCCGGTGTATTCCAAGCCTTTGGCTGGGTTACATTTTTTTAAAAATAGTTTTGGTTTAACTAACATATCAATGTAAAATTCTCAGTCATGTTATTTTGGGAATTAATTTCTTAAAAATTTTTAAGAATTTCGGGTGA
Organism: Gordionus sp. m RMFG-2023; assembly: GCF_954871325.1. Taxonomy (NCBI): domain Eukaryota; kingdom Metazoa; phylum Nematomorpha; class Gordioida; order Chordodea; family Parachordodidae; genus Gordionus; species Gordionus sp. m RMFG-2023. The sequence goes on from NC_088775.1 coordinate 71,570,790, forward strand.
TTTTTGAAAATTTTATAAAAATGTCCCTAATTGATTAAAAATAAAATTTAAACCTAAAACGAGTCAATAAAAAGCCATGACGAAAATCAATGCAAAATATTAATTTTTGATTTAGAATAAATGACACCCTGGAGATTTCCGATTCGACGTGTTAGACCCTCTACTTCAATTTTGAATAAATAATTATTTACCTTAATTTTTCTAAAAAATATAACAAAAGGCATTCCCAGTAAAGTTAAGCTTGAACCTATGCATGGGGCTGAAAATTTGATTTTTTCAGATTCAAAAACAATATTTAATTAATGTAAATCATAAATTCTGGTCATATCAGAGCCCTCTAGACCCCCATAAGCCAATTAAGCCTGCCCCGCCCCTGTTCCATAACTAAGATATAAAATGATTTAATTATAAAATGGATACTGACTACGTATGCTGACTAAGATCGTAACCCTTAGATTTTAATGACGCATGATCTGGACCCCCACCATGTTAGAGGCCACATTATAAAAAATGAATGTGTAATGTTAATGTCTTGTTTCATCTTCAAAAGGTGGTCCCAAAGTATTCAATATTATTATAGTTTTATTTTAAGGTAGCTTAACATTTTCTTTAATTAATAATATTTTACGTGCAATCGGATTTTTATTATTAGATATTTGTTAAAAATCACCTTTTATTTTTGAATAGTCGCACCATTTGAAAAAGAATTCGAATTATTGTTATAAAAATTTATTATGTGATACAATATTTAAAAAAAATAACCATAGGAATTAGTATCTACATTAGCCTAATTGGGGAGGCGGGTCGTCTAGACTGGCTAAAAAATATTTTGGGCTCAACGTAAAAATATTGTTCGGGTCGGGTCGCTATAAAAAATGTTACTAATAGGGCTGATAAATTTTAGGTCAGGTCGGGTCTCCATTATATACTAGAAGAAATTTGAAGGAGCACAGAAACCTCAAGCTCGATTTCCGGTTTCCCTTATTAAATATTTTTATCTAAATTTTATTAAATTTTTAATCGTAATTCATCTACTTTTTAAGGCTACTCGATTTAAAAAAAAATGTTGAATATAGTAATACGCCAATAATAAAGTGGCCATATTATATACTTATTGCTGGATATTGGAATATTATATTGAAAATTAATTTTAAATCATATTCCCTAGATATCATCACCATTATATTATAATATTGAAAAACTATCCAATATAAAATTATACAGACTGGTAGTAAGTTAAAGATTATTTAAGAAAAGTAATATAAAAAAAATTCAATTAAAGCTATAATCATTCTTAAAATTACGAAAAGTTTGCCTCAAGAATGGGTAGATTAAATAGTAAGAGTTTAATCCTGATTTTTCTATATAATATTCTTATTTTTTAATTATTAATTAGCCTCATTCCTTATTAAATTTATTCACGCATGTAATTTACAAAATATCTCTTAATGATTGAATTCTATAGAGTGCATATATCTGTGATTATATAAAATAATTCACGAAAAATATAAATTTATACACTTTTTTTCAATTTTAAATCGAATCATTAACGCCATAACATCAAATAATTGTTTAGTCGACATCGACATGACTTAATTCGTCAGATCTGCATTTTAATTATTATAATTATATGATAATTTTTTTTGTTTCGTGTGATCTTGCGCAGGAAGCCGTAACGAATATTAGTTCGGTTCAGGTTTAAGTTCAGATAAAAATTGCGGTTCAGGTTAGGTTACCTTAAGGAAAAATCGGTTCTTTCTTATACAAGAGTATTCGAATTTTTATAAAAAATAAACATTTTTTTAAATTTTATCACTATCCTCTAAAAAAATAACATTGAGCCGTCAATTACAATCGAGATTCTCTTCTGTAAAATTATATATAAGGAGGAATGATAAATTTTATGATTGAGAATGCTTCTATATGCTAACTTGGGTAGCTGGCACCGTCAAATAGCAATATACAAAAATAACTAAAAATAATTACTGCATCAGTCAAAGTAGATTTTTGATCAGTAGAGTTAAAATATCAAAAGGTTCAAAATGGTTTTCAGATTTGGGTGACAAACTATTAAAAGTTCAGATTCTATTTAGGTTCTATAAATAATAAAGATGTACCTTAACAGATCGGTTTAGGTACGGGTTAAATCCCTGATCTTGCTTTATAAATAGTTTAGTTTAGATTTTATACATTGGACTCTTCTAAAATACAGCAAGGAGATTGCGGTTTATATTCTTATGCCAATGGCCCTAGATTTTTTTTAAAAATTAGATAATTGAGATTTTTATATTCCAATCAACTCAAATGCAATTGTAGACTTAGTTTCGGAAATTCGCTTGTTTTCGTATTTAAGAGAAGAAAATGACACCCTCCCCCTCCCCCAAACTCTTCCCCGTCCCCTCATTTCAGAATTTTTTATACAATATTTCACACTAAACAATATATAAAGGGAAAATAAGGTAGATGATTTATTTTATAATAATGTCTATAATTCACAAATTCAGGAAAAAGTGTTTTGATAGAAAAGAAGTGTAAAACCCAAATTATTTTCTCAAAAGATATAACTCTGCCAAAGGCTTGCAATAAGTGGACCTAGACTCTGCAATAGTAATTATGGAAAAAAACCCACACTGGCTACGCCTCTGAATGTCATCAATGTATAATGTCAAGAATAATATAATCTTTTAATAATTTTAATAATCTTTTTAGGTTATCTAATTTATTTTTCATCTTCGGGTTCGGATATGGTTTTTTAATCAATATATTATTTATTTTTTTTAAATTTAAAAATTATAATTTTTAGTATAAACAAATCCCTAATTTTGTATGTAATAAAATAATATAATTATACATTTCCACTAATCTAATAATGCATTTGTTCGTTATAACTCAAAATTTAATTATATAATGAAATAATGTTTCAAATTTAGCACTCTAGAAAGTCACTTTAAAAAAAATTAATTTGATTGGATTATACACGGCATATAGCCAGATTGCATTGGGATACATTTATTTATAATTAATTTGATACTATATTGAGCTTACAAATTTGACCGAATTAAAATTAATAAATTGGCCTAAACTGTATTAAATGCCAGCAAGGATATTATTATATTGGTATGTATATTTATACATGATTTTATAAGTTTATAATATCTATCAGAGACCTGCAGGCTCTGCCCAAAATCTCGTTGCTACCCTGACTTAAAAATTTAAAAAGATTTAAAAATCACCGATTAAAAAATAATATTTTTAAAATTATATCCATTAATCAGGTGGGAAATGTTGGAAATTTCAGAGGGTATAATATTCATTTACAGCTCATATTTTCATTTTCTCATTGAAGCAATTTACAAAATACAGCCCAAATTATTCATAATAACGAAATTATAAAAATTTCAGACTGGGGCGTAAAACGATAAAAGAAATAAAAATTTAGGATGGGCCCCAAACAATTTCTCTAAAAATCCCAGGCTGGGCTTGAAAACCAATAAAAAAAAATAAAATCTGGGCCTAAAATTTATACCCGGGCCGGGCTGTATATTTTAAAACCGAATATTTTAAATCGCCATTATTAGCTATAAAAATTAAAATTAATTTTAAAATAATCCAGACCGGGCCAGCAAATGAAAATAGATTATAGAAATAAATACAAACTTCAATAATAAAGTATTGATATTTTATAAGCCTCTTACCAACTATACCATTGAATTTGACAATTTTTAATTTGTCATAACATTTTTTTACTCTATGGAAAACAACTTTTTTGAAGAGTATAACCACATAGTATAATAACTACTTAATTAATTCAGGAAAATGTTAAAATTATTTTGGTGGAAATTGCAAATAATTATAGAGAAAAAATATATAGATGACTCTACTGGGAATTAGCGTATACATCATTTTGCTAAAGAGGGGGGATATGAGGGATATTAAGTAAATTTTTTCAATAAATGTTTTTGGAGAGTTTTTGGGGCACTTTATTTTATATTATAGTCGGGTTACATTTAAAAAATAATAGTTTTTTAAAAAAAATTTATTATTAATTAATAGTGACATATTTTAAATTGTATACATGTATTATAAGGGGGAAATTGGGGGGAGGGAGTGTTGGAGAAAATTGTTAAGAAAAGAAAGAAATAAAAACCCCCCTTTTTACTAAAAAATTATAAAAATATTTTGCTATATGTTTATAATGAAATTATCAGAGTTGTTAAAAGATACTTTTTACAATTTCTATTATATTCTTATATAAGGTTTGAATAAACCTAAATTAGGATTCTATTGTGAAAATTCTGAAATGAGCTAAATAATTTATTAACTTGATATCACATTTAGCAAAATATAACTAAAATAATGATTTTTAGATTTTAATATAATATATGAAAATATATGATTAAATTAATTAAAAATAATTATTAGATTTCAGTAATAAAATATTTTCAAAATTTTGGTTGTTAAGGCATCCTCGTTTATCTGTAAAGACATTTTTAGCTACATCTTTATACCGCGCTTGAATGGATTTTGGTGTTATATTTTATGAATAACAATTTTATATCAGTATATTCTTTAAAAATACTAAAATCTCGACATTCATTTTTGAAAAGATTATTTAAAATTTGTTGAGTATCAAAATTTAAATCATTATTAACAATCATCTCTGCTGCTGTAGGGTACTGAAAATATCGGATATTAAATTATTTATTTTTTTTCACAGGTTATTTGTTTGCAATCAATTGACACCTTGATAATTCATCAACTAATCTTAGTATTAATGTTTTTTTTCATTTAACAGTGTTTAATGTCTCTTAAAATTTTAAATTACAAACAATCGTAAACATTTATTTAGTATCTCCTTAAATGTTTTACAATGTTGCATTCGTATTTTTTGGTAGACATCATTTTATTATTAGAGTTTTGCAGCGTCTACATGAGCGGGAGGGGTAGTATCTCCTTAAATGTTTTACAATGTTGCATTCGTATTTTTTGGTAGACATCATTTTATTATTAGAGTTTTGCAGCGTCTACATGAGCGGGAGGGGTAGGAACAGTTTGCATCCTATTTTTTTGAGGGGGAAAGGGGTAGGCTGAGGATAAATTTTTTGGGGGGTTATCTATTAAATTTTGAGATGAAATAGGACACAATTTATTGCTGCAAAAATTAATACTTTTATTATAGAATTATTATAATACAATTATTGACCAAATCTATATATTGAATCATAAACATTGTTTTCCAAATCAGCAAGCTCATAATAATTAATTCATTGTAAATAATGGAGGTTTTAATTGAATTTATGATCTAAAAATAAATTCTTTATATTCACAAAATATCGATATTTGGTAGTAGAGATAGATTAATTTAAGTTATCGTTATAAATTCTCTGAAAAGAGTATCAATTTAATTATAAAGGTGAAAATAATAATAAAAAGACACTGCCGCCGAAGGCGGCGGGATTTTTTAGGGGGGTAGGCAAAGGTTTTTAAGGGGGTTTGCATCCAGTGAAAATCCTGTCATGTAGACGCTGGAGTTTTGTTTTCTTTATTTTGAGATATTATTTTAAAATATGCTCTATAAATTGGCCATGGAAAAACAATGTCTGAAGTTGTTGAAACTTCATTGATTATTACTTCTTCCTCTTCATCACTATTAATATTAATCTAAATTAAATTTTAAAATTAGTATAATAAAATAAAATTAACCAATTCCATTGAAAATAAAAATCATCGGTGTCATCAGACATGTCTTCATAAAAATAATAATTATTTTTTCTATATTAAATTTCTACACATATGTCTTATTTTTATAAATATTTTTAATAAAAAACTAAACCAAATTCACAATTAATATACTAATATAATTGAATCCCAGGCAAGCCAAAAAATGCAGATATGCCGGGTATATTTTTCAAAAATTTTATTGTTTATAATAATTTATATTTATTAATATTTATTCCTATCTCATATTAAGTATACATTTAATTACATTTATTATCACATTCATCAACTAGGTTATTTTATCAATTAATTTCGATTTCAAGTTTTCCAGCGTAATATTTACTTATTATTTTTGAATTTTTAGTGGCGTAATATTTATCTACCATTTTCAAATTTCTAGTCAAATAATAATTATTCTTAAATTGTCCAGCATGGAAAAAGAAATTGCAACCTTGTCCAACGAGATAGAGTCTCTGCCATCAAGCAGTAACAGCTTTTATGGAGTTAGAAGAGCCGATTATTTGCTATTACTGAAATATCACAATGGCCTGAATGAAATATTTCCTCTGAAGCAAGAAAAATATTGGACTCAATCCTTATTCCAAATTTTTTTTTCTCATTAGAATGTGTTACAAAATTATACAACTATTTAATGTATTACTTTTTGAAAACATGACATTGACTTGATTAAGTAGATGAGAATAGCGGATAGCATTTTATTAGAATTCAAGGATATTAGGGCTAATCTTGATGAAGAATTTCATATTTTATATGTTATTGTTAAGTCAAAATCAGAGCTATACGTGTTTAATATTTGTCTCCCTCGATTTGCAGCAAAGCAAGCTCATAGTTAAAACACTCTGGTTGATATAGTCCCAAAAAATGCTATGGATGCTCTGCATTATTTCAAACACATTTTAGATTATATTCCCAATGTTTTAAAGGGTTTATATATTAGCAACTCTTCCCATTAGTAAACTAATGAGAGAGAACATTCTCTTTTTTAAGAAGAATAACAGAGCCCTGCAGAGGTACCATTTGCAGGGCACGGCCCGGATTTTTTAAAAAAATTTTAAGGCCCGGCCCGTTTTTATAAAAAATTTTCAGGCCCGACCCGGATTTTTAAAAAATAAATTATATTTATTTTTGATTTTAATAACTAATAATAACGATTTCAAATATAGGCTGTTTTAAAATATACAGCCCGGCCCGGATATTTTTTTTAAAAAAAATTTATACAATTATTTCTAAAAAACTTTTTGTGTATTAATTTATATTTCTAACATTTAAATTTTTTATACTTTATATATTTTAAAGGCTCAAAAAATTCAAATTTCTATTTTGGGTCATTTAAGTGATTCTTTACATATAATTTTTTTTTAAATTCACATTAATTTAAAATTGTGTATTAGAAATAGTTTAGTCCTTATAAATTTATGCTTGATATTTTTAAAAAACAATTACATTTCTTAAAAAATTTTATTACCCCCCCCCCAGACCTTCTTGCGTACGCGCCTGGGTCATCCAATAGACCATAAACGCATCCAGGATTTTCATGGGGAGGGGGGACTATTAGGCAGAGTTTTACGCCATAAATTTTATTGGAGGTCTTTAGTAGAGGTCTGCATTGAGCAGGTTTTCCCACAAACGCCTATCTAAGTGGGCGAGCAGGTGGGCGGATTAAAAATTTTTAAAAACGGCAGTCAGGCGGGTTAAAAAAATTTTAAACTATGGATGGAGTGGGTGGGAAGGTTAAAATTTTTTAAACAATGGGTGGGCGGGTTAAAAATATTTTAAAAAATTGTTCTTACTTTTTTGTATATTAAATATTAAAATTTCTTTTTATGGTAATGTAATAAAACTTTTTTGGATATTGAAAATTAAATTTTTTTTAGAAATAATGTATATTCTGCATTGTATTGTTTTATTTAAATTATAAATCTTGTATAGGTGTAATGCTGAAACTGAGTTATTTTTAGATGCTTAAAAAATTGAAAGAATGGCCATTGTTAAATTTTATAATAACGGGCTTGGGTTAATTTTTTTAATAAATATTAAGTGGGCGGGTAAGGAATTTTAGACTAGGCAGGTATATTTTTTTTGAAAACCATGTGCCGACTAGGTGGATGGGTTACATTCTTTTAAAACATTGGGTGGGCTGACTTATGGGCTAAAAACCCGCCCAATGCAGACCTATAGTCTTTAGGGCCACTTATTGTAGGCATATAGCTATATTATATTAATTTGGGGTTTCATTCATTTTTTTATAAAAATGCTTTTTACAGAAAATTTTGAATTATAGTTATTTTAAAATTTTTTAACTTTTATTAATTTTTCTTTTAAATTCTTCTTTAGTAACATATATTATATATATTTTGGAGGGATAAAGGAGTAAGGGGAGTGTGGGGGTGGGGGATTTTTTTTAGCTGAAAATGTTTTTACAGGAAATCCCCCCCCCTTCTTTGGTTATGCGCCTGCAATAGATTAATAAAGATATAACGCCTGTATGCATAAATTTAGAGTTTTTATTTAATATTATTTATTATATGCGGCAAATGTACTTTTTCCGGCAATGTGTTATTTTTCAACTTTAAATCATTTTTTGAGCACGTTTTTTTAACTTATAAATCTGATTTAACCGGAAATGTATTCCAGCATGTTTAATATACATATCTTATGAATTGACAATTTTGGCGCTAACCTTTGAGTCATTTTAATTTATATAAAAAATCTATGGAAAAACTAATATAAATTATTAAGTTCATAAATTCATATCAATTTTGCCCGTAATTCATAGGGTAGCTATTCTAAATATGATGGAATTCCCAATAAAATCCGATAATTAAAAAACAAACTCAAAAAATCATTTAAAGTTGGAAAAATAACACATTGGCGGATAAAACACATTGCCGCTTACATATTTACATAAAGCAAGCAATAATATAAAAAATTGCATTACCCTAAATCATTACCTTTTGTCAATAATAATGTCGTTACCTGATTTAGTAAGAACCCTGTTACAGCGCTAAATCAATGCCTGATATATATAATATATATATTAAAAACATTGCATTCCATAAAATAACTTTGAAACCGGAGTTTTATTTATGGCAAAGTTGAAGAAAATTTTAGACGAGGCTTCCAAATATCATCATGATAGTGATATTAAAAATGCGGCAAGTAAAAAATGTTGATAAAATGTGCAACATATAAAAACTACATGAGTACATTCAGCAATTATATAGCGACCATGTTAGATTAGCCCCCCCCCCCAATAAACTCAGATGGTGTCTATGTCTAAATGCCAGGAAAAGGGTAATTAATGACATGTGGGGAGTGGATATATTTATTATTTCTATAATTTTATTAAAATGTCTAAGTTGCAAATTTATAACTCTTTATAAATTTTATAATTATATTTTATTATTTATAGTAGAATATTAATAAAATGAAATTTTTTTTTTTACATATATCAATAATGAATATATGCGATGAAAAATAAATTATATAATTGATAGATATAATTTTATTCGTTAGTGGTTAGTAAATATCAGGGTTGGGCAGTATCGCGGATATTTGTATCTTTTTTAAAATTTTGGAAAGTATCTTGTATCCAGTATCTAAGATACATATTATTTAAAAGTATTTGTATCTTAACCAACTTTGTATTAAAAAAGATACAGATACTTTAGAAAAATTTATATTGGTTAATTTAAATAGTATTAAAATTTAAAATGATATTGTTTTAAGATTTAAATGAAAAATTTAATCAAAATTTAGATATTTTAAGATAATTTTTGATATATGACGTTGGTCGTCATATAGCAATTTGCTAACAATTAGAACTACCATATTGGAATCGTTTTATATCTGTCTATTTTAAAATTATGGAAGAAGAAAATAGAATAATATGTTTATCTTCGTCTTCAGATGACTCTTCAACCGAAAATTATAACAATAAATTTAAACTAAGCATACTTAATGGCATAATTTTTGAAGTAATTCATTCAAGATGATCATAATAAAGAAATTCATCGTGACTTTGGTATTGACGAAAAAGTTATAACAACCGTTACAGATAACGGCTCTAACTTTAAGAAAGCTTTCAAGGAGTTTGGATATTCTATGGAAGCTGTAGATAATGATTTTGACATCAATGATGATGAATGTATAGAATTTGAAATCATTGAAAGTATTATTTAATACTTCTTTAAAATTTATCATGATATTGTAAATTAAGTAAAAAAATTTATTCAAATAAAATTATTTATTTGTTTATTTAAGGGTCTAAAGAAGCCTCAATAACATTGCCTCAACACATTCGTTGTTTGTGCCATACGATAAGTCTAATTGCCACAACAGATGTCGAGAGAGCTATTATCCTAACATTTCTAAAATTCATCAACCTGCAATAGCTAAATGTACTAAGGTATGGAATGCAAATAATAGGCCTAAAACTGCAGAACTTATCAAAGCAGTTTTAGGAAAACAATTAGTTACACCTTGTTGCACTAGATGGAATAGTTAGTATGATAGTCTTCATAGTTTATTAAAATTTAAAGGCTAACTTCCTAAATTATGTCAAAAATTTGAATTTCCTAAATTAAGAGATATTGAAATTCAATATTTAGAAGAATATTGCAATATAATGGCCCCATTGGCTATAGCGATTGACAAAATACAGAGTGAAATCAACTGCTATTCTGGAGAATCAGCTCCAATTTTAAATGTCGTTAAAAAAATTACAAATTTAATTCAAATATATCTACAATTTTGCAAACCATTAGCTGTTGCCATAAAAAATTATTTAAATAAAAGATTTAAAAATATATATGATTTTGATAACAATTTTAAGAGTTTTGGCAACTATTTCTCATCCCTATTTTAAAAATCGTTGGATTAATGGTGAAAAAGAAAAAAAATACCTTCAGAATTTGTCATTACATGAAGTTTTAATTGTTTTTAAAAATAATATTGAAATTAATACTTCAACAAAATCTTCAATTGATGAAGATGATGATTACTTTTGCCTTAAAAGTACCACATCCAATTCTAATAATTCAATAAATGATATTGAAATAGAGGTCCTAAATTATATGAGATGACAGGCGGAGTATAAATATGTTAAATAGTTATAAATATATAAAAGAAATATTTATTAAATATAACACAATATTACCCTCCTCAGCCCCCGTTGAAAGATTATTTAGCTTTGTTAATCTTAATATGGTTAATAGACCAAATCGTCAAAGATTGAACGATAAATCATTTGAAAAATTAATAATATTAAAAAATAATGCTGATTTATTATTATTTACTAATTATTTAATTATTAAATGGAATATCGCATTATCTTTTATAATAAATTTGCTATTTTCTACAAATTTTAAATATTTTTTTATAAATTTATATTATAGATAAGAAAATAAAGCTTTATACATTTTGATTTTGACTATTTAAAGTTTTTTAAAAAAGTATCTTGTATCTTAGATACTTTAAAAAAAATACAAGTATCTTATATCTTATTGAAATTTTTCTAAAGTATCTTGTATCTTAAATACAAAATTTTATAAAGTATCTGTATCCGAATACAATTTTCTGAAAATTTGCCCAACCCTGGTAAATATAATAATCATATTTGTAATTCTTGTCAGAAATATTTCAATAATTTATTATTTTTACTTTACAAAATATTTTCATAAAAAAGAATTCCTGAAAATTGCATTTCAGACTAAGATATATTATAGGATAACAGGAATTTATTAAGTTAAATAATAATCTTCTTTAAATTTCTGAAATTTATTATAATATTTTAATTTTTAGTAAGAAAAATGTTTTTGAGTTCTAAATAACTTATAAAAATTTTATTAGCTATATTTAATACGTTTATGAAGAAATAAATATAAAAATGAGTTTCAAAAAATATTGTATTAGCAGAAAATAATCTAGGTTGTATAATGTTTAACCGCAATTTAAACAAGATTGTCTGATGAAAATAGACAAAAAAAATAATTTCTATATTAAGATTAATTATTATCATAGTAATTTTATATATTTATTTCTTTCCCGATGACAGGGTAATAAAATGCCAAAATGCCCCGGTTTTTGGGGATAAATCATGTTTATAGAATTCGAAATCTTAAAATAAAATTTATAGAATGTCTAGTAATTTTTACTGATATTTTAATTTAACATATTTACAGTATATATTTTTACCTATTTGCGTCAAAAATTTCAAACAACTTTAGAAATAACGATTATGATAATCGTCACTTATCTAAGGTACATCTTCACTGAAATATCAATTTAACATATTTACACTATATATTTTTATCTATTTCCGTCAAAATATTCAAAAGATTTTAAAAATGAAGATTATAATCTATGGTACATCTTCACTGAGTTTTTAATTAAACGTATTTACATCTATATTTTTACCTATGTACGTCAAAAAATTTCAAAAAACTTTAGAAATAACGATTATGACAATTGTCACTTATCTAGTGTACCTTCACTGAAATTTTAATTTAACATATTTACATTCTATATTTTTACCTATTTACGTCCAAAAATAAAAAAACTTTAAAAATAACGATTATGATATGACAATTGTCACTTTTCTATGGTACATCTTAAATTTTAATTTAACATATTTGCAATTTATATTTTTACCTATTTACTTTAAAATTCAAAAGTTCATAAATAACGATTATGACAATTGTCACTTTCTATGGTACATCTTCACTGATATTTTAATTTAACATGTTTACAATATATATTTTTACCGATTTACTTTAAAAAAATTCAAAAATAACGATTATGACAATTGTCAGTTTTCTATAGTATATATATCTTCGCTGAAATTTTAATTTAACATATTTACAATCTATATTTTTACCTATTTGCGTCAAAAAAATTCAAAAAACTTTAGAAATAACGATTATGACAATTGTCACTTTTCTATGGTATATCTTCACTGAAATTTTAATTTAACATGTTTACAAATATTTTTACCCATTAGCGTCAAAAATAAACTAATACGTTTTAAAATACAGATTATGATATTTATCATTTTTACAAAGGAATATCATCATTTAATTTATAATTTCCCTTTTGTGCCAAAAATTTCAAAAATGTTAAAAAATAACATGACAATTGTCACATTAAAATATTATAAGACGATCATGTAAAATAACATATAAAAATTTAATATAAATATTTAAAAATAAATTATTTAAACTAGTTCTTTTAATATACTATAAAAATAGATAATTTTTCAAAAATGATAAAAATAAACCTATTAAAGATTTCAACTAAAAGATTAATAATTCACAAAAAAATTAATTAAAAAAGAAGATTTTAAATTCTTATCAATTCAAATTTTGCTTAAAATTATTGTAACAAAAATAATTATTATACACCTATTCGAAATATTCGTCCTCTAGTCAACTTAAGTTCACGACTCAAGTGGAAAACTCATGTTCTCGACTCAAGTCGACTTTAGTTCATGACTCGAGTTGACTTGAGTTCTCGACTCGAGTTCACGACTTCAGTGAGTCGACTAACGACTCTGAGTCAGAGTCGGGTGAACTCGACTTTTTAACAACACTAAGGCCAAACAAAAGAGGGTAAAAAAATATTTTTCATTTATATGTATTTAAGGCTAAACAAAGGAGAGATAAAAAAAGGAACTAGATTAAAATAAAATAAAATCCAACCAAGTATAATGAATTCTTAATTTAGTCAATGAGAATATTTGATGCTATGATATGCACATTAGTGATCTGCATCGGGCCTAATTTTTCAAGCCCGGCCTGGCTCGATTTTTTAAAAATTTTGCAGACCCGATCCGAACCAAAATATTTATTAAAAAGTTTTGTCGGCCCGGCCCGAACCCAAAATTTTTAAAAAAATTCACCGGCCCGAATTTATTTAAATATAAAAATTACTTTTTTATAATTACTCAAAATAAATGATATATGTTATTTGGCGTCTAGTGAAGAATTATAATAGAATCCTACATATATATTATGTAATTTTATAATATTTTACACGACCCACAGAAAGGCTTATTCTTTATCCCCCCCCCCTCCCTTTAATTTTTTTCCTTATTGAATCAAATTTGCTCCAACTTCTATTGTTTGTGTTATATCTCTTTATTATTTCTTATTCAAGAACACACTTTAGATAAATACGTTCAATTAGTAGAGAAATCTATTTTTATATGTTTATAACTGGAGGGGGGGGGGTGTTTACATATATGATCGAATTAAAATAAAAAATTGACTAGACCTGTGCTGAAAAATTAACTACTACAAAACTCTAACAAATGCTAAGTAAATTAAATGCAAGTTTTTAATAGAATTTGATGTTGATTGATATCCATATGCTTTTATAACACGCTCGTAACCAATGGGAGGGGGGGAATTTTACCCTCCATCGCAAATTTATCTTTTCTCTAAAATATCATTTTATCCTAATAATCCCCCCCCCCCACCCCATCTCCCACAAAAATGTATACATTAATATCATTATAATGAAGAATTTGAAAGGAAAATTAGTAAAAGTTAATAACTTTTTAAAATAACGATTATTATTCAAAAAAATTTATAAAAAAGGATTTTAATAAAAAAAAAGGAAAACCCAAAATTATTTATATAAAAATCTAATATATTCAAATTAAGTGGACCAATAAAATTCGGGGGTGGGGGGGGGGAATTCATCTAATAGTTCTCCCCTACCCCCTTAGCAAAAGTCTGGATCCGAGGGCTTGAAACATAGTTTTCTACTCTAAAAAACTACTTTGTGCCTATTTCAAACCATTCTAATCCTATAGCTAGATAAGATTTTCTTTAATAATTCAATTTTCAAGAATAAATTAAAAATGATGTGCAATAATGTAGCGTTTTAATTAACTTTTAATAAAATAAACTTTTAATCAATATTATCTAGTAAATATTTTAAAGATAAAAAAAAATTCAAATAAATTTGGATTTGAATCGCGTGCTAATGTAAGTTAACTTATATATTATTTATAAGGATTTAATAATTAATAATTTTAGTGGAAAATATTTTAAAAATAATTCTAATTAAATGAATACTTCTCATAAGACACTTAACCTGCATCAAAGGGATGGGAGGGGTAGAGTATGACACAAGATCATCATTGAAATCGAAGGAGAGTAGAGGACAGGGTTGAATAGTAACGTGAATACTTATCTAAGATACAAGATCCTTTTGTACCTTGTACTTTGTTTTTATTTTTAAAAGTATCTTGTATCTTTTTTACTTCTTTGATAAAAGATATTGATGCTTTATTTTTTGTTTAAAAAAAATATTTATTGCTTTTTTAAAAAAAATTTCGTTAATTTTTGCATTAATTTTTTTTGTTTTTCTTTCAATCTTTTTAAATTAACGAGTCAGTATAATTTCATATATGGTGTATGTTATTGTTGAATGCAAGTTAGATAATTCAATTTTTATGATTTCCTATCCATATTTATATAAAAATAAATAATAATCATATTATTTTATAGAGTACAATAAAATTTTTTATTTATATTTCACTGCCCAACATTTTGAATTATCTGGACGGACATAGTAAACTGGGTATAAAAATAAGTAATATTTGGATGATTTCTATTTGCATAATTTTTTTTAATTGTGTTTTGATAAAGATGTTTCTTTTTGTTTTTAATTATATTTATAATAAATATAGCCATGCCGGACCTAAAAAATTTTTTTTTAAATACCTGGACTAGGCCTTGACAAAAATTTTTTTTAAAAAAATCCGGATCGCGCCGAAATTTTTTTTAAAAAAAATCATGACCGGGCCGTGCAAATGATGCCTTTGTAGGTCTCTGATATTTATATAGTAAATGATATCCTAAGAATATTTTATAATTGTCTATTCCTTTGGAGGGATAAACCAATGTCATACATTTGTTGTCTTTAAATTCGTTGAAACAATAACATATAGTATTTTTTTTATGAACTTCTTTAGGTCGGTTTGAAATCTCTCCCTTTCCAATCTTACTACTGCATCTCACACAATTCCTTTATAGCAATTGGAAAGCAATTATATCAACCAGAGAATTATGTTAACCCACTTATCGATTTATGCTAAATTGTGCAATAGGAATAATTTTTTCTTAAAAAGTATCTTGTACTTTAGCTAAATATACAATTTCTTGTATTTTTTTAATATTTTTAATTAGATATTTTTTTTAATTGTGCCTATGTTTTTTTAAGGACCTACCCAATTTTAGTAGTTAGTGGTGAAGAGACTATCGTAAAGATTGGATTTTGCTAATTAGGGGGAGGGGGATATTTATTTAGCAGGTGAAATATTAAAGTGGCATTGTTTCATTAACTATGTACAAGTTTGCTAAATATTTTTGGTCGTGGGTCAATGTATGCCCTTTTTCTTTCCCGCGAGTCTTTTATCTTCAAGAAATTAAGATATTCATAAACATTTTGAATTTTAATGAGGTACACTATTAATTAGGTGTGCACCTATACCACTTTTTGGAAACTGATCTGATATAATTACCTATCCGATATTAAGAATCTGATTTTTATTATCCTTACTTAATATATTTAAGCTATGATTATATTACAACCTCAACATAAGTCATAAAATAAAACTAAAATTAATCTATCTTATATATTTATTCAGTTATACTCATCGTCATCAATAAATTTATAAAAGTATATAAATATTGATCATATATTTATATAGTAAAATCGTTGTAATTTTTTTCACTCTAAGTCTTTTTATAGTATAGAATCCCAAATAATCTATTTATGGTCAATGTAAACTGTATATTTTTTAAAATTATTTATATAGTAGTTTAAAAATCCTTTAACATAAGTTTTAAAAAATTTTATCACTTCAATTGTTCAGAATGTTATTAACATATACATAAATATATTTTCTTAAATATTAATAACTTAAAATTTTTTTTTTAATTAAGACGCCATTTTATCAGATTATATCGAATAATATCGGCCTATAATCGGTTTCTTAAAAAAGGTAGAAAATTATCCGATCCGATATGATAAAAAATATCGGTACATCCCTAGATTTATAATGATTGTTGTTCCATATATATTTTAACTTTCTTATAAGATTGTTAAATTTGCCGTGATTATTGTTAGTTTTTTTAAATTATATCAATAATTTTTACTATAATTATGGGACAATTTTATTTAAAAAGTTGTTAAAAATATAATTAATGAGCAATGATTTGTTGTAAAACATTTCAATATATTTGTAACAACTTTCTTAAAAAATTGTTTGACTTGCTATATAATTTTTTCAAAAAATGTTAATCAATATGTTATTTTTATAATAATTATAGCCAGTCAAACAATTTTAAAAGAAAGTTGTTACAAATATATGGAAATGTTATACAACATGTAGTTTAAAACTTAAAAAAATTATTTTATACAATACATAAAATAAATTAAGAGACCGGAACTTATTCGATTGATTTCTAGTTTATTTATAATAGATTTATTTAAAATGCCTAATATTATATAATGTTTTTTTTAATCCATTTTATTAACTCAATAATAAATTACTATATAAATCTTAAAATTATAGTATTTTTTTTATAAACTTACAAATTATAATTACAATGTGTACGCATATAAGAAACCAAAAAAAATAATAATTGAATAAGTGAAAAATAGGGAATTATTATATTTATCATTGACAAAACGATCGTCGAAAATGATCCCTTTCTGCAAGATTGGTGATCGAAATTTAAGGATATTTTTTATACCTTTGATTATCTGTTGACGTGGCTAGCGCGATGCTTGAATATCAAATCAGCTGTGGGAATTATCGAAACGTTATATTTTTTAAAAATGATATATACAATTATAAAATGCTAATTGCTTTTTGAAACGCAAAAAAGATATCAAGGAAAAATAAAAAATACATTTATTATTTATTGAAACAGTGTTGACCAGATTTGATGGAAAACATTTCCAATTTTTTATTTACAAACTATTCTTGGAAATGTTTTGAATTAAATCTGCTGTAATATATTGTGGACATTGTTTGCGGCTATAAGTTTATATAATGGAAAATATAATATATTTAACTTTCTTTTTTGTTAAATTTTTAAATAAAAACAATATATAAAGGATATTATTTTACACCAACATCGTTTTTTATATGCTTTAAAATTATATTATTGGAATTTTACCGTTTTATTTAATAAAGATATTTCTGATAATCCTAATTCTGAGCTCTGAGCTAATCCATACATGGTGGAAGATAACTAATTATAAATTCAGTTTTGTAATTTTATGTTATCTTATATAAAAGTTACTTTATTCCAATTTTTTGGATGATCTCCATGAACTCAACATTACCCAGCGATAGGAAAAGCCATTTCACTGCACGTGCTAGTTGCTGTCTTTATTCTGTGGGCCACGTTTTCCGACAAGAATATGGAATTCTTACCAATTCATTTATAGTCAAAATGTGTATTCGTCATTGAATGTTTACTAGCCAATTTAATATATCAGCCTTGCTTTCATTCTCTACATTTACAAATTAATATAATTTTTCTCTAGAAATTTTGAGTTATAATAAATTAGGTCAATATAAAATTTTGTTCTGTCATAAATTTTGATACCATGTTTAATTTTTGAAATTTTGAGTCCACCTAGATAATTTATTGAATAAAAAAGTAAATTATTACTTATATAATAATACCCGCATATCACAAGCGGGTTTTTAAAAAAAATGTTATCCTTAAGTAAAGTAAAATTACAACCGGTATGATAAACATGTATTAAAATTATATAAAATTATTAGCTTTTTAATATTGGAGACCCGGTGAATCATGGGCATTTCAAATCACTTGATCCCACCTTTAAAGTAAAGGCCTATAATATTTAATCTTTGTCCTAATATAGATTTTAGTAGCCTCTATATAAAAAAAATATGCAATAATTGTGTGGATTTGTAAAACCAGGGTGCAAATATCTTAAAATTATATTATAATCTCAAAATTTTATTGTATAGTTATAATTTAAGCAATAAAATATTTTAATTATTCTATAAATATCAACCTTAAAAAATAAAAATGATATTTTTGTTAATTATAAGACAAGAATGATTTAGGAAGCCTCACAAGGTGGTTTGATCCCACGGTTGGGGCTTGTACGCAATCACTACTTTTACAAAAAGTGAAAAATATGGTAATGTATTATTAATTGTTAATGTAAAAAATTATTCTACAAATAATAGCCTTTTCATCTTCGATCATTATTCCTATAATTTGAAATTATTCTTTAACATTCCAAATTATTCATAAATATTTAACATGTTCCTTGGGAAACTTTTTATAAAGTTTTAATAATCCATTTTAATGAAAATTTTAAGAATATTTTCGAATCGAATATTCGACGGATCGAATCTAAATAATTTTATTATTGTAATGGGAATATACTCATCACAATCAATCCAAAAATTGTATAAAGATTTAAATTAAAAGACAACATATTATTTATGATTAATTCTATGAAGTGACTGTCAACGCTAGCTCTTATCATCCACCTAATTAAAAAAATTGTTTGATTTTGATATATACCTATATAGCATATAGATGCTCAATTAAATTTAGGCATGCTGATAACACTTTTACCTCTCCATAGCGACGCACTAGTGTTCGATATATAGTTCTTTTATTTTAATATAACTGACTGAAATGCGATTTGAATTAAACATTCTAAAGTTGAAGATATATAAATTTTTATGAATGATGAGCTAGCTAATAATCTCTCTTTTTATAATCAAATTCGATACATAATAATATATACATCAAAATTAATAATTCTATAATTATTAATTGAAATATGTATTAAAACTTTCCACCATAATGACTTAAATCATCAATACACGTATTTTTAATATTTCATAGATATTTTTTTTATAACATAGCGTAATAAGGACTCAACATATTCTGCCTAAGTTTTAAAATAGTGAGAAATCTAAAATAGAATTAGAAATTTTTTGCAGTCATGCAAAATATGATAAATGCTTTAACCCTACCCAAGCATGGTATGCTACATGTAAAATCAAATCAGGATTTTATTGGAATTAAAAATATATAAGTAAAAAAAGTTATTAAATTTTTCAAACTTAATCTTGGTATAGTATTGTAGTAATGGGATTTGGAATTCATGGAGATTCTGAATCTCAATTTTAGATCATTTACTTATGGGAATTTTTTTAATATTAAAATCGGATTTGGTCGGAAATGTATTCTACCATTATAAACTTTCATGTATTTTTAAATTTTATAAAATATATTATACAATAATTTAATAAAACTTCAAACGTTCACAAAATTATATTGTGAAGTGATTATCATTATATCTATATATATATGCTCTCAGGCGCGTACGCAGCGGGGGGGGGCAGGGGGACAAATCCCCCCTCCCCCAAAGCCAAAAAATGTAGATGCCGAATTATATTTTTCAAAAATATATTGTTAATAGCTTATATTTGTTAATTATTCCTATCTCATATATATATTTAATTACATTTATTTATCACATTCATCTACTAGTTATTTTATCAATTAATTTCAATTTCAAGTTTTCCTTGGCGTAATTTACCTATTATTTTCAAATTTTAGTGGCATATTATTTATCTAAATTTCTAGTCAAATAATAATTATCTCTGAAACTAAGAAATTGCAAGCTTGTCCAACGAGATCGAGTCTCCGCCATTAAGCAGTAACAGCTTTTATGGAGTTAAAAGAGCCGATTATTAATGCTATTACTGAAATATCACAATGACTTGAAAGAAATATTTCCTCAGAAGCAAGAAAATTATTGGATTCAATACTTATTGCAAATTTTTTTTCTCAAGAATGTATTATTTAATTATACAACTATTTTATGTAATACTTTTCAAAAACATGACATTGACTTGATTAAGAAGATGAGAATAGCGGAGAGCATTTTATTAGAACTCAATAGAGCTAATGTTGATAAAGAATTTCATATTTTATATGTTATTGTTGAGTCAAAAGCAGAGCTATACATGTTTAATATTTGTCCTCCTCGACTTACAGCAAGCTCATCGTCAAAACATTAATATAGGATCAGTAGAAGAGTATTATAAAACAAATGTCCCCTCTCTTAGATATATTTATAACCCAAATAAATGAATGGTTTTTAATTCATCATGCAACACTTACAAATCCGCAGATATTACTTCCACAAAAGTCTTTCCAACCTTTTTCAGATGGTGATAGAAAAAAAAATATTTGTTAGATTTTTGTCATGAAGATGTTAAAATAATGATGCCTTATTAGCTGAATAACTATGATTAAAAGATTAACTATGGTTGATATAGTCCCAAAAAATGCTATGGATGCTTTGCATTATTTCAAACACATTTTAGATTATATACCCATTGTATTAAAATGGTTATATATATAAGCAACTCTTCCCATTAGTAAACTAATGAGAGAACATTCTCTTTTTTAAGAAGAATAACAGAACCCTGCAGAGGTACAATTTGCAGGGCACGGCCTATATTTTTAAAATAAATTTTGATTTTTATAGCTAATAATGGCGATTTCAAATATTTGGTTTTAAAATATACAGTTCGGCCTGGATATTTTTTTAAAAAGATTTTCAGGCCCAGCCCGGGTGTTTTTTTAAAAAAATTTCGGGCCCGGCTTGGGTATGTTTAAAAAATTAAAATACGGTCCGGATCGGGGGCCGGGCCTACAAGTCTCTGAAAAACATATCTATGAGATACAACTTCTGAAAGTAGATTGAATGATTTGGATCTTTTGAATATTCATAGGCATTTAACGCCAAGCAAGGATAGATAATTGAAAAATTAGCTCAAAACATACAAAATACAATTATTCCTAAGAAACTTTTTGTGTATTAATTTATATTTCCAACATTTAAATTTTTTATACTTTATATATTTTTAAGGCTCAAAAAATTCAAATTTCAATTTTGGGTCATTTAAGTGATTCATATCGTGGTTATATTCACTTTATATTTAATAATTCACATTTATTTTATAGTTTTTCAATGCCAGTTTATATATATAATTTTTTTGTAATTCACATTAATTTAAAATTGTGTATTATGAAAGTTATTAGTCCTAATATATTTATGCTTAGTATTTTTAATTAACAATAATATTTCTTAAAAAATTTTATTATCCCTTTCCAGACCAAATTCATGCGTACGCGCCTGTATGCTGTAATATATTTCCGAAATCAGATTTTTCATATTTATGATCATCTCACATTTAAATTTTAGAGATTCTGAAAGAACGCATATACTGTTAGGACATATATATATTTCTGGAATAACGATATCATAATTGAGGAATCTTCATGTGAAATTTCTGAATTTCTTTTGAAATAATTTACTGAGGATAATTTTTAATTTTGAAAAATCTGATTTTACTAGAAATTTATTAAAACAGGCATAGAATATGCATATAATGAAACATTTATTTTTTTATAAACTTTTAAGCTCATTTTTAATCTCAACCTATTACTACTTGTCGATCGAGTTATTTCAGCTACTCTAATCCCTTATACATCCATCAACAACAACATATCAAGGTCAATCTACTATTGTAGATACACAGGAGGTTACCTCCCAATCCTGCTCTATTTAAACACTAGTTGTGCTCAATGTTTTGCTTTCATATTTCCCGACCACGACCTAAGATTATACGAACATTGGTTGGTTCATAAGCTCGATCTCCCGAAACTCACCTTAGATCCTCATAGCATATCCAAAAAAAACATGGTTCAAGGTCGCTTTGATATAACTAATCATAACTCAGCTCGCGATCACATGATCCAGATCAACTCGGACATAAAATTTTATGACCCAGATTTCGAAAATCTAAAATCCCCGGTTTTTGACTATTTTAGAAATGACCTGGAGAAAAAGTCTTGGATAGATTGTTGCAAAGCGGCCAAGGACTGTTGTGATACTCATAAAATCGAATCCCACATGTTAACGCCACCCGCTTTCGATTCGCTCAATTACTCTGCTAACTCTGGTAGTATTATTTAAAAAAATAAATATTTGTTTAAAACCGAATTCACCATTTTTTTTGTTTTTATTCTTAAGCCACCCTTGTAAAGTGTTTTATTTTTAAGCCCATCCCAGATTAATAAAAAAAAATTTCCCATTTTCGAACTAGGTTCTAACGGACCTGCAGTCTCCTGCATAAATTTGAATATTTAATGACCTTTCGAATATATTGAAATCGTTAAAATATTCTATTTTTTTTTTATATTCGTTTTGGCCATGCTATTTATGTTATTATAGATAAATTCGCAGTGTAGGTTAAAAATAAAGTTCTGTCTTTAAAATTTGAAAAATGTATTTAAAAAATTCAATTTCATCTTTAATAAATTTTTTGATTATTTTTGTTTATCTTGCGACTTGTCATGCCAAATTTACATATAAAAAATTTTATATTATAAATAATTTTACAACTTAAGTATATATTTATATTAAGAGTTTTGTATGAACTGGACATATATACTTTAAATAATTTAACATATTTTTATTATTATCTTATAACTGTCTTTTATAATTATGGTAATCTCCCATTTCAAAATGTTACAATTATTTTTCATTAGTTTATAATGGAAATTAGAGTAAAGCCCCGATTTAATGTTTCTCAAGAAACCATTAATATTAAATGTAGGTGCCTTGCGTTTAAATAGTAAGGCCCCCCTTGTAAATTTTAATTTGCTTAAAATTAGTTAATAACAACAACACCCTATAGACTTTTAAATGGTTATTTTATTGCTATAAGAAATTCTGTCGATATGTCAACCTAGTTTTTTCAGGACCTTTCTATTTTAGGCTAAACTATGTTTCTACAAAGTTTCATGCAATTTTATTAAATATTCTTTTTATTTTTTAAAAGATAAATTTCTTAAAGGCAAGGAAGAACTCACATCAACCTTTATAATTTAAAGAAAAATGCATTATTATTTGAAGTGGTTAAGGCGTGGGGGATACTTAGAATTATTTTATATGCTTCTCCCCTAAACCATTTTTACCTTCGCATCACCTCACCACTCAAGGCTTAAATATATACTAACCCTAATGGGCAACTGTGTTTTCCTCTAACCAAACTCCAAAAATAAACATAAAACAAAGCGCCAATGAATCAGTGACCCTTGGATCATTAAATAAATGATCTCTACATTTGTATATATTATAGACAAGATTTGGTGTAGAGCCTATATTAGGAACTTCTATAAACCCTACCCGCCTGCCAGATCAGAATTAGTAACCCCCCCCATCATCAATTTTATTCATAGACGATGGCGTATTTATAACTCAGAACCCCCTTTCAATTTAAATGAAGATCTTGATTTTTAACCCTACCCCAGTCTAGTCTATATTATGACCAAAATTTTTTTATATGGACTGTACATAATTTTTCTATTTAATTTTCGGATTTAAAATATTATTAGAACTTTAGTTGTTGAATTATAAACTTTAATCCTTTCCATATATTCTCTTGTCTGGAATAGAAAGAAGCTCTTTAGTTGAATTTTATATAATATTAATATTTCATAATAATTTTTACGTTTATTATATATGTTTCATGTTAAGTTGTAATAAATGTCTCGCTGCCCTCAATATTTTAATGTTTGCTATTATTTATAGATATCATATTTTTACATAAAATAGTAGAATCCTGACCGAAAAAAGTTGGAGATGCGTAGCCTAAACTTTTTCTTTATTTTATATTCCTAGCAGACTAAAAATTTATATTGCCTCTATAATATTCAAACATTTCAAAGTTAGTAACTAAAACTATTGAATTACTGTGTAGATAATGACAAACCATGAAATCAATTAAAAAGCACATGTTTATATAAATATATTGTTTTTAAAATTTATTTTACATTTTTTTCACCGATTTACAATGTAACCCAAAGAACAATTAATTATAAAACAATGATTATTTTTTCTGAAATAGCATGCCCTGCAACATGGGATGGTTGGTTATGCTGGTCTACTTCCAAAGTCAATAATATTATTTTGATGCAATGCCCCAATTATATACACGGCGGGAAATTTCACATATCTCTTGGT
Organism: Gordionus sp. m RMFG-2023; assembly: GCF_954871325.1. NCBI lineage: Eukaryota > Metazoa > Nematomorpha > Gordioida > Chordodea > Parachordodidae > Gordionus > Gordionus sp. m RMFG-2023. The sequence continues at coordinate 71,595,654 of NC_088775.1, forward strand.
GAGTTTTACTTATGACTTATAATTATTTCAGATTGATAAAATATTTTAAATATCTAGAATCTTTCAATGCCATAATCCTATAAATATTTTATTATAACCAAATATAGATATGGAATATTAGTTGTTTGAAATAACCTATTCACTTTTTTTTTTGTTTGACAAGGAAAAAAATATGTTTCAAATTTTAGTAAATAATTTTATTAGAATGTGTGAAATTTTCAAATATTCAAATTTTAGAAAATGACTTAATTATAATGTGTGGAATATTCAAATATCTATTTAAGCAAATAAAAATTACTACCCCCCACTATTTTCTGAAAATGGATATAATGTATCATTATAAACCAGGGATTGGAAGAAAAATATTTTGCGTTCCTGTTCCATTTCCATTCCGGCCAAAAAATAAGTTCCGTTCCATATTTCGAAATGTTCCGGAACGCATTCTTAAAAATATCTAATTTTATTTTTACTTTATTATATAAGAAATTTTTACACCATGTAATATTAATTGAGACATTTTTTAAAAGATTATAATTTATAAATGTTCAGTGGTGTTAATAAAAATTCGACTGTCAGAAAACATTTTTCAACATTAACTTGATAACAATATCATCCATTGAAATTTTAAATTTTATCTATGCAAAATTTTATAATAAACAAGTTAAAATTATTTCAAATATCTTTCTATTATCTTATTAATTCTTAAAATTCCATAACAGATAATAATAGAACATAAATGACTGATAATATATTTATGATTCTGATAATGCCTATGATAATATATTATATATTTATTAAACTAAATAACAGGTGCCAAAGCTACTAAATTATGTCAAACCAACAATACTTGGTTTAAGGTATTTGATCCATCTCAAAATGCTTACAAAGAATGGAGCAATTACTCGCAGTGCCTTAAGATTGATGTAATGTGTTATAATACAGGCCTATATATTTATAGTGAATGGAATTAAACCCAAGGGAGCCAGAAAAATATTTCTAAAAATCATTTTGTATTTTATTTTAATTAATAAAGGTTAAATGAAATAACCTTTTAGAATTATCAGAGACTTGTAGAGTTACCATTTGCACAGTCAGCTCCCGACTTTAAATTTTTTTTTCGCCCAACCCGGATTTGAAAAAAGGAGTGAATTTGAATCACTACACTTTAAATTTTTGAGTGTATCTTTGCGACTTTTAATTGGATTGAATATCACCTAAAGTAATGATTAGTTGAATAATTGATTTAATAATATTTTACAAGAAATATTTTCTAAGAATCGAAAAAGTGGAAGGAAATAAAGGGGATGAATGTGATATACTGTTCTATGTTATACAATTTTTAAATATAATTTATTTATTTTTAATATTTATAGATAAAAATGCGAATAAAATATTCCACCCGGCCCCACCTGGCTCGTGTATTTAAAAGAAATTTTTTAGGATCGTTCTAAAAAATTTCAGACACGGTCCGGATATTTAAAAAAAAGTCCTGGCCTATATACCCGGGGCAGGCTTAAGGTCGGGCCTGCAGGTCTCTGATAATTATTATGCACCACTCTGCCTCGCATAGCATTTGAAATTAAAAAATACATAAATAATTTTTTTTAAATGAACTTTTAGGACATTAGTACAAACCTTTGTGTAAATGAAAAACTTAAAAATATTTTATTTCCTTTAGCCATATCAGAATTGTAATTAAATTAAAAAGTGGAGCATGTTTCAAAAAAAACGACCACAACGTAAATTTAGATCTGCAAATCTACTTTTGTACATGAACGATACTTTCTTAACTATCTCTTCATAATTCTCCATATATTAAACTAGGGGTCTACACTTGATGAAGATTATTTCGATACATATTCTATTGTCTGATAATAATTTTTGTTGATTTTTATTACACGAGACTCTGTTGTTTTAAAACAGATATCTTGTGGAAAATGTCAATTGCATAAATTACTAATTTCTTTGTAGCTTTAAAATTTAATAATTACATTAATAAAACACAGTTCCCACAGCCCCCTCTCCTACACTTTTGGAAAACATATAGCCCTTTTTATTCAACTTCATTTTGTTTTTTATCATAACGAGATTATTGGTTACTGAATTCTCTCTTAAATCGGTTTCATCACTGATCTGATATTACTGTCCATTTCTCTAATGTCTAATTCCTATGTTTTTATTGTTAATGTTTATTTTTTAAAGACAATTAGTTAGCCTTGTGAAAAGGTAGTTGTAAAATATAATAAACTATTTTAATCATATATTTCAATTTACATTTATTTATCACATTCACGATGAAATAACCTAATTTATTCTAGGAATCAATATATATTTCAAATTTTTGCGTTATATTTATATTTTATATACCATTTTAAAATTTATTTATCACCAAATTATTTGAAACTTTTTCATTGCAAAGCCAAGGTAAAATATTTTAAACAATTAATATTTATGGTTTAAGAATGGATATAAGGATTTCTTTTTTTATCTTTATTGATGAAAATCAGAATCCTAGTCATCTTGACAAGGGTATGATGGAGTCCATGCAATGGATTTGCAATTCGACTAGCTTCAGTCTTTATAAAAAGAAATGTTCAACGTCTATATATGTGCACTGTGCTGCTCATTGAATCTGACAATTTCTTCTCTGCCATTAATATCAAATGGCTTTGAAGTTTATTTTATTGAGATTAAAATTTCTCATTTACGTTAGGCAAAATATCTAGCATTTATGAGATGTTTAGATATTCCAAGAGATAAAATATAATATTGAGAATTATACCTGAAATTCCTTGTCCATTATATAGAAAAATACTGCAAAAAACTTGTCCAACAAGACGAAGCCTTCGCCATAAAAATAACGGCTTTTATGGAGTTAGAAGAACCTATTATAAATGCTCTAATGAAATAACCCAATGGCCTGAAAAGAGATTTCTTCAGAAGCAGACAGATTATTGGACACAGTACTACAACCAATTTATTATTACATTAGAATGTCAAATTATTTAAATACGTAAGTATTTTAAGTAATTGAAAAAAATGTCATCGATTTGATTGAGACAATGAGAATCGCTGAAAACATTATTTAGGAACTTAAGGAAATTAGGGCAATGGTAGATGACGAATTTTATAAATTATATGTAATTGTTTAGTCAAAAACAGAGCTCTGTAAATTTAATATTTGCCTCCTCGACTCCGCGGCAAGGTAAGCCAATCGTTCTAATATTAATAGAGGGTCAGTTGAAGAATACTATAGGAGAAACTTCTTTATCCACCTCTTGGATCTTTTATTACTCAAATGAATGAAAGGTTCTTGATTCATCAGATATACTTACAAATCTGCAAATATTATTATCGGTATTAACAGGTAAAAAAATTAAATATTTGAAGTTTTTATTGTGAGGATGTTAAAATATCTCATGATACATTACTAGCTTCTTCTTCTTCTTCTCCGTTTTATGGCGATTTCCAGGTTTACCCGGGTAGGCCAGTTTTCCCTCTGATTTTTCTTTTCCATTTTTGACGGTCCTGAGCATCAATACTTGTAAGATTCAAGCTTCTCATATCCGCCGCTATCACATTTGTCCACGTCATCTTGGATCTTCCTCTAGGTCTTGATCCTCCTACTTCCATCATTGTGCATCTCTTTACCCAGTCATCTCTTGTCATACGTTCCACATGCCCAAACCATCTTAGTCTATTTCGTCGCATTACCATACCAATCATTTCTATACCTAATCTTGCTCGCAATTCCTTGCTAGTTTTTCTCTCTCTCAGAGATACCCCACACATCCATCTAACCATCCTCATCTCTGTTCTTTCTAATTTGGCTTCGTGAATTGCTTTCATTGCCCATGTTTCACCGCCATAAACTAAACAACTCCTCACGCAGCTTACGTAAACTTTCCCCTTTAACTTCAGAGAAATACCTGATTCTTCTATCTTTAGATTTTCCCCACCAATCATCACCTTTGTTTTTGATGCATTCATTTTCAGGCCCTTTGCTTCCATAGTCATCTTCCATTTACTAACTTTATCCCTCAATTCTCCCTCACTGTTTGCCATTAATACAAGGTCATCTGCATATAATATCTCCCAGGGAAGTCCTTCACGCATTTCTCTAGCCACCACATCCATTACTAAGATAAATAATAATGGACTCAGCACGGATCCTTGATGAAGTCCTACCTTCACCTCAAAGCTGTCACTATCACCATGATCCGTCCGTACTGCTGTTTGTGCTCCAACATACATTGCCATCACTGCGGTAACTAACCATTCCACACCGGATTTTCTCAAGGCCCATCTTGTAATCTCACGCGGCACCCTATCAAATGCTTTCTCCAAATCAACAAACGCATAATAGAGTTTCTTTTCCTTCGCAAGATACTTCTCCTGAATTTGTCTCACCACAAAAATTGCATCTGTCGTGCCTTTTCCCGATGTAAAACCAAACTGCATTTCATCAATTTTGATTTGTTCCCTTATCCGCTTTTCTAACACTCTCTCAAATACTTTCATTGTATGTTCCGAGTTTAATAGCTCTGTAAGACCCACAATCTAAAGGATCACCTTTCCCCTTGTATACTGGGATAATTATACTTCTTCGCCGGTCCTCGGGAATAGTACCTTCTGTGACAATCTGATTTGCTAAATTCATTAACCATTCAATCCCTAAATCATCAGAACCTTTAAACATCTCTGATACCACCATCGTTAAACCCGATGCCTTCCCTTTCTTCATCTTTTTCACTGCTCTCCTTATCTCGTCCTTGCCAAATTTACACCCTGGACCTTCTACCTTTGCACAACTAATATTATTATTCCATTCATTTTCTTCATTCAAAAGTCCTTTCATGTAAATCTTCCAGGTGTTCTTAATACCACTACTATCAATCGTCATTTTTCCTTCCATATTTTTCAAACACTTTACACCTATCACATCCTGCCTCTTTTTTGACATCTGTTTTGCCATTCTAACCATATTTCCAATTCCATCAGCGCATTTCATTTCTTTAGCAAACTCGTGTCTTTTTTCTTCTTGAGCCTTCGCTATTAATTTCTTAGCATTTCTTTTAGCCATCTTGTAAATATCATTATCACTATTTTCTTTGCTATTATACCATACTTTGAAACACCTCCGTTTCTCATCCACGGCTTTCGCTACCTCTGGGCTCCACCACCAAGTCTCCTTATGTCTAGGCGGCCCTTTTGTCCATCCACATACCTCCTCAGTTGTCATTACCCAAGCTTTCTTCATGGCTTCCCACTTGTCATTCACCCCAGATGCTTGTGCCACCTCCGCCTCCCTAATCGCCAATGCCATATTGAATTGACGTCTAGCATTCTCCTCCTTCAATTTCCAAACCTTCAGCCTTGGGACAAACTTTCTTTTAGTGACCCTGGCACCTTTAAGAGTGAGATCTCCTACAACTAGTCGATGCTGATTTATACATTCCTCTCCCGGTATCACTTTCACATTTTTTATTATACATCGATCACATCTCCTTAATAACAAGTAATCCACAACACTTTTGGTACTACCCGACTTATAAGTCACCAGCTTCTCTGATTCTTTCTTAAACATTGTATTACAAACAATCATATCTATAGCATCACTAAATTCTAAAATCCTCTCTCCTTCCAAATTTCTCATGCCGTAACTGAACCCTCCATGTACTCCTTCATAACCCTCACTACTCGCTCCCACATGTCCATTCAGATCGCCAGCCAGGATAATCCCCTCTTCATTTGCCAGTCTCGATGTCACCCCCAATAGACTGTCCCAAAATACATCTTTCTCTTCTTCACTTCTTCCAACCTGAGGAACATATGCCGAGATCATATTATATAGCTTTCTACCAATAATCATCTTGATAACCATTATCTGGTTGTCTAGCCTTCTCACTTCGACTACTTTGTCTACCAATTTCTCCGCAACCAATACCCCAACTCCAGCCTTACCATCATTACCTCCTTGCCAAAAGAATTTATATTTTTCGCTAGTCTTGCCAATCATTCTGGTCCCATTTCCTTTCCATCTAGTCTCCTGTATGCAGCACACATCTATATGTCTTCTGTGCAATACATCGACGACTTCTCCCGCTCTTCCCGTCATACTCCCAACATTCCATGTCGCGACCCTAACTCGATCACCCGTAAACTGGTTTCTCCACTTTTTATTAGGTCGTTTATGGCCGTCATAGGTTTCATTTTCATGAATAGTGGTTCCACCAGGTTTCCCATCCTTTTTTTTGTCGTAGGCGGATGAGGAGGCCCACGGGGTACTTTGGGCTGTACCCCGCCCATGCTTTGTTGTAACCATAAGGAAATTTTTGTAGCATGGTTTTTACAATCGGATGCCCTTCCTGACATCAACCTCTTTAAGTGGTTTTTACACCCCGTCGAGGAGACGGTGATCCTATTCTAGACCCAGATCACAGGGAACCTTTTAGACCTCCATTTGCCGCCAAAAGACGTTGCCACTCCCCCGCCACGATGAGGCTGAAGGTAGGATTTTGGGAGAGGATACATTACTAGCTGAATGCAAACTATGTATAAAAGGTTAACTGACGTTGATAATGTTCCAAAGAATGTCACAGATGCTTTGCATAATTTTAAACACATTTTAGATTATTTTCCTAATATATTAAAATTTTTATAACTTAGAAATTTTATTTTATAACTTTATCAATTAATTTATATAATTTAATAATTTTTGTAACATATAATCAGAATTTAATCCAATTATAATTTAAAATTCATTACTAAAATTTCATTGAAAACTTTAATACAATTATAAATTTAAATTAATTAAGTAAAATTTTATCGACTTAAAAAAAACTAAAAGTTTTCATTTCATCGATTTTAATATAAGTAAAAGTTACATTCTTAAGTATTCAATTATATAGAGCTTATAAAATAATGAATAAATAATAAATTTTATCCATTAATCATATCTTTCGAGATTTAATTCTTAAAAGATAAAAATCCTCATTAATTTGAAAATCTTCAAAACTACTTAAAATAAAATACCGGACATTAAATCAGTGAAAAACATTTTATACAAAAAAAATTTACACATTTTATATAAATGATGCACATGTCTTTAACAAATTAAACTTTTATAAACAAAAAGATGTATACTCTTTAAATTCCACAATAAAAATTATTATATATTTTGGCAATTCTACCATCTAGTACTTCAACCAATGAAAGAAAAAAACTTACCTGAAAGGTACTACCTCTGAAAATATGAAAGGGTTCGCCCTTCTTTATATACACAGGGTGTTTACACTAAGCGCCAAATCATTAAAAAATTAGATCAATCCCCAAGAAGATTAAATTTCACATTATAAATTTATAATATGCTTCTTAATTATATTTTTTTCATGAATACTTTGTATGTTTATATACATGCACTAGTTCTTAAGAATATTTTTGTGCATATCTTTATTTCCAACATTTAATTTTTATAATATAATATAATTTAAATTTATACATATCATATTTTATTTTTTTACAAAGTTATTTTTCGATACATTTATTTTAAAGATAGTAACTAGTTGCTAGTCCTAACAAATTTCTGAAACTTAAGATATCCTTGAATAACTTTTAGAAATTTTTTTAAATTATATCCCCTGATCTAATTTTATACAAAGATTTTAAAATAAAAAGTATGCATATCTTAGTCTCCTTAAAATAGATAAGGGTATATTCATTTTGGCATCTCTATTTGTTTAACCGTAAATTGTAAACATAAATGACTTTTAGAATATTTTTTTAAGGATGAAATGTCTAAAATATTTTAGACAATTTAAATAAATAAAATTTTCTTTTACATCTCTCTCAAAGCTATACTATAGACGACAATATGTTCGGATCGTTGCTTATATTATAAGCATATTGGCCATTCTTCCAGCACTCTTCATATTTAAAATCTTCAGGTATAACTTTTAATTGAGTTAAAACTCTTTTATAAAATTTTATAAAAACTAACTAAAATCCAATTATTTAGTATACAATTAGATCATTTTAAAGGGAATTGATATGTCAATCTCCCCTCCCCCTTCCCGTTAATTAACTAATAAGTTCACTTTAGAAAATACTTTTTGAAATTCATTTTATTTATTTAAAAAATTAATATGTTAGGTTGGTCAGATGTACCCGTGTTGTACTACACGAAAATCTTATGGTTTCATTTTTATTAAGAGGTATCACAGTCATTATTTTCGATAGTCTCTACATTTCGCAACAGAATAAATGGGATGAATCCATAGGCATATCCGCGGTTTAAATGTTATATTTTTTTTAAAAAATAAATAAGTTTATTATAGCATATATCCGCAAGTAGGTAGCTATTCATCCATTATTTTTATACTAACATCCTAACCCATATCTCTATAACCAAATAACCAGGGTTGTCAGATTAATTCAAATAAAAAATGGGAGAATTTAATCATAATTCAAAAAAAAAAATTTTTTTTACGGAATAAAATTAAAAATATTTTTATTCTCATTCATATTTTTTAGAAGATTTTATGCTATTAGATAAAATTTTATTTTTGTTACCTATTCCTTAAATTCATTCCAATTATATATTTAAATGATGTTTGATCATTTTCTCTAAAGCTAACATGGATAATCGATCACTATTTTTTCTCAGGAATTTTTTATTAGATTAAATATACCCTCTGAGTAGATAAATGTGGTAATGAGAAAATAATATTACATATTTTTTTAAAATTTAGAGCAATGTTTCTTTGAAAAAAAAGGTACTAACTATGATATCCTATTTTCATAATTCGATATTAAAATTTTAACTTTCTAAGTTGAAATTATTATCACGTGTCATAATTCTTAGATTTTCCTATTTTTTATTTGTAAATTCATATTTTTTTAAAAGAAATGATTTGTTTTAAATGAATTTATTAACTTTATTTTGAATTGAAATGATATGATTTTATCATGATCACCACATTTTATAAGAATTCTTACAACCAAGTCATAAAATTTATTGTTAAGTTGGAATTTTAAAGTTGTAAAAAGGAATAAAATTAGAAAATAAATATCTAATTAAGAGAAAGTTTTACTTAACTTATCCAAAATTATTAAGCTATATGGAATTGTAAAAATTTTAAAAAATTTAAATAACATTTTAAAAAATGCAGAATTATTTCAAAATTCTAAAATATCATTTTTAAATGGATAATAAACTAAAAACAAAATATCTTTTTATATGTAAATTAAAATAAAAAATAACAGTGAGTGCAAGTTTCTGGTTAAGTTGATTTTATTTTTATAAAAAATCGAGAGAAAGTATAAAAAATCGGAAAAAAGTGTAAATTAATAGACGGCGTATTTTGGGGTAATCTACATTAAAAAAATATGGAAGTTTGCGCTAAAATTTGGAGGTCTGGCAACCATGCTTTTAACTATAAAATCATCCATGAGGTTGGTTTCAGGAAAACAAATACTTGTCCTGTCGAGGATCGAATAAAATAAGTAAAATGGCTCAATAGGTGCCCACTTACCCATTTATTATCACGAATAATGGGCCCATAATTGTTGGTTATTTAATATCTTTATTAATCAATAGGTCACTCTTATAAATTGACGCATATATAAAATGAGGGACTTGTTTTTCATTTTGTATCTCTAAGAAATGTGTTCATAATTTCTATTAATAGTTTTTTGCTGCGCAAATACATTATATTATATATTTACAATAATCAATAATTATATTTTTTCGGTTTAAAAAATTAAAACCTAGGGTGTAATAGGGAGGGCACCCAGAGGTACGTCGTTTCCTGAAAACGAGTGAAAAAAATTATCGTTCCTTTTCTGGAAATTTTTATTAAAGTTAGATATTCCCTTTCTTTCACATTTATTTTATTGAATCCTGTCTGACTTTTTAATCTTGCCATAGTTCTAAATTGGCTGAAAGAAACAAGAATGCTTCAATTATTTAACTTAATATAAATGTTTGTTAATCTATTTACATTTTGTTTATATCTAAGTGTCCTCACGGGTTAAATATAAGCCTATGGTAGTTCTTATTACTTGTCTATAACCTTACAGCCTTATGAACCACTAAATTGAACATTATGAATGTATAAATCCCAATCAACTTAATAATAATATTTTTATTTAGTTATTTATAAATGTTAGATAAATATCATATTATTTTGCTTTTCAGAAATGGTGTAATTACTTCGCGTTTCTCAACAAATATCTTTTGATAACGACTTATTGTTGGATGTTTAACGAGGGAGTGTATCTGTACAACATATTAATATTCGCTTTAAATGTCAAGGATTCCATAAAATTGTATTTAGCCTTTGGTTGGGGTATGAATATTTAATTATTACATTTATCATTATTACAACGGTGAAATAAAAGCTTATTTTAAAAATTATTCATTAACAAATGACTTTTGTTACCTATTTTCTGAAAAACTTCTTTCCATCTATCTAAAATTATTTTATTCTTACTTAATGATTATATATAATCATAAGTATAATTATTATAGCCTAAAAATGTCGTCATCTGAATGGTGGAGTGCAGTATAGGGGTAAGCAATGGGCGAGTTTTTAACCCGAACACCGTCTGTCAATAGTTTTTTTTAAATTCACGCACCGCCCATTTATTAAACCCGCTAGCCCTCCCAATATTTAAAAATTATTAATAAATATAAGCCCATTCTGCTCATTACACAAAAAATATTTCAAATTAACCAACGCTCATTGTTTTACTAATATTTTTAACCGGCCCGAATGTTTAAATTTTATTTACCCGCTCACCCACGCCCATTCATAGGATGGACGGGATAAAACCCGCCTATTCCTCTTGTATATTATCCACACCTTTCTGTCTAAGAAAACTCAATAAAATATCATATACTTATACTAAATAGCCTTTATAAATTTTTACCACTTTCCAGCCTGGTTATAGTAGGTTTTTTAAATATTCTTTTTAGCCATTTTACGAATGGGGTTTTAAAATTGTTTTTTTTTTTTTTAAATTTGGTCATTTTGATTTTATTTGTCAATAGTTTCATAAGAAAATTTTAAATTTGAGAAGTCGTGAACATGGTGTTTTATGAAAATTTTAATTTATTGTAGTAAATCCTAGTCTGAAAAAAAGAAAAATTTGGCCATGAATATGAATTCTGGTTTTGTACTTTTCCAACCGGCATGGCTTGGGTTTTTATATAATACTAGCTGATATCCCGTCAAGAATGACGGGTAATCAAAATTTTCTCCGCATGGATAAATAACAAATTTTACCTTTATTTGACGATGGATGAATCAGAATAATAGTCAAATGAGAGAAATAGATTATCCGTATTCATCCTTCCAAGATTTCTATAAATTTTTAGAGAAAAGGCCAAATATATTATGAAAAATATGGAATAAAAAAAATATGATTTGTGAGTTATGAATTCTGATATTTATCAATTCTTTTAAGAAATTTTCCACATCCAGACGCAATGGTTTTTGCTCTCTCTCACTTCGTATAAAATCTACATTCTTCTCAAAGTATCATTTAAATGCTTTAAAACCTTCCTAAATACTCTTTTAAAAAAGGACCTGCCATAATAGATTCGAATCATTCATGGGGGCAAACCTAATTATCTCACAAAATTGTGGTGGTATCCACCCCATTGCAATGGGCTATTTAGAAGATTATTAGCAAAAATAATTGACATGGGTCAAAACCCAGGGTCTCTTATTAAGTATACTTATCAATAGGATTTGGTGTTAAGGGAGAAGGTATAGCTTCACATGCCATTTGTATTCCAAAATCCTCCTCCTAACATGGCTATTATCAAAGTAGACTTTAAAAATGCTTTCAATAGCAAATTTTGTGAACATTTCATAAATTGTTTTTATCCCAAATTTCCTGTTAATTCCTAGAGAAATACTGTAACATTAAAACTCTTTTATTCATTCCACATGTCATCGATTCTGACGAAAGGATCCAACAGGGAGCACACGTTCTCGTTTATTTTACCTTGGTATTCATTATCACATCCATTATCTTAAATCTAAAATTGATTTGGATATAATTATTTGACATCTTGATGATAGAACAATCTGTGATGTTCTTCCTAAAATAATTGGTTTTCAATTTCTTGAAACCAATTTTAAAAGACTCATTCTTAATTAATCCAAATCTGTTTCCATGATTACAATATACAAAACCCTCCTTTGGCAAAATTAAATTTTTTATTGAGTACATAAATAATAAAAATTAAAAAAAATAAGGAAGTTAATATAATTTAAAAAAAGTATACAAAGTTAGATTAACAAAAAAAATGCATTGCTGGGATTCGAACCCAAAGCCATCAGCTTCGTAAGCGACGCTCTTGCCGATTAGGCCACAGACGCTTTTCAAAGTTGACGATTTTTTAAATATATATTATAAATTGTGATACTAAAACTATGACACGGCTTTTATATATATTATTATACATAGATAGATATATGTTTATGAAGTAAGTATAAGATGGTAATGATAGATATATTTTAATGGATGCTTTGATGAATAAGTGTTTGATATGATGCTATAAGAATACTATTGGTTATTACGTAGTGTAAAAATTTAAAAATATAAGAATACCTATTTAATATTTTGAATTTTAAAATAACAACAAACTTTAAATCGTAATTATTTTATCTTCTATTTAATTAATTTTGCCAGATTAAGTAAAAAAAAATCATTACTGGGATTCGAACCCCATGACCTACACATTTGTGAGCGACGCTCTTGCCGATTAGGTCACAGACGCTTTTAAAAAATCGTGAATTTTTAAAATATATTTTAAATTGTGACTGTGACACGGATTTTATATTTATTAATAATAAACCCATTCCGAGTTTCCCAGGACTATCTGGGCAGGGTTAGGTTTTGATAAGAGTCTGCAGGTCTCGGTTATAGATATTTTAAGTAGTGATCTGCATCGGGCCTAATTTTTCAAGCCCGGCCCGAAATTTTTTGAAAAAAGTTTTGCCGGCCCGGCCCGAACCCGAAATTTTTTTAAAAAAGTTTTGCCGGCCTGGCCCGAACCCGAAATTTTTTTTAAAAAAATTTTCCGGCCCGGCCCGAATTTATTTAAATATATAAATTAATTTTTATAATTACTCAAAATAAAAGACATATGTTATATAGCGTTTAGTTTCAATAAATTAAATCAAAATTTTTTATTTTACATAAAATATTTAATATAAAATGATAAATTTAGATTAGATATATTTAATAAAATTTCCAAAGTCCGATCCGACCCGGTCCGACCGAATTTATTTAAATATATAAATTAATTTTTATAATTACTCAAAATAAAAGACATATGATATATAGCGTTTAGTTTCAATAAATTAAATCAAAATTTTTTATTTTACATAAAATATTTAATATAAAATGAAAAATTAAGATTAGATATATTTAATAAAATTTCCAAAGTCCGATCCGACCCGGTCCGAATTTTTTTTAAAAATAATAGACCTGGCCCTAACCCGATTATTATAAATAGAATTAGACCCGAGGCCGTTCGGGCCGGGCTCGGGCCGGGCCTAACTTTGCAGACCTCTAATTTTAAGTATAATTAATTGCCAAAGGAAAATGAAATAATTTGCAGATCATTATAAAATTTATTTGAAATTATGAGATCAAAACATTATTTAATCATTAATTTAAATAATATCTCAATTTATATTTTTTAGCTTCGGCATAATTTATAGACAAATATATAATGTTTCTGCCTTATTTTTTATGGATTTTCAAATTTTGGTTTTATCTTATTTTTTCAAAGTTCAAAATATAATCAGTAAATATTTGCTAAAACGATTTATTATATGATTTTTCAACATTTCCCAATTTAATTGATAGAAATTTAAATTTTAAAAAATCGACTCTGGTTAAAAAAATCTTACTTTTCCAGCCCAACCTAGAGTTTCTTTAAGCCTGTCTCGGATTTTATTACCATTTTATCGCCCGCTCCCAATCGCTAGGTCTCTGTAGTATATGATATCAAATTTAATATTTAAAATTTATTTTATGAAAAACAACCACTTTAATTATGAAAGAATTTGAAATATACGCCAAGATTAAATAAACCATTTTGGCCTATTCTATTTTAATCTAAAAATATAATCGAAATTTATAATAAATACAATAATATACGTTTTTGTTTGTTTTAGGTTTTCCACTTATACCTTTAGTGATATACGTTGGATTGAAATGGTCTCGCGACCATTTAGGGTGAGGAATTATATTTAACTTAATCATGTTTAAAAATTAGATTATTTTAAAATACATGTTTTAATTTTAGATGTTGGATAATGACGGCATCTCTTACCGATTGGGTCATAAATAGCATATGCATCATAATATTGCTCGTAGGCCTAATTAAATATATATACATATACACAAGATATAAGTTATATATACCATATAACCATTAATGTTAAAGGAGACTAAGATAAAAACGAGTGAAGGGCACTTAGGATTAGATTTTGGAAAGATTAAGGGAAGGGGATTTTTTTTGTAGTCCAAAAGCTGTTTATTTAGAAATATATTCGTTTCATAAAACTTTAGAGCTCACAAAGTGTATTGCTGTAGTTGGGAAAGGGCTTCAAATGCAAATAATACTAATATGTAATGAACTAGTGTGATATTCAAAATTTTATTTTATAATTAAATAACTTAATAAACAAAAGAAACATATTCTAATTCCAAATGGCCTACTTATTTTATTTCATTTTAAATAAAATATTACATTATAATTAAAACTTTGTTTTCATTTTTCCTTTTAGATCAATGTCATATTTTTGATTCAAATAATCAAGATTATCGTTGTCAAACTTAAATCTGGGCAACAAAAAGAACATCTTTGGTACAGGTTTGAAAAGAAGGATATATAGAAAAAAATTCTTAATTTTGTTAAATCCTCAAAAATAATTAGTTTTAATAATTATAAATCTCAATTCAATTTGAATAAGTATTTTTATGTTTGTTATAATTGTATATTTATAAATTTATTTCTATTAATTAGAAATATATTTACATAAACTATATTGAAGATTTAAATATTTTTAAAATATTCTTAATTTTACAGACAAACGCTCAAGGCCGTCTTATTTTTAGTGCCATTATTTGGAATCCAGATTCTATTAACTTTATATCGTCCTCCTTTAACAAACGGATTTTTGGAGGTGTACCACATCTTGAATTCGCTGTTAGAAGGGCTACAAGTAAGGCTTAAATCTTGCTAATAAATTTTATTTATATCTTATATAGGGATTTTCGGTTGCATTGATACTCTGTTATCTAAATGGAGAAGTAATTTTTTTTTTAAAAAAAAATCCGCTATATTTTAAATAAAAACATATAAAGGTAATAAATAAATTTCGAACCCGCTTAAGAAAGGAATCTGATGGGGCAAATTGTCATAGATCTCTAATACCCGGCAGTATCTCAAAAATTATTAATGAGCCAATACCATTGTGTACATAAAAAATCGTTTCGTTTTTAAAAAATCGTATTATATTTTTAACATTAATTTTTATTGTAATAAACCTTTTAAAATATTTTATAACTTTTTTTTTACTAAACAATTTTTTAATTCAATTTATCTAATATAATGTAGATTATAGATATTGATTGATATATGTAGCTATAAATGGATAATCATAATAAAACGTTATATTTATATTATCATAGTAATAATTATTTTTAAGCATTATTATTTCTGTCTTTTACTATTTCATTATACTAGAGACAAAGACATAAAATTTTGTTTTCTATAACAATTAATTAACAAGTTTTTACTATATCCGATATAATTATTCCTATCACCACAAATTCATATTTAATTTTGACAAGAATTTGAAGTATTGCAAATCAAATACATAAACATACTAATGTATAACCTATAGTGTTTATTAAGTTAATGAAACATTATGAAAAGACATTGCCAAAGAATATTTTTTGACAATAACCAAGATTTCATTAAATCCCCACGCGCACTATATTCCATATTTCACATTATGAGAATATAACTTTAGCCGGATTTTCAAATTTTCTTAACAGGGAATTTTTACTTATCTGAGTTCATAATAACTGTTATACCTTTGGGTTTCAATATTTCTTAAATACAGAATCTATCTCTATATATATTTTTTCATTATTTTGTATAATTTTTTTATAATAAAGTATACATTTAGGTAGTATTGTTAAAAGCTACTTTTAAAAGTAGCTCGCTATCGCTACCGCAGTTTTTTCAAAAGTTACTTTTTACGCTACTTTAGAATATTTTTTAGGTATCTCTATTTCCATAAACAAAAAAATAATGGTATAAAAATATCACCATAATTTCAAATATATATAATTTATTTATTTTTTATTGCATTTTAATAATAACATTTCTACCCCAAGTCTAGAGCGACGATCAGAAAGTATAAGCTATAACTGAATAATCGTTCAGCACTAGCACTTGAGGGCAATGCAATATTAAATTTAATATACATCTTTTTAATTTAAGAAAAATTATCTAAAATATACGAATCCTGGAAAAAAAAACCCGGAATTTTTTTTTCCTCATGTTTATCAAATTTATTTAAGACCTATTAATAAAGGCATATTTTTATTTGCATTATAAGATACACTCATCTTTATAAGGTATAGACAAATTCGTGTTTTAATTATATTAACAAGATAAAATGGTGATGTTCAAAGTGGTACTAAGAAAATACTCCCATAAAATAAATATATTTCTTATTTTTGGAAAAATTATTTTCTATACTAAATACAATGTCCATCTACAATATTAAGTAGACTAAATTTTGAAATAAGATATATTTATTTTATTGGTAAAATCATCATTATGTATTAAAAATTTAATATTCTTAATTTAGTTTGACATTGAATATTGAAATAAATCTCTCTTATAAAATCTGGAAAACTTCGCACCTCATCACGGCATTCCTTGTAAAGTTTCTTTAACCGAATCTGGGTATTATAACTGCGATTTAATTCTTGGTGTTCATCTACATACACGCCATCGTTGGTTTGGTTTCATCGGTAGCCATCTGGCATTTCATTTTTTAAGATTAATACCCAGATTGATGGGTGTTTATTTCCAACTTGTTTCTAAAAAAACGATGATTCTATCCTTTATATTGATTATTTGGGCGTTCTTCGCCATATAAAGTGCTCTGATTCACGTTCCAAGTTTCCGGAATAAATAGCTGTGATAAAAAAGCTTTTATTGATACTCTATTGACATAATTTAGAAATTTTTTGGATATGGCGATATTTCCATCTGTATAACATGTCGAATTTGCTATTAAATTTAGGAATTCATTCTTTGCAAACATGATTATACGTTCTTCAGCATATGAGCCATTATGAAATAATAAAATCTTTTTGAGTTCTAATTATTTATTAATTAGTTTTTATAATAATACTTGTTTTAATTTAGGGAAAAATCATATAATCCCAATATTCTTCTAAATCTTTTTTTTAATCTTAAAATAATTAAAAATCTTACTATAAATCTTTAATTTAAATAAATTATCTAACATTGCATTAAATTATTTTTATACTTTTATTTTATTTACCTGTTTTATATTAAATGATCTTACATTGAGTTAAAAATAGTAGCAAGTTTTACATTTTAGATGTTAAATACTTAAATTAAATAAGATTTTAAATTAAAAGATTTTTCTCTAAGATTAAATATATATGGTTTAGATTAATTATTTTAAAAAATCAAATTTATAAAAACCGGGAACGAACCTAAAAGAACCGTTATAAAGGCTAAAACGGAACGAACTGATAAAGATATCTTCAAAAAAACCGGAATGGAACAAAACCTTTTAAAATTTTAAACTAAAAACTGGAACAAACCTTTCCGCTATACCTAACGGTTTGAAACCCTGAATCTAGCACTATACTTTGGGAATCCCTAGTCAACATCTGGCTTTTATATCTAATATCAATTCCCTCATATGACCTTGGCCCAAATGTTAAATATTTATTTTCGCCAAATAAAAATACAGCTTTTTAGTAGGCAATATTTACCGATAGCGGTTGTAACAGGAATCGAAAACAAGAAGTCAAATTAAAATTCCAAAAATAAACATATTATAACATATATTAAAAAAGATTCTGGATTAGTTTTGATTCAACTTTATAAAAATGGTGTAAAGCCCGAGTCAAAATTGACTCATCTTTTTTCTTGAATTATTTGAAAAATCATTCCTTTTAAGATGAATGCCCAAAAGAAATTTATCATTTTTTAAATTAATACAAGTTCATTTTAAAAATCATTATGAATCTATTTTTGTATCTATATATGCTTGAAACACAAATCAATTGTTTAGAATATATTGATGAAAAATGGTATGAAGAAGCTTTATAGGGTGGTTTCTAAAAATTCCTTAGTGTAAAATAATCTCCTTGAAACGATAAAATCAGATATTATGAATTTTTGGGTATTGAATCATGAAATTACCGAATTTAGGGCATAAAATAAAAACATTCTTAGGAGATATGACGACCCACGATTTAAAAATTATTTATGGGTTCTAGTCCAAATAACTTAGGGTGGTAGTTAAGAAGTGTCTGGAATTTTCATTATATTAAAATTCAAACTATTTCAAAATTAAAAACTCCAGAGAATAATATCGTAAATGTTATATTTGAATGTTTATATATATTTTAAAAGGTTACGCTATTTGAATTATATATTATTATAACTTTCTTACATTTAATATTATCTTATGGAGGTCAATGTAATTGCATATTAGTAGTAGTTAAATGACATAATTATAAAAGACTATATATAGAAAACAATGGCTTCCATTATTAGTCACACAAACAAATGATGCAGCCCCAAAAGATAGACATGACATAAGATCATTTTTAGGTATATTAAACTATTATACACGGTTCATACCAAACTTACACGGAATCATAGCCGAATTACATAATAAAGCTTGTAAAAATGTTAAATGGAATTGGACTAAAAAAGATGATGCATTATTTGAAAAAGCAAAAGGAATAGTTTGAGCTAATACTATAAACAGATGCATCAAACCAAGGATTTGGAGCTGTACTCTTGCAAAAATATGATAATGGTAACGAATACCCTATAGCTTACACCTCAAGAACTTTACAAGATGCTGAAAAGAATTATTCAACAATCGACAAAGAAGCCAAGGCCATAGTAAACGGCGTAGAAAAATTACATAACTATTTGTATGGACGAAAATTTAAAATACGAACGGACCACAAACCTTTAATAAAAATATATGGGGATAACAGAGATTTAAACGCCTTAACAAACCAAAGATTGTTACGTTGGGCTTATAAATTATCTGCATATGATTATGAAATAATGTATAAGAATGGCGCAAGTAATATAATTGCAGATGCTTTATCACGAAACCCAATAGAGAAAAATGATAATAAAATAATAAGTGAAAATAAAACAGTGAAATATATACGAAATCTTACTTATGACACATTAACTTTATCAAGAAAAGAACTTAGAGATGGTACAAATATACAAAATCAAGCACCAGAATTACAAGCTTTTAGAACAAGAATAGGTGAAATAGAAAATGATGACGGTATCCTATTTTGGAATGGTCGCTTACTAATTCCATATTCACTACAAAAACGAGTTTTACAGATATTACATACAGGTCATCCCAGTATTACATCGATAATCCATTACGAGACATTATATATGGTGGGAAAAATTAGATAAAGATGCCGAAAAATTAGACAACCGCTGTTTTGGGTGTCAAAAACATCGCAGAGATATACCAGAACTTGCCATATACCCATGGAATCCGCCAGCACAACCCTGGAAAGGATACATTTAGATTTTGCAGGACCACTAGACGGATTTTATTGGCTGGTAGGAATCGATGCATATTCAAAATGGATAGAGATTGATAGAATCAAAGATACCATAAGTAAAAATTTAATAAATAGATTAGAAAAATGTCTTACACGATATGGTGTTCCACGTCAAATTGTCACAGAATGGTCAATGGTGCAAAAATAAGAATTATGGGGAGAAGACTAAATACTTTATTAGACTGGGTGAAACCATCAATAACTGAAAAATTAGAAACCTCTGTAGTGGATAAAAAATCCACTTGAAAAAGGATGGCATGAAGGAAAAATAATAAATCAACAAGCAAAATTCTCGTATAACGTAGAAGAAAAAGATAAAATAGTACGAAAACACGCAGATGAACTACGAATAAGGGAAGAACCAGACGAAACCAAATCAATAATACCAATTAAACCAAGTCAAGAAGGAAGGCAACCGCGTTATCCAACAAGGGAACGAAAGCCAACAAAAAGATTAAACTTGAACTTGGTAATAAAAAGATTGATAGACGATCTTAACTTGGTGGGAAAGAAATGTTATATTTGAATGTTTATATATATATTTTAAAAGGTTACGCTATTTGAATTATATATTATTATAACTTTCTTACATTTAATATTATCTTATGGAGGGCAATGTAATTGCATATTAGTAGTAGTTAAATGATATAATTATAAAAGACTATATATAGGAAACAATTTTATAATAAAGAATCTATTGTTTTGACTATAAAAGTAAAAATAATATACTTAGAAAATGAGGCATGAACTTAAGTGAAAACATTAAAAAAATACAAATATATATGGATAAAAAATATTAAGAACGGAATGTTATGCATTCTTAGGGCACTTAGATAGTTACCTCAAACACCGCGATTTGAGCTGATTGCATAATTTTAAGAGAAGATCAATGATCCCTATTGATCTGGGTAATTTTCTTTCCTACTTTAAAAAAATTGTATCTTGGAGACCTTAAGGATAAATTAATTTTTAATATTACATTTTATTAATAATTATTAGATATGTAAAGCAGTGAAGTAAATCTATTTTAAAAAGGATAACGCTATCGCTACCAAATGAAATAGCGTGTTATTTTCCAACACTGACAGGAAGTGAGGTGTAGGAGCATCAATTTTTGTTAGCTTTGAAATGCTTTTAAGAAACTGCAAATTTCATAAGCGTGAAATTTCATGCCTTTCCTCTAGTTATGCCACTGTCATGTTATATATATATATATTTATCCTAGCATATGTAAAATATAGGGGTAGACAGGATTTACGGGAGGGGGGCACTATTAGATTGGGATTTCCCCCATCAATATTATAGGTCTTTAGATACTTATTGCAAACCTTTGGCTATGTTATATTTTATATAAATAATTTGGGTTTGTCACTTTTTAAAATTTACAATTAGTTATCATTTAAGAAAATTATTAATTTTTAGTTATTTTTCTTTCAAATTATTGTTCATAGTGATATATTGTATAATTCCTTTAAGGAGTTGGGGGTGAGGGTTGTGTGGGGGGGGGGAGGATTTTTATTAGCGTAATTTACGAGAACAGACGAATTTCCGATGAGGGGAAAAAGTCCCCTCATCCCACTTCTATGATATAAATTTTTTATAAATTCTAATATTTGTGTATTGCATTTTTTTATTCAAAATAATGAATGAAAAATATTTAGTAATATTTTATCCCATTTTTTTAGACATACAAAACTATTTTCATTCTTAAATTTAAAACAAAATTTCGATATTGAAAAAAAAAATAACATGAATTATTATAAAATGACTATTGGTTAAAAAATAATAATAATTAAATATCAACCAGGATTTGAGAGAAATAAATAAAAACAAACATCCCATTAATTTATTTAAATTTATAGGGTGAAATTATGAATGATGTTTGATAAATGCCAAAATATCATTTTAAAAGAAAATTTTAATATAAATATATATATAAATGGTTGATATTTTGTATAAATTTACTACAAAATAATTGTTAATAATAGATTTATTACATACTAAACTATATTTATCATAAGTAATAAAATACCGAAATATTTTAAATAATTTAAATGTGGTGCCATTTTAGTTCTTTAAGAGATCATTATTGAGAAGAAAAAGCCTGAAATAAGTAATCCAGTTATGATTGAATTATTTTAATGACTTTTGGGTGGTGGTTGTTGTAATTTATATAAATCCTTGATTGCCTGAGATATCCTTTTGATATGCCCGATTTTGGTCACTCCCAAATCTTTAAAATCTTTCCTCTCTAGATCCAATAACTCCTTCCCCCGAATATCGTGTTTGTTGAAAGAATCCTGGTATTCCGGAAGTCCCATCTCAGTCAACCACACACAAACATCGTGACAAGACCAGTCTTTAATTAGTTTGTTGGCAATAGGTAGTGCATTAGGATCATCGACGGCATCTATTTCTATAATAAAGCTTTCTTTTTTCTTAGCGTCATAAATGGGATAGCTTTTTTGAGACTCGGATATATGTTTTTCTTTTTTAGCAATAGGGGCTTTAACCTTGTTCGGAACTGAGGAGCAAGCTAAATTTTGAGGCTTGTCTTTATTCAGAACATTGATAGGGTATTTTAAACAGAAACCCATCTCCTGCAATTTATCAAGGTCTTGTCGTAAATTTTTTTGAGCCTGTTGAAGTTTACCACATAGGGCTGGATGCTTTCGTTTAAAATCATCATGATTGCTAACGAAATCCATCACAGTTTTACTCAATTTTTTTACGGAACGAATCCAATCTGAAACATGATTCCTTAAATTGGGTAATTCCGAATTAAGTTTCCCGTTGGGACAGATATTGTTGAATTGTAAAATAACTTCGCCTAATCCTTTTTCAATGTGAGTTCTAAAAAGTTGATCAATATGACAGGATTGCCGAGCGCAATCTAAAAACAAAGTTGAAGTATTTTTAAAAGTCTCCAGGGCGATGAATTCTTCCTCTATAATGGCCGCCACTGTCGAAATACGTTTAATAAAGGGAGAAGCTATAGAATGCCTGTGTTTTAGGTCTCTGAGGGGACTCATGGCGCTGAAAATAGACTTTCTGGTAGGAGAAGTGTTGTGGGAGATTCCTTCGCTGTGCAACGAAGAAGTAGGGGGTGTTGTATTTTCCCCATTAGAAATTAAGGCTACGTGAGAATTCCACATCTTGAGGATAGCTTCGAATTCCTTATCCCTGACTAGCATCTGAGCCCTATTTTTATGAACGATCTGGATACAGCCAGGTGGCTGAATCCAAGCTTCGCCATCAACTTGCACTGGCACGCCGCCTCCCATGGATAAATAATCGTTGATTTTACTTCCCTCTTCGCCAGAAACCTTGCTTTCATTGTAAGCAAGGTGATGGCTATCCGTGATAGTAATTTTGACATGCCTACATTGGGCGATCCTGTGGTGTTGAATGTTGAGAACTTTACTCATAGCCAGCTGGTGACTACCGAAAACTGCCACTACTTCTAAAATTTTGTCATCGAAAGAAGGTGACAGGAAAATATCGTCTTCCTTTTTGCCACCCCAGAAGTTAGTCCCGCCGGCATAACTAGATATATTCAAAATGACAATACCTTGCAAACTTGGTAACGGAATCCGTATGCCATCGCACTCCAAATGCACCTTTTGTTCGAGATTTTTGAAAGTATTTTGAAGTAATTCCTTAGTGCCTAAAAGGCCGTACCACATCATGTTTCTCGTCCGACTGCATTTGTCGGGGTGTCCTTCCCGCTTATTATGGAAGTCTAAAGATATTTTGGCATCGAGCCCAATCCCAAAATAATTGTTCATGACACATTTCTCCTTCATAACGTGTAATGGGAAAGTGTCGTGATCAAGTAATGGAAGAGCAGGAGCGCACAGCGCGTCGGCATTTGCCAGCAGCACTTGTCCTATCAAATTTCCAGTGATAGATGCACATAAGCTTTCGTTCACGGCAGAATAATTGATCCTGGGTATATCCCCGATGACACTACTGTTTCCGCTTTTATCGCTGGTGTTAGTTGGCTTTTGTTTGGAAGAGTTTTGATAGGACGAGTTACCACCTATGGAGGAGGTCGTTTCGTCCATCTGATCATCTTGAACAATTGGCCTAGAGTTACGTTTGCGCGTATAATAATTATAATAGTTGTAATATTTTGCGCGATCCGTCACGGATGAGGAAGATGAGTATACGGTATCACCTTTACTAATACTCAAATTGCCGCTGTCAGGGGACGATGCCGGAACGACTAGCGGTTGAGCGAAAGATTCGGAAGAAAATAATAACCCTGATCTGAGTGTTTTGGGGCTCAATCTTCCCGAAATTTTGGCCGGTCCTATGTGAGGAAATCGGAACAAGGTATGGTAGGAGGTCTTGCTCCAGCGTCTGATGATATTATCTCTATGGCTATGATTCTTTTTATCCGATGCGGATCCGTAATCTACGGTAATCTTATTCTTATCCCTATCTTTGAAAAAAGCGTTATTATTATTGATTTTTTGATCAAAGAGCATTAAAGATACTGTGCTGGCTTTCTTTTTGCATTTAATAGGACTTTGGATTTGTAAAAGGTTTTCGGCACTGATAGCATCGTGAACCATTGTCATATCCGGCTTCAGGCTTTGAGATCTCAATCCTCTGTCTCTGTATTCCGGATCGGAAGCAGTTGCTGCTCGTCCCATAGATTCAACCCCTTCTGTGCTATCATACATGTTTTCTGCTGATTTTTCGTTGCAAAGAGAAACGTAGTTTATATGTGTGCCAGGTACGTATAATAAGTGCGGGTTGGAAGCGTGAGATGATTCCTGGGTAATCTTATTGACGTTAGTAGCAGAGGAAGACGAAGAATTAAGAGACGTTATGGAAGATGAAACGGAGGAAGAGGAAAACATAAGTTTCGCACTCAAGTGATTCGTATCTACCGTTTGACCCGAAGTATTGGAGTTAGCATTCGATATTGATTCCCGGGCGATATTCAACGATTTGTGAACGTTGATTATATCTGGAGAGGGGGAGAGTGAGGCGGTGGAGGACAAATCTTGTATAAATACGTGTGGTATGATCATGTTCTTATTTGAGTCATTATTGAAAGGCATATCACGTAGCCCGTCTTCACTTTTGCTATAATAATTACCATTTTTAGAGCCGGTTATTAAGGCGTCAAGTTTTTGTATGTTCCGTTTCAAACTATCCAATTGAATAAGCAAGGAAGCCCTGAATTCTAAGATGGAAGTGGCGACATAATGCATTTCGTCATAATCATCGGATTTCTGGTCGAAATTAAATTTGGCAGACGGTTTTTGGCTCAAAAATACTGAATCATTATCTTCTCCTTGTTCAGAAGCATCTCCGTCATAGTTTGAGCCGGAAGGTGTTCTACTCTTTGAGAAAGGAAGCCCGGTCAATGCGCTATTTTTATCGGATGGCAACATGAGAGATTTTGTGGAGAACAAATCCTCTCCTGTTATTTTAGTTCCTTCCGTCGTAAGATTATTTTTTGCAGACGTGATCATACCTCCATCATCTACGTTAGCGATATCCCGATTATCGTTAATATTTTCATCAGAAAACAACATCATATCTTCGAACGAAGAAGAAGATAGGACCATATTTCTTTTCCTCCTCCGCTCTTTAATTTCGTGTTCGTTATCGCGTTTTGGGTCAATTATCTGGAGAGGGGGGCCATTTTCGTCGTTAGAAGCACTATTATCCTTTAAAAACTCCCAGACCGCTTCATCATTGTCATCTCTATCCATCGATAAAGTACCTTGAGAATGTGCTTGATTCAAAATTTTGTTGTCTAATTTTATCATTGCCTGCTTAGCATTATAGGATAAGGTATCGGGACAACTATAGAAATGATCGTAATTTATGATATGATTCGAAATTTTGTCTAAGGAGTTAGTATTAACGGGTGTAGTCTGGTTAATTTCATCTGATTGATTATTATGAATTTGATGATTAGCTGGTATGATAGTTGCGTCAGATGAATTATTAGAGCCTTGTGCGGATAAAGGTGGATGCAAGCTTAGGGCAGAGTTTTCGGAGGGTAGCAACTTGAATTTAAAAAAATATATACATAATAAATAAATTTTGCGTTATATTAAGAAAAGAGACCAAATATGAGATCCAAAAGGCATTTAGCTATTTTTTAACAATGAAGGTGTATAAGAAATATCATAAGCCTATATGCTAGGTATGCCCACTGCATAATATCTGATAATTTAGTTGCAATGGTGAAAAGAATGTAAGTTCGCGTGTATAAGCAATATTGAATTTATTTTTAATTACGTTAATATTTATCTTTCCTTCCACCAGACTTACATCTATCTTGCACGTCTCTAATTCTTTGTCATTGAGATTTCTGGGTACCCATATATCATCCGGATGAATGAATGATAAGGATTGACCATCGTATAGATTACGGTTGAAGTCCTCAAAATTTTTAGTATCTAAGTTAGTCACATTATCAATATGATGCAAATTTTTGGTCTCGATATCATCGTTTGTATCTATGTAACTTATAGTCGTGTCGATGTTTACAGGTTCGTCCGGGTAATTTACAGTGGGTTTGTTTATGACTATCGAGGGAGCCTTTTGCGCTAAATTTGAGCGAAAGTTTTGGTTCGTTTGAATATAGAAAGGGGAATCACCTTTATAAATAATTGTAGTGATTATTAAAGTTTTTATTGATATTTCTATGTAAAATTTTTATATATAATTAAACCGCAAAAATAATCAACTCGACTTCACTAGACCTATTATATAAGTCCCTTCCACAATTATAAATATTATCAAACGAACACATATATTGACTAAATTAACCAATAAGAAAAAGTCCTATGGCAATCCTACGGAAGTTTTACACTATCATTACATTTTAAGTTAAATTTATAACAGTTATAAAAACTTATATATATTTTTAAATAAAATTTTCTATATGATTCAAATATAAATTACAAACGATCGATTTACTAGCAAATGGGGAAACAAAAATATTTTATTATTTAAAATTTTTAAATGCGTCAGACTCAGATCTAATTTTTTCAATGGTATCAATACCAGGTATTTTATTTTTTATTTACCACCAAGTCCGGTAGGGGATTCTAACTCTTTTATACGTTGTGAAAACCTAATTCAGTGCATTTTATTAGTATATATTATCTTGATGAAAACAGAACAAAGATAAATAATCTCATTGACAATTAAATTTTGAAAACAATTCAAGATCAATCGCAACCTATTCATCAAGAAAATGTTGCGTAATTCTTACATTTAGAAGTTGAAAAGTGCAAATCTTCAATTTTGGCCAAAATATTTTCGAATTTGGCAATTATGTCACGCAATTTGGCACGTAAATCCTCGATAGACTGAATTTGATTCGTTGTGTTGGCGAAATTAAAAGTATCTGTTAACGTTATTTGTAAAAAAATATTTTAGGTAACCCCATTCAAAGGTTATTACATCTCTATAGCGACCTCCTTTGACAAGAAAAAAAAACATTTTTTCCGAGAGGATGGTATGGTGAGGAAAATACGAGCATTAAATATATTTCCTGTAACCAAAACCATTTTATTTTTAAAATAAAAAAATCTGTCATAATTTATCTTCTAAGATCTTTTCATCAAATTCTTAATATATATTATTTTTTAAAAAAATTAATGTTTCCCCATTACATTCGTATTCCGCAGAAGCACTATCGTAATTTTCATCGTCTCCCGCCATGTACTTAAGCTCCTGGCTCATAAAATCGCAGCATTCAATCAACGAATCTATCTGTTTATCATAATCGCTCTTTTCCTTCTTTCCATCATACTCCTCAACATCATTCTCGGTATTCGTGAGCGTAACGTCTTTATCGATGATACCGTATTTTTTGTCCTTTGCCGATATCATCGATTTCCGCTCATTTATTTCGCCGTCTTTTATGGAGATATGTTCTATTTAACAAACGAGAATGTTTTTATTATTTGATGATAGATATTAATATAAATTAATATTATCTGGTTGCTTTATTAGCAAATTAAATTATATATGAAAACAAAATTTGCATCTTATAAAAAGAAATCTAAAAATAAATATGGAACGCAATAAGTACTCTTTTTAAAATATCGTATATTTTTCTTTTAGTTACACCCACTCTAAGTAACTCTAGCGACGAAACATTTTTTTAAAATAAAAATAGAAAGAAGAAATTAACTAATGACTCTTTCAAGATTTAACAAATTGTATTTCTAGTCATGCCAAACCTATTTATAGGCTCTTAAGTACTTTTTTCCTAAATCTTTTGCAATTGATCATAAAGCATTGCTTCAAATCGATAATTATTTTAATGGCTAAATAAAATCAATTTTAAAATAAATGAAATATTCAACGACTTAACAAAAAAATAATATAGAATTTTCAATTCAATTCTTTTAGAATTTCTAACCGCGAAGAAATTCGTTATTTAGTTTGAGAGAATGAGAGAATTGAGATAGCAGGACGGCAGAGGTAGAGAGATTCGAGAATATTTCCAATTTGGTGCGTTGTAATAAAGTAGGATATGAAGGGGAAGGACAGGAAAAAGGAGGGGGTTCCAAAGAGAAAGGAGCAGGTGATATGGGGGATAATGGACCAGTGTCATTATCGTCCTGGTAAACCATCACGCTCCACCTGTTGCATATATTATATATAATAAATTAATTTTTCAAAAAAATATAGTTTTATAAAACAATTAAATAAATATGTCATTTACAAAAATCTCTATAAAATATTTTATTTTCTTTAAAACCCTTTGAAGGGGCTATAAAATGGACGAATAGATAGGATTTCGGTTATAGGGTTATTATAAATTAAGGTAGCTCACCAATCTCGGTACAAACCAACCTTAAAATATTGAAAGCTCAAAGTTTTAAAATTATTATTTTTTAAATCTAAAACGATTTTCTGAATTGTGTAATCTGTCTAACACTCTAATTAGTGAAATTATGGATCACAAGTTATATTAAATAATAATTAAAATACCTATCTAGCATTTTAACAGAAGCTCGCTCAAATCTCTCGATGAGTGTACTTAAGGGTATGTCGTCATCGAACGAGCTACCCCAGCCTAACACACGAGATAAATCGTTACCAGTTCCTAAGGGTAATAGGCCGACTTGACACTGGAATTTTTTTTATATGAAATATAAATTAAAATTTTTTCTTTGTTTCTTTTTTCCCCTTTCTTTCTTTCTTATAAGGGAAAGAAACGTTCGTAGCAGATATGCACCGATGCTACATAATATTCAATATTAGACAAATACTTTTGATTTTTTTTACCTATACTATTGTCTGATACCAAATTATATTTTAAAAAAATCAGATTATAGAAGCATAGATATTGGTTAGAAAAAATTGGTATCTGCAGAATATCAAATTTATTATCTGCAATTTGAAATTAGGGTCAGGAATGTTTAACGCTAAAACTTAAAAAGATGGATACATATGTTTTGTGTGGATATGTTATAAAATCGGTGCTACTCTGCACAATAGTGACCTGTACTTCAAAAAAATGAATATATATTTAATTATCGATCCATATTAATTTTTATACTTTGGGTAACAAGCGTAAATTGTCAATTTCATTCAATACCCAGCTAATACTGCCATCCCCTCCACATATGAGAATACGAAAGGGCTCGAATTTACGAAATAGTTTTAATCTGGAATAATTTGTAAGTCATTTAATGCCATTAAATAAACTATCATAGAGGAGGTATATGTGGGAACCAGGGTGTCGAATCGTTAATTATAACGGCTGGGTTCCATTCTGATTATTAATTTAACATCTTATATCGGTTTATTCAATTTTGGTCTTTTAATTATATCGGCTTAGAAATTCATATTGATTCTTTTCCGTTCGTTATGGCTTTTATAACCGAATATTCTAATTTTAAAAAACTTAAGAATAAAAAAAAATAAAGTTGAATTTTATTATTTTTATAAAATAAGAATAAGAAATAACAAATTAAGTAACATTAAAAACCTTATATATTTATACTAATTTTTTTTATATAAATTCCATTAAAATAAAATAACAGTATTTTAAATTATGCTATTCAATTTTGTAATAAATAAAAATATGATTTTAAAAAAGAACCGGTTTGAACCTATTTATAACGGTTAGGTTATCTCCATATGAGATTTTTTTATAATGGTTTGGTTATGTAATGGTGGTGCATTTGCGGTTCGATACCCTGATGAAGTTTATCTCTCTATAAAAATTTTCCAAAAATCGAGAATGTTCAGATTTAAATTCGAAAAGGATTTTGCTCCTTCCAATAAATTAAATGATACATATATATATTTGTTGAATATAATTCAGCTTAGTGTTTTAATAATTATTATTTGTTGCTGTATCCTCAAAAGTATAAATAATTTGTTTAAGAATATTAAAGGAAATTTTAAACAATTAAAATGTTTTAAAATAATTATGTATCATTAAAGAAAATTTGTTTTCACAAATATATTAGAAATATTGTTATAAAAATTGTAAACAAATGATGACTTTGTAATTCAAGAATAGCATTTTAGCCGAAATAGTTAACTTATTTAATATAAGTTTATAATTTACGATTTCAATTGCCTAATTATAATTAAAGAATGCTCTAATAACCAAATTATTGGAGGTGGGCGATTCGATTTTAAAATTAAAATCTTTGACCTGGATTTAAATTTTTAATATTCTCTGATTTGTCAAAATTCCTATTTGGTCGGGAATTTAAAGCAATTATTAATAAAACCTAGGCATAAAAATTAAAATTATGTTTATAAATATTTCATTAGTAGATATGACATAAAACATAATTAACCCAAATACAGGTCCACCGTTTAGCAAATCGAATACTTGAATAGGGTTGAGATATTGTTTAAACCTACGAATTATCTTGATTCCCTGATAAATTACATAATCATTTAAATTTTCGCTAGTTTTAACTACTATCTGTGCAATTTCTTATAATATAGAAGTAAGTGAAATTTTTTTATTTAGGTATGTTTAAAGAAAACGCTTTGAGTGCCATACGTCGCTGGTTTTAAGTTGTTGAGTCAGATATCTCAAATATTATTCAACAATATAGCTAATTACACCTTTTATAATATTCAAATAAAAAGATAAATTGAAAACGGTATTAATAACCTGTTTATCCCCGGCCTTTGAATTGACGAACACTATCAACGGACTGACTCCAGTGTATTCTGAGTTGTTATTGGCATTACTGTTCGGATTGGAATTCTCATCTCGATGACTGATATGATGAAACTCGTCGTCCAAATCATCGCACATGTCGAGTTCTTGGCTACCTCCGTGCATATATATAGGTTGCACGATCGACATTTTATACGGGCCCAAAGTGCAGGCTTCGGGAAGCAAATGCTTGCAATTATTGTGAATCTAGGGATGAAGAGAAAATGATGAGGGAAGAAGGGGTGGAATATGAGTAGAACAATTTATTTATACATGTAAAACTAAACTCATGGGCGCAAAGTTTTAAACTTCAAAAAAAAATTCCTCCCGTTCTTCATATTTAGAGAATTTCTTCTTTCTATTTTAAAAAACTTTTAGTAAAGTAAATTAGGTCATGACATGGACTTTTAACAGGGTGGGTGAACGAATAGTCATTAAAAGGGAGGCGGGTGAGGGGGGGTGTGTATCCACTCAATAAACATATAGCATCCATTTTATAAATTGAATTGATTTATATTCGATATGGGGGGAACTCATTGTCATTGCCTGGGGGGGGGGAGGCTAGAGGGTTTAAATTGGGCTATATTTTAATTAGATTTATTAGGTGGATTACCAAGTTTGAAAGCAATGTATATAAATTATATATTGTTAAATAATTCAAGGGAATGAGAAAATTTAACTAACTATAGCTTGAGAATTTTTTTCATCGTTATTAATTTTCTGTTGAATCAATTGTTTTCTTACAATTAATGTTTTTATTGATGCTTTCTTTCTTCCTATTCCACAATCATGTGCAAATTTACTTAAAAAATATCTATAACTTTTTTAATTAAAAAAAACCATTTCAATTTTTTTATTTTAAATTTAATGAGAAGTTATCTTAAATAATTTATAAACTGCATTGCAAGACTATTAATGAACGATTTTATTTAATAAATGATTTTTTTTAAAATGAACCGTATATCGACACCACAAGCATCTCCAATCTTGCAATCTTAAGACACTCCCACAATTTTTGTTGCATGTGGAACATTTTGAATGAACGGGTAAATTACCTTCTACCCATTGGTGAGGCATTATAAGATTCTTTAATTGGTTAATTTTATAAATAAAGTTATAATATTTATTACACGTGTTTAACTTAATTTAAAAATTGTATCAGATAAAGGCATTTATAAAACTAGGATTACAAATAATTTAATAAAGAAATTAATCGATAGCATCAGATTAAAACTTATTCATTTATTTATAAGATAATATTTTAATAAATAAGTAGCGCTGTAAAGTAAAGCTTCCATCTAAAGAGGAAAGAATATTCGTTATGTTATTGAAAAGGAAAGAGGAACGCGTTATTTTTTTTTTAAATTTTATAAATTAAATAATTTGATCAATTTCAGCTGAGTTTTCAGACAAATATTAACAAAGTTTTTACACACTTTCTTTTATAATTTTAGCATAACTTAAAAGTAACTCGATAAATTTCTAAAATAAGGGTAACTTGTAAAGAGAGCCCTGCAGGTCGGCCTGAAGCCGGGTTTGGGCTTAAAAATTTTTGGATCGGGCTCAAGTCTTAAAAAAAAATTTCTCAAAATAAAATCATCATTTATCTATGATAAGGACAAAGCAATTAGTGATTTTCATTTCATTTTATATCTCGACAAAATGTATAATGTATAATAATACATTGTCAGCATCTTCAATGATGTATTTTCTCATAGAAGCTAATGTTGTCCATTTACAATTGTTGATAGCTTTTATGACGCATCTTTTATGACACTTGAATTTACAAACTTTATTGGTATAAAATGAATAAATGTAGAAAACAATAAAAATAAATAAATAATTTTAAGGAAATAATAATGGTTTTAAATAGCCATAATATGCTTGCTTGCTATATTTCTTTCTTTCTTTGAAAATGTAAAATATATGCCAAGTTATTTAGAGTATGCAAAAAAAGTATGTTCCGGTTTGGATAAGTTTGCATTTGTTGCCTAGTGTTGGAAGCATATATTATATAGTATTGAATATACTTTCGCAAGATAAGCCATGGAAGGTAACGCCTGATAAAGCTTCTCGACATATGTTGCAATAGGTTGGTCGGGCATGAGACGAGTTGTACCAATTGTGTTGACCGGTCATATTGATAGGTGTTATGGTTTCCTTAAATAATAAAAAAACTTCAATTTTTCCCCCATCTTTTCTTGTCTCCTTTATTTATCTTTCTTTCTCTCCTTTTTTTTTCCTTCCATTTTTCCTTTTTAATTTTCTTTTTTATCATCCATAATTAATATCAATTAGTTGTGGTTGTAAGTTGAAGGTAATTTTGTTCTAATGTTGATATCATTCGAATATTTTTAATAAACGTTTTTTACTCATTTATAATGATAGCTTTAAATAACTAAATATTTCATAGTAACAATAAAGGATCCTGAATATAAAGGAAGACAACCCACCGAACCGGTTTACAAATCTGATATGATTGCCACTATTATTATTACAATATTTTTATCAATATCTAAAGTGCTAAATCTTATGTGACAAAACTAAATTTTATTTTGTAATCATATTTCATTACTTTATGATTAATTTTTATTTTAACCCCGTAAGTTAATTAAATATTTATTCGAAATTAAAGTCTAGTAGTCGGGACTCAAAAAATTTGTCTCTTGGAAAGTATTTTTTTAAAACTAATGCGCACTCTGAATCTGTAGTAATTGTCATGCGTTGCAAGTATTTTAAAAATTTTCCAAATATTTATTACAAATTTGAATCAATAAATAGCGAATGTAGTCGCATTATAATTAATTGAGACATGTCAAAAAATGTTTATACATAATTGGTTGCATCAAAACGGGAATAAATGAATTTCTCTTCAAGTGAAAAATTTACTTTCATTTTTATTTTAAGAAAATTTAATAGTTTACATCGATATATAAGTATATCAAATTATACCAACATGAGAAATAATAATAAAATGAATAAATTAAAGTTATTTTGTTGGTCGAATTCCGAGAAATCAAAAGTTAATCTCAAAAAATGTTTTAAAAAAGTATGATCATGTAAAATAATCAATTAATTCTTTTCTTTCTTTATTTCTTATTTTCTTTAATTATTCATTCCTTTCTTTTTTCATTTATTCTTTCGTTCTTTCCTTCTTTCTTTTACATTTTTCGTAAAAGTCTTAACTTTAAAAATAATCTTTTTTTTTAATTAGATATAATTATTATTTAATCCTTTACATGATTGTTAGTTTTTACGTTAATATTTTTGAAGAGATTCATCCATGTTTCCATTTCTTTCCTACTTTCCGTGGCTATAACTATCGATCTAGATGGCGTAATTATCTTAAAAGGTAAATAATTTTTTTGTGATAATGATTAATTACATCTAATAGTTATTTTTCAATTATTTTGTAAAAATATAAATGATAAGGGGACAATTATTTTTATATAATGAAAAAATTCAATTTATTTGACAAATTAATTATATAAAAATTGAATGAGTTTTTTTTTTAAAAAATAGATAGATTTTAATTTAGAAATCTATACTTCGCGATGAATGTTTTTTTTTGTTTGGTTTGATAAGGTAATATATCATAATTAATAAATAAATTATATTTAAAATTTTATATTATATATTATTTATCAAATATAATTTTATAATAAATTTTCTCCCTATACTCCCCCCCCCCTCCCACTACAGAAGAATTTAAAAGAAAAATTGGTAAAAGTTAACAAAATTATGGATACTCCTATGTATCAAAGGCATACAAGAATAGGATTCGTTTGGAATGTCGAATTAAATAAGTGCTTATTCGTATTCGCACGACTCATCAAATATTCGATTCAATAAAAAAATTCTTTTAGTTTTCAAGATCGAAAAAATTGATCAAATTTTGCATAAGATGATAGATTGTGAAAATAAAATTTTAAATAGAAAGAAACATGTTTCCGAATAATTTTGAATATTTTATCGATAAATATTTCATGTAATGAAAGAGAATATTTTTACTAAAAATTTTATCCATCATTTGTTCGTTCTGAGCTTAATCATCATAATGGCAAGGTAGTTTAATAAAGCAAAATCTATTAGTTTGAAATCTTGATGTCCGACTACCAAAATTTAAAAAAAATTTTTTGGTACCATGCCTTAAGGGGAGAGGTGGCAGGAGCGCAGCTAAAAATTTTGGGGAACCCCTTGAATTTTTGCAAATTTTAGTTTAGAATTACTTTTTTTTCTCTAATTTTTATTAATCATGCCTTGATAAATGGAGCACTTATATATTTTTTTGAATGTTGGTACTAATATTTTATAATATTGAATATATCTTGACTTGATAAACTGGGCAACATAATAAATAATACTTTGAAATATTACAAAAAAACTTTTCTTCGATAACTCATTTCATATTATTGACAATATTCTGTGGTATATTTAGATAATATTTCTTATTTGAAGAAAATATTGTGCTTATAAAATTATATGGGAATAATCCTTCATAGGTTTCTTTCCTAAATAAGAATAACCTGAAGTGCATCAAAAAATTTGAAACCCACCCCATGTACTTAAAATAAAAATAGAATTTCTAAAAAAAAAGATATAGCATATATATTTGATATTCCTCATTTAAAATACTCGTTTCTATTTTTTAAAAAATTGCAAATGTTAAACTACCCCCTCCCCCTTTCCTACTTTTAATTTTAATAAATCTATTCGCATTTCCAACACAATTCTTTACGCACAATAAATTTTATAACTTTGATAGGCAAATGTGAGATTCTATAAAAAATTAAATATTAGAAAAGCTACGATCAGATTCATACCGCAAAAATCTTAGCACCCCCCCCCTCCCATTTTCTCCTTAGCCCCATCTCCACAATTTGAGGGTGGCTTCTTAAGACCTGTGTTGCGATATTACATAATTATCGTCAATATACCTTAACTATAAATGAAATAAAATACATTCTTAAAAATAATAAAATAAAAATATATATTTACGTTGAATAAACCATATTAATGCTATTGCCACTTATAAAATGTATAAGTAATAAAAAAGAAAATAATTTTAGCACATTAATTGGTTATAATTTTTTTGGTTGTATTTTAATTATGTTACTTAATTAATATTAATTGCTACAATCTTTTTTTGTGTTACCAAATAATATTAATATAAAATACTTTTACCTTCGTAATAAATTAATTAAAACTTTTTTTTATTATATATAATTCCAATGAAAAAGATGAATTTAACATATCAAAAAAAATATATATCTTCACGAGTCAAAAAAAAATATCTTATTATTTATATACTATAAATTAGTGATCTGCATCGGGCCTAATTTTTCAAGCCCGGCCCGGCCCGAAATTTTTTTTAAAAAAGTTTTGCCGGCTCGCCTCGAGCCCGATTTTTTTTTAAATTTACCGGCCCGGCCCAAATTTATTTAAATATAGAAATTAATTTTTATAATTACAAAATAAAAGACATATGTTATATGATGTCTAGTTTCTATAAATAAAATATTTTTATTTTACATAAAAAATTCAATATAAAATTGATAAATTTAGATATATTTAAAAAAATTTCCCAGGCCCGACCCGACCCGGCCCGAATTTTTTTTAAAAATATTAGGCCCGAGCTCAGCCCTACTTTTGCAGATCTCTATTATAAATATTAATTATAGTTCGGAAATTTTTAAAAACACATAAATTTAGTATAAGTATAAATTTTAAAATCTTAAATATGGCTTTTAAATACTTATTATTTGCTTGTTATGTCCAATTTAAAACATGATCCTTGTGAAATTTTTGGCGGCCCAGGACGAATATGGCAGTTGCCCTTTAAAACCAATAATTTACCTAAGCCTTAAAGAAATCCAAATTAGCAAAAAAAGAGAAAAATTCAAATAAATGGAGAAGAAAGAAAATTTAGTGGCCCCTAAAATGGTTTAATTTTGACGACCCGTAGGCAGATGAAAATATAGGGGTAAGTGATGGTTTGGCTAATTTTGATTTCCTTTATTTTTTACAAATTCTTATCTTTCTTGCTAATTTTGATTTCTTTGGGGGGGGGGGGGGGGGTAAAAGATATTAAAGATGTAGGAGGGTAGTACCATTTTTCAAGTAGGAGGGGGGGAGTAATATTGTCATTGACATAGGGGTGTGGAGGTGCCTGCTACTAAGTAATTAAAACCTGCAAGTAATTATATACTACTAAAATGATTTCTATGTTGGGAGTTTTTTGCTAAAAATGATAGATAAATTGATATAAGAATTTGCAATTGGTGGAGATCGGGAGTACTAAAGGGTTAAAATTTGGCAGGTAGTTATTTTTTTTTGCTTTATTAAAGGTTAATATAAAATAAAAACCACAAAAATTAATAGAATAAACATGGGGAAAAACATAAAATTTAAAATTCTTTATAAAATAATATTTATTTTAAGTGGAGAAGAAGTGTGTTCTGTTTTGTATCATAATCGAAAAGACTGTAAATATTCGATTCAGGTTCAAAATTTTTAGGACAATTATTATTATTGTTATATATTTTAAAAAATCTACACAATAGAGAGAAAGTAATTATATCAGTGTAATTTGGTGGAAAGGTGACCTTGCCAAGTAACAAGGTAAAAAATAAACGCAATTTCTGTAAAAAAAATGGGGAAATGCTATCTCCAGCCATCTTTTACATTCTGCATAGATTCGTTTAAACAAGATAACAAATATTTTTTAAGGTTACGTTAGACGATTACATATATATATATATAACTATTAGCAATTTACCCAAAGTATCGATCGAATAGATTGAGGTGCAATAAACCCTGTCTAATTTGGGCATTAGAGGGACCAAGATTTGTGCCCAACTTAGACAGTTACCCAATTTACCAAGTCAATTTATAATCAAATACTTTAGTTAAAGGGAATTTGATTAGGACTCAAAATTTTAATCAAATTAGGGAGTTGCCCGGTAAGAGATTGAATTATACAGGTTTTACTGTAATGTAACTTTATTATTCGTAAAAATAAGAGTTTAAAAAAAGCTTTCAATATCTATATTTTTAGAGAAGTAAAAATAAAAAAATCAAATTTAGACCTATACATTAAACACAAGATTTAAAATTAATAAAGGAATTTTTTTTCAGAAGCCCAAACCGTTAAGTGTTAAGTTATGGTCATTAAGGTTAAAAATATTTTAAAAAGGTTTCAAAATTTTTCAAGAAATTGGGAAAAAATATGTGATATAAAAAGATTGATTAAAAAAAGAGGGGAATTAAATAGCAATTTAGTAACTCCCCAAGGATAAAATAATAAAGTGTCTCAATTCTCAAAAAAAATTGAAATGGCCTTACAATTAAATAAAAGCGATTTAAAAAACGACTAAAATTTCTGTATATATAAAGAATGGGTCAGCTATTTTTAAGAATTTTCCCAAGGTTTAGTTAGGGTTTATTAAATTATTTCCCTCCGGAACACTTTTTTAGAATCTAAAAAAGAGGATAGAATTCCTAAGGGCAAAATTTTGATTCTAACTAAATTTGTGCGATAACTGAAATTAGAATCTTATAATATCGGGTGGCGAATTTCGGGTGAAAATTTTGTCCACCAACAAATTCAAAATTATTTCACTATCGAATAGCGTTATGCATCTTTTGAGAGCTCGAATTAATCTAATTAAACTCTGCAGAATTAATTTGATGTATTATCAAAATTGAATCGATATTTCGCCCCTGAAAAATTTATTGTGTACAACATATATGATATTTCAAACTTTAACAAAAAAATATGAATATGCTAATTTTAATCAATTATTTTATATTCCTTAGACACTGTGTGTCCGCTAATGCGTCTGACCCACGGCTATTAAGGGCTTTTCAATTATATAAAATTGGAAATGAAAGGCTCGATGTCCTCCCTAGTACTTCCATTAAAATTTTATAAATGGCAATGAATGGCATGCGATTAGGCTTCAACATAGTTCCTATAATTGCGTTAGTTTATAATTATCGTTAGCCCAGGTCTAGCCTGTCTGATCAAAAATATCAGACCATTGTATAGGCTAAAAAAAAGGTTAACTCAGTAAAATCCAAATCCCTTACCTCAACCGAATTCCCCAATAAAAGCAATGGAGTCACTCTAGTGAATAAGAAAAGTTGTAAAATCTCTTAACATGAGATTTCTTGCTTCATCCATCATTTCGTCATACTTTAATTATGACCGCGTTTTACAATAAAAAGTCGGCAAATATTATTGTAAAATTTTTAACTATTTTTGTTACTAGTTTCATGTTATATACAATATATTTTAATTAGGTTTTTATATAGTAATTTTTAAATACTTTTTTATACCCATCTCATGTTATAAATTATACAGTATATTTTAATTTTGTACGAGTATCAAAAATGGAAAATAGTAAGGCAAAATTTTTTTTTAAATAAATTTCTTAATTGGTAGTATCAAATTTAATAAAATATTGTAAAAAAAATGTATTATAATATGATATTAATAATGTATTATATTAATGCATTAAACTTCTTTCTTTTTAAAGACTTCTTTCTTAAATATTAAATTAGTTAATGTAATGTAATATAAAATAATTTATGAAAAATTTCAATAATTTAATATTAAAAATCTAAACTTTTTCTTCAATAGATTTCGTTTTAAAAATGTGTTTTGTATTAAATGAGACATAATTTAGAAATAAATTTTTGTAAAATATATCCTCCTTCCTTAAACTACGGTCATATACCAGCGCGTTATAACATTTAAGCAGATAATGTTGAAAGGTACCAAACCCGAACGCGTTGTAGAACACCGTTATATTTGGATATTTCGTATTCGATATTAAAATATATTTAAAACTACTCTGCATAATTTATAATTTAATTTTTTAAATATAATGAGTACCACAATTTCACAAACACTCAAAAGCTATATGCTCTGCTATGGCTTTAGTCCTAATTTAGAAATAAAAAATTTTTGACTGTAAGAAAAAAAGGGAAATTATCTCTAGATTATAGTTTGTATTGTGTATATTATAAACATTTAAAAAATTAATCTAATTTAAAGTAATCTAAACATCTGAACCTATAATATTGTCCCCAAGTTTCTCTAATTATTTGAAAGCGAATTTTCCTATATTTCAAAATCAAAAGAGATAGAATGCTTTGATTTTAAACTTATTATAAATATATTCTAAAATTTAAAAAATATATATTGTATTTAAATATACCGAGAAGCTATTTTTCAAGTTTTTGGTGCTGGTTTCAGCCACGCTGACGTGCTTCAAATCGATCTCGTCAAATATTGAGGACTGTGATTTTTTCAAAACATTCAAATTTTTTTTTTAATATTTTAATAAATTTAAAGGGATATTTTATTTTTACATTTACTGTCAAGAAGAATTAAATTTTTAAATAAAAATATCAAGTGTATAAAGAAATTTTTAATAAAATATATACTATTGTATAATAGGAAAATGACAGAAATGTCTTTTATTTTGTTTAAAAAAACAGTGATAAATTATCGGAGAAAAAAATAGGAAAAGAGGAAGACCATTAAATGGCTTTTAAAATAAAATATTCACATCTTATACAATTACTATCAATAATATATTGGAAAGGTTTTCTTTATTTATTTTTTGTTGTACTTATAGTTATGTTATATTTTTTTTATTTGTAGAATAATGAAATTACAATATATTTTGTCGACCAAATAAGTTAATTGCTATGTTATAATATATAAGAAACTCGTAGAGATTCACATTTACAGACTTGTCACGAGTGTACAAAAAACCAGAGTTTATAAAATTTGGCCATTTTTATAAGTTTTTAACAACCCAGCCAGCCTGGATTTTCCCGCGTTTCAAATATTGCATTTTTTACTTTAAAACTTTCAGGTTGCAGATCTTTATATATATAATGAATACGTTTAAAAAATTTTAAGAGATACCAAAGGGACTAATTTTTCCTTATTACCAATAGAAATAGGGAGGTCATTATTTTTTTATGTCAATAAGTTAGATTTTAATGAATTTGTTGTCAAATTTTGAAAAAAAATTATCCCCTTCAATGCCAACGATTAAAAGATTTTTTTACAACACATCAGCACATCTTTTATATAGCAGTTCAAATACTTTCTTACCCATTTGTAGCGCAGATAATTAATATTTAGTAAATGTGACCATGGGGGCAGGCCTGTCTAAGATTATTGTCAAAATTTTGGATTTTATAAGAGTAACCTCTAAATTACATTTTTAAATATAGCATTATGAAAACGTATCACAAATACTTATGATAAGTAATCAGTAATATACCTTTTCATCCTTAGCATAATATAGCTTTTGATTTCCAAGTCGAAAGTACCTTTTCTGCCATCGCTAAATAAATAATATAATATCTAAATTTATATATTAAGGGCATAATTCAAATTCTCGCGAAAATGAAGTTGTGATTATAAAGGAAAGTAATTCATTTTTTTACTTGTTTCTAAAACACTCACCATATCGATTAAATTCGTTATTTATTGTGATCACGCATGTAAAAGTACATTTAAAAAAGACTAAATTGGTCCTTAGAAAATCAAATCTACTAAATCTATATAAAATTAAATCTTTATATTTCTTTTATGGATCGGAGACAAAAAAACTTTACTACAACCCTGACGATTTTGAAAATAAAACCTTTCAGCTCAGATAACACATAAATAATATGAAGGACACACATTTCAAATAGAACCTCTACCCATAATCTAACCAAATCCAGATAAATTCGATTGTTAGAAAAGAAAGAACACTCTGAGATTCGTTCAACAGATTATATGGAACAAAACATCACATCAGAAATGCCGTTACTCCTTTTCTCAACTATGGTGGTCAAAAAAAATAATATTATCCAAGAAATTACTTCTCTAAACTATTAAATCCATCTTGAGCCTTCAAGTATCGTATAAACATGCGTCGCGGCTACAAATAAAAGCTCACTAGAATACTTCGTTAAAATCCAAGATCAAAAATGTATTAATATTTAATTTTAGGAAAATATAAGTAAGAATAAAATATATTTTTATTAGATTAATTCTAAAATTAAATAATTATCACCATTAACTAACCCTGCATTCACAGTTAGCGAGCATTCACAGAAGTATATAGAAAAACCGCGCCAATATGAATGAGGGGTCAAAAAAACAGCCAGCACTTATCTCATATTCGGCATATTAATATTAAAAGCATATTAAAGAAAAAGGTGATTTCCATTAACAAATTAATGATAATTGTTTTTTTTTTTGAATCAAACCTATAAAAAAAGGTGATATGTTTAACTTTTAATATATCTATTTTTCTAAACAACTTGGCTAATGGTATTTTTAAATATGACCCGTTTGAACTTTTAACTAAAATAAGGTGGCAGAAAAACTTGGATCTACAAATCTTGAGGTTTATATTATATTATTTTGGCTAAAACCTTAATCGAGCTGTTTACCCAAGCAGTTTAACATCACTAAGCAATGATATTTCTCAGAATTTAAAGAAAAAGTTTTGTTAACTTGTTTTAAATACAATAAACCAAAGAATTTATCAACGAAGAATTTCTATTGCTAATATAACCAGAGATACAAACCGAACCCAATCCGTTAAAAATTTGCCACTCGAACCGGTATTTCTAAAGAGGTCTGCGAATAGGGTCGAGCCTTTTGATAACCTAAATCTTTTAAAGATTATCAATAATAAATTTCGATTTTTAGATATTTTTGCACATTGCTATTTGAGAAACAAGTGTTCCCAACCATAGAATATTTTCCCTCCTTATCTTATAGATATTATTTGACAAAATAGAATCTTGAAAATTTATTTATTGTATATATGACTTAAAAGGGATTGATAAAATATTAAAAAATGTGCCGCTCTGTAATAGATCTAAAATATTGTTAGAGCAGGCTAAATGTAAATTCGCCAGCTATACTTCTCACAAACATGCTGATAATTTTTGATAGACTATTCTGTTTTTTTCCAATGGTATTAGTCAATGACGATACGATCTTTAGCATATCTCAATATAACATTGCAAATGAGTTTATTTTTAATAATATTACCTTCTGTTCTTTTTGTTTAAATAAGTTGTACCTATATAATAGCTTTTTGAAACTCTAATAAATCAAGTTGATTTCTCAAATAATAACGTTATTTACACATTGTAAATCCAAATAATGCCTATACTACCATTTCTCTTATCTCTCATCTTATAGCGACTCAATAATTGGTCAATGCTTGCCGAAATATATATTGTAGCATCATTTTTGTGATTTTTTTCTATAATTTTTTCTACAGACAGAACACCATAGTATACCGACTATCTTCTTCTACAGGTTTACTACCATCTTGGAGGAAAGAAATATATAGAGGCTGAGATATCACCTAGTTTTAGGGCAATGCAAAAATTATTTATAAGGGTTTTAAAAAGATAGAAAGTCTGGTAGCATCTTAGGAATCGAGTGCAAAAATTATCTTTCTTTCTAATGGCCACGAAGCATTATTACATTATTCTAAAGGGTGGAGCAAAATTTATGAACACTCCTAAAATATTATCTATTTAGATAAAGCTTT
Source organism: Gordionus sp. m RMFG-2023 (assembly GCF_954871325.1). NCBI lineage: Eukaryota > Metazoa > Nematomorpha > Gordioida > Chordodea > Parachordodidae > Gordionus > Gordionus sp. m RMFG-2023. The sequence goes on from NC_088775.1 coordinate 71,639,367, forward strand.
TTCAATCGAGCACTTCTTAATCGATTTTTTTTTAAAACTTTGAAGAAGGCAATTATGATTTTACAATAATAAACATTTGCAATTAAAAGATTTAATTGCCTATATAAAAAAAAGTAAATAATAAGAAATATAGAATAGAATAATAATCGTGGTTTGTTAGATAAATAATATGGGGGCAGACAAACCCTTCTACAATATGGGGAGGGAGGGATTAACGCAAGATCGTAGTTGAAATTAAGAAGGGAAGAGGGGGAAGGGCGTATAGGGAGTTGCGAATATGTGATTTCATTATGAGGATTTTGATTTCTTATGAATTTCTTAATTTTGAATTTTTTTGCTAATTTTGTCTTTGATTCGCATATTAACTAATTTTCCTCTTTGATTCTCTTCTCGTTAATTTTTATTTCCTTTTTGCTTGGGTAGGAGGCGGGGAGTGGAATAGAAATGTCTGGAGTGATCGTTTTATCTATATGCCAGGAACTTGTATAAATAATCACATTTTCGCTGTCAGTCGTATACAACAATACTCCGAGCTAGAATACAAACCTTTCCAGTTTTCTTTTGTTAAAATTTCTATAAAAAAAGTAGATAAACCTAAACTTTTAATTCAAGGGGTCCCTAGAAGGCGCTGGTTCAGCTATGACACTGCCCAGCTACCGTGGTTATTACTTTTCTATTCTCCGCATTGACTTAGTTTACACAGATAAAACTAAGTCTTAATATTTCCAAATTTTAATATATTATTTTTAATAATCCTGTAATTTTTTTTTACAAATCAAAATAACGCTAAAAACATTTTTTAAAAGAACCTATATTATCACATCACATAAGTCGTAAAAAATCTTATTATTTTTTGTATTCGCTTATTTTACTATCTAAATACATTTTTGAAATTAAATAAATGATCGTAAATGTAGAGACAAACGCAAAAGGCAATAATATATAAAATTTTTAAAATACTTGAAACGATTTCGAAGATTGTTTCATGAGATATCCCTCTTTAATACATTGCTGCAGTGTTATAAAATAAAATAATAAATATATAATTAAGCAATAAAGCCAGGCCGCCTGCTGCAATGTTAAAAGATAAAAAAATAAATATATAATTAAGTAGTAAAGTCAAGCCGCCTACCAAATTAGCAACTTCTACAAATTGAAGACATCCAATTTTAGTATTTATCTTCAATGCGGTCAGTTGAACTTTTATAGAAAAGGATTTCAGTCTTATTGAACTGTTATCAAAAGTATAAAAAAAATATCATAAATGATTATACCATTTATAAATCGCTAGTTGTATAGTAAGTAATAAGTAATGGACGGTAAATATTTCTGCATATAATTATATCCAAATTAATTAGTATAATAATAGTATAATTGAATTACATTGGGCATGAATATAAAAATTTTGAAAACTATGACTTAATTTGAAACATTTTAAAATAAATATTTTAAAAAAAAAATTTAATAGAAATGTCTATTATTTTTCACATTTTAAAAAAAATAAAATATTTAAAAGTTAATCAATAATTTAATATTATTATAATTTAAAAAATTTAATTTAATTAGATAAATATTTTTTAAAATAATTAATTTTTTTCCACCAAAATATTATTGCTATATTAAGAATTCCAATTCCATTTTCATGTAATTACATTTACAATATTAATTATACTGTTTATTTTTTCATTATAATTTTTATTTATTTTTCTTATTATTTATAAGGTTTCCTTTTCCATTTATAAAAATCATTAAATTTAAACAGGAAAAAAAATTGGATAAAGAACCTTGTAGATTGTATGTACTACAGTTTCGGGTAGATCTTTGACAGTTGGCCGACCAAAACATGGCCGGGGAGGGTCAGGTCGAGAAAATAAAATATGACTCAGACTTAAAAATAAATAAAAAATACGGGCTTTATTAGAAAAGAAGAATTCATTATTTATAAAATATAATTTGGCAGCCATGGCCAATATATCCTCCCTGCTCATGTCTATAATATATTTTGTGTACAATCTTGTTAGGTTTTGATTAAAGGAAAAATGAATTAATTTTCCTTTTAATCAATTACCAAACAAATCTTAAAAATTCCTAAAATCGTAAGCGGAACTAAACCACTATAAAAAAAATCAAAAAACAAACGAATAAAAAACCATTATATCCGGTTCATATATTTAAATCAAAGCCAGTTGATTTCGATCTTTGGCGTTATCATGGAAAAGAATATTTAGGAAAACGAAATGAGGAGGTACGTATCCTGCTTGGATTAAACTTATAGAATCAAGGTCCTATTCGACCCCGACAGATCAAGTTCCCGATAGCATATTCGGCCTCAGATGAAATGGGATTTTTCTAAACCCAAGCTCAACCCAAATTTTTTATAATTTTTAGGCACAACCTTTTGTAGGAGTCAAATTGCAGTGGTTCTATTATGATTATCCAAAAAAAAATCAAACCATTTTAATGGATACCCGAGCTAACTTGCATAACGAACTAGAACGTAATGGTTATAAATTTTAGCATCCTGAGTATAATTGAATCATTTAAAAACAGGTTTTATTCCTTCCTTTTGCAATAATTGATTGATTGTGTTTAAAAAAAAGGAACCTCAAAATTCCGCATGCACCAACTTGAATATAAATAAATTTAAAATATTAATTATATATATACTAAAGTTTCACGCATGCACCAATTTGAACATAATTAAATTTAAAATATTAATTATATAGATGTTGAAGGGTAATTATTTAGTTTGTGTGTATGGTATTAAATATACTTTTTAATAAATTTTATATAAATATTAAAATTTAAGAGTAAAAGAGATAAAATTGTTATGTATACTGTGAGCATGTATTGGAAATATCAAAATTTAAAAATGTGATGGAAATCATATTGAATAAAATTTAAAATAGAGGTGCTTTAAGATTTTTGAATTTTAAATATGGGTTATAAATTGGTCCGAAATTTATTTTGCACACATAGCCAGGCCTGATCAAAAAACCATGGGTTGAAGGTTGAAGGGTAATTATTTAGTTTGTATATGGTATTAAATATACTTTATTAATAAATTTTATATAAATATTAAAATTTAAGAGAAGAGGTAAAATTGTTGCAATCTATACTACGAGCATTTATTAGAAATATCAAAATTTAAAAATCTGATGGAAATCATATTGGATAAAATTTAAAATGGAGGTGCTTTAAGATTTTTGAATTTTAAATATGGGTTATAGATTGGTCTGAAACTTTTTTTGCAGACATGGCAAGGCCTGATCAACCAAGGCCCATGCAACTTTCATATTATGATTGTATTTTTAAATGCATTGTGACTTTTTATATATTATTTCAGTCCTCAACTATCAAAATTATTATGGTCTTTTGCGGGTTTGAGAAAACCAAGTGGGATCTGGCTTGAGAATTTTTTTAATATTAGGCATAGGTGTAATATTTAACACAGAATATTTATATGGCCCTTAGGTAAAATCTAATTTAAATATATTTTTATTCAAAAAAATAGTATTCACTCTTAGTCTTAATAAGTGAGCTGGGTTAAAATAGACTAATGGTTTTTATAGATTTGCCTATTTCCAGGCTTGGGAAAAAATTTAAATTACTATCGGTTGGCCAGGTTTGAGAAAATTTTTTTATAAAATTATTATGGGTTGGGCTGGACTTGGAAAATATTTTTATAAATTATATTGGGCTGGGCTTGGGGAAAATTTTTCAAAATTATTATGAGCTTGGATGCTTGAGAATATTTTTATTATTAATTATAGGTCAGACATTGGCCCAAAACAAATTTTTTTGCAGGCATGGGTTTGACCTGATCAAAAAACCAAGGCCCATGAAAATCTGAATTTTGATTGTATTTTTAAGTTCATTATGATTATTTAAATATTTTATTTCAGTTCTTAACCACCAAAATTATTATGATCTTTCATTGGGCTTGGAACTTTTCATAATTAATATGGCTTTGGACTTTGCCTGGGAATTTTTTTTAATATTAAATATTAGGTATAAGTAATCAGTAATATTTAACAAATAATATTGGTATTATCAAGTAAATGCTTTAAATTTATTTAGTTTTAATGGATTAAACCTGGCATGAAGGGATGAGGGGGTAAGAAGAATAAAAATTGGATATTATTTTCAAATAACAGGTAACATGCATAAAAGTAAGAAGAAAATTTTCATTACCCGTCATTTTTGACAGGCTATCTACTAGTAATTCTATAAACAAGTAAATTATATATTTTTATTTATGAAATACATTATTATAGATTTAATATTATTTATAACAATGCTAATAATTTAATTGGTGTGGTGAGAATTTCCTTAAGCAAGTTAATAATTTTTAAGTATGAAATGAATATTCTAATTATTATCTATTAAATGGTGAAGAGCAGGTTAATAAATTTTAAGTATGAAATGAATATGCTAATTTTAATTAATTTATTAAAATGAATAATGATTAAATGGTGTGAAATATGATTATCACAATCAAAATCCTACTAACAAGTTAATAATTTTTAAGTATAAGATGAATATTCCAATTATATTATTGAATATTGATATTATTTTAAATGGTGAGAAATATGACTTTCATAATGAAAATCCTATGAACAAGTACTTTTAGGTATGAAATGAGTATTCTAATTATTCATAATTTAGTATCATATTATATTGATAATAATGATTATCACGATAAAGATCATATGAAAATTGCAAAAATTCTTTTCAATTTTATCATCTTAGGAGGAGTACAGATATTTTTGAATTCCAATCAAAAAATTTAATTTTAAGGTTTAATATACTTCAATCAAGCAGATATATTACCAAAAATCCCATCCAGTGACTATCTTTTATAAACTTAAACATTACCTCTTGGAATTTACAGACATTCGATTTCTGGAGAACTATTAAGAACATCAAGAAAAAACAAAAAAAGTAAACAAAATAATTCTTATTTTATTTGATTATATTCCTAATATTGGCAAAAGCTGCTTGATAAGAAAGATAAGATTGATAATCTCAAAACTATGCTTAAATACTTTCCAAAATCAGATGCCAATTATATGGAAATTTTATTTAATGAACTATAATAAAGAATTAAATCCTCCAATATATTCTCTGTGATTTATAAAATTTTATAATGCTATTTTTGGATATGGAACATTTCTATTTAAATTATTGAAGATAGAGTTAATTTTTTATTCTATATCCATTTTTTCAAATGTATAAAAATAAATTTTCTAATACAATTTTTTATATAGATATCTTTCTAAGCATTATTTATCAAATAAAAAAAATTTCTTTCTACGTTTTAATTTGTTGAAAATAGACCATATACATTTTTAAGAACGTTCTCCTTAACATTTAAAACATTATAGTAATTACCCGCGATACATAGATGGGAGGGTGGTATGCACTAAGTAAGATGGGGGATTCGATGAGATGGAGTATATATATACGAATATTTATTTCATCATTGAAAAAAATTATAATTTTCATTCAATATTTTTATTAAATAAATTGAAATTAAGATTTTTGCATTCTAAATTATAATAAAATATTTAAAAAATCTAAGTGTTTGACATAATTTTTCTAAGTACACATCATACATTAAACCTTTCGAACCCCGTGATGCTTTTTAAATCACTATTTTTAAATTAATTTTAAGATATTTTACGCGCCAAAATTTTTTTTAGTTTTCAATTAGTAATCTCTACTTATTATTTATATACATCAAAGGTAAAAATTGTTGTTATAATATAATATTATTAATATTTTTGTTTTTTAAAAAAAAGTAATCATTAAATAATTATCATTATGACATGACAATCATGATGAAAAAATTGGTACCATTGGGTTTTTTGTCATCAATAATGATAATATACATATTTATTTATAAATATTGAAAATCTCATATATAATATAAATTATTTTTCTATATTTTTTACCAAAATATATAAATTTTTTTTAAATGACTTCAATTCTAGTACTGTAGGGTGATATTTCTGAAGCGAAAATGATCCTGAAGATAAAGTGCTAACAATATATTTGAATTTAACATATGATGTTTTAACTGGGTTTGGGCTTGAAACTGAGGATAATGAAATACATAATAATAATGATATTATTGAGATTTCTAATAATAAATTAGTTTGGCCACATAAAGATTTGAATGGCTTTGATATTAACATTAAAAAATAATTTTTAGCAGCAGAAAAAGATACATCTCCTTTAGGATATTTCAAAATAGATGAAAATATATTAAATTTAATAAAACAAACAAATATATAATCCTTTCAAAAATCAGGAAAATCTAAATACAAATCATCAAGAAATTGAACAATTTCTGGCAGGCGCGTAGCTAGCGGGGTAGCAAAATTTTCTGAAAAATATAAAAAGGCTTAGGCGAGTAGCCAGCGTAAGGGGGGTGGAGTTTTGATAAAATATAAAAGGGCTTCATGAATTGTGAATAAGTATTTTATTTCAAATAGGTTATATTCTATTCTAAATATTAGCTAAATATCAAAATTAGTTTATATATCTATTTCTTGTATATAAATATTTTATTTCAAGAAAATTTAAAGTTAATTTTCTTACATTTTTCAAACCTTAAACACTAATAGATATAGATATAAGATTTTATCAACCAAAAAATTTATTTAAAAATTTCTAGTGTATAAAATGTTCAGATATCCGAATAGTCAGAATTTGCTGACTACAATTATTTCTAAGACTTCTTTTGCTTCAGAAAAAATGAAACTGCAAAAAGTCTGCACGAAGATGGAGGAGCCTTCGACATCAATCTGTTAAAGCATTTTTGGATCTAGAATCTATTTTGTATGACCTTGAGGAAATATCAGAATCATTTGAAGCTGATATATTATTAATATGACTTCCGATTTTTTAATTAAAATATATTAATAAATTTATTGTACAATAATTTTATGAAATATTTTTCAAAAAAAAAGATTTGGCTGAAGTTATTCGTGAATATTATTATTTTATAAATTAGAAGACCGAGAGATAATATCGACCAGGAATTTCTCGAAATTTATGTAATTGCTGAGTTGAAAGCGAAATTATATGATTTTGAAATTCACAAGCCTAGACTTTATAGACAAACATATCGTTCCAATATTAACGTGGAATCAATGAGGATCAATATAAAATAACCTTTTTTATTCCACTTTTAGATTTAATCTTGACTCAAATCAATGAACGATTTGTGATTTATCAAAAAATTAAATATTTAGCTATATTTTATTGAAAGAATATAAAATGTGAACCCGAACCCTTTTTAAAAGTGAAGGGTCCAAGGGTTCTAGGTGTCATAAAAAAATTTAAAAATAAAATTATTTATTTAAAAAATAATATAAATTTTATTAACTTTTTTTGTGGAAAATCGGGTTCGGGCCGGGCCTAATATTTTTAAATAAATTTCGGGTCGGATCGGACCTTGGAAATTTTATTAAATATATCTAAATTTATCAATTTTATATTAAGTATTTTATGTAAAATAAAAAATTTTGATTTAATTTATTGAAACTAAACGCTATATAACTTATGTCTTTTATTTTAAGTAATTATAAAAATTAATTTCTATATTTAAATAAATTCGGGCCTGGCCGGGCAGGTAAATTTTTTTAAAATATATTTCGGGTTCGGCCTGGCAAAACTTTTTTTAAAAAAAATTTCGGACCGGGCTTGAAAAATTAGGCCCGATGCAGATCACTAATTGATATCATAAATTATTCTAGTATAATAAATGTAAATTTATTAATATACTATGTTATAGAAATAAGTTGATTATTTTGAAAGTGAATTATTTTGTAGTACAAGTAATAATATTTTAATTTAAATGACAACATGTTGGTCCTCAATTTGTAAGATGCTAGAACGATTATTAAGTTTGAAAGATTTCTGTAATAATTTTATTATAGGAGCATGTGAAATCATTTTGTCGGAAGATGATTGGTGCCAAATAAAGGACCTTACTAGTGTATTAGTTCCTTTAAAAATAACAATATTAAGATTACAATCAGAACAATTATGTTTATTTGATTTTAAGGCATATGGATTAGATGCCGATTAGATTTAGAGAAATTTACAGTCTTTTTTGTACGAAATATTAGAAAACATGAAAATTCAAGAGCAACAATATTTGCAAAATAGTGTTGTATACGCTTCTATATATTTAGACCCTCGATATCAAGTTTTATTGAGTATTGAGCAAAAACAAATGGCTAAAGACCATCTTAAGGATTTATGGCATAAGCAAAACTCCATTATTTACAATATATTAGAGGCTACGACAATACCTATTGGTTGTAGTGATAATAATAATGATGGCAACATTGATGGTCTTAAAATTTTACTTTTAGATAGAGAAAAAAAATCAAATTATCATCAGATAGAAAGGAGGATCAAAAAATGCCTATTGCATCTTTAATAGTAAAGTTCTCAGAAGTTAAGAGAATAAATAAGGATATAAATATTTTAAAATTGTGGGAAGAAAATTCTTCAATATATCCAGAATTATATATCTTATCTAGAATCTTCATGAATGTACTGGCGACACAAGTACAATATTTATAAAAACTATCTATTTTAGGTATGGGTAGAACGTGAATTTTCATCCTTGAAATATATTTTGTCTATATTTTACGTGGAAATCTCAAGGGTGATATTTTAGAAGATATTATGATTGTGCGAGAATAAAACATTTAAAATATAAATTATTTCATTTTTAAATTTTTCATGTAAATTAAGAATATGTATATATTAAAGTATAATATTAAATGAATGAAAAAAAAATCTTATTTGAGTCATTATTTTTATGTTCCCTGAACTCGAATCCTGGACCCGGGTCCTTTCAAATTTTATTCCTGTACCCGGACCTGGACCCTTTTTTTGTGTCGAAGGGTTCACATCCCTGATATAAAGGTATCTAAAGGCCAATTAATTTCAGAATTTAAATTGTATGAAGGATTCATTTTTTAATCCTCCAGAAATACAGTGGAAGCATTGTATACTTTAAAATATATTTTATAAGTTTTCAAAATATATTAAAATTACTGTATATTTTGACAATGATACCAATTAGTGCAAGCACTAATGAGGGGACCTTTTCTTCATTAAAGAGAATAAAAACTTATATCAAAAGTATGTCATCTTAAAATTGATTGAATAGACTAGCTTTACTCATAGAAATTTCCCCAACACAAAACAAATTATTAAAAAATTGGCACAATTGCAAAGAAGATTAAATTTTTATTTATGACCGATATATTGACTAACTTTTTAAATCATATAAAATGTTTAATTTTATATTTTATTGTGATTTACATACCGGCTTATATAGATATTTTTTAACCGTACTTAATATTTTTTATTTCCAAATATTTTATTATTTGTTTCGAAATTATCATATTTGATCTAATAAATTTTGTATGATGATTAGTTCTAATACATTTTAATGATTCAAAAAAAATTATTTCAATATAAAAAAATTGCCCCCCCCTCCCCCCGTAGAAAATTCCTGATTACGCACCTGATTTCTGGGAATTCATCTCTACATAGTATAAAAATGCCAAAAATTCGACAATATTGGACCTTGGAGACAACTATTCCCTAAATTGCACAATGTATGAGTAAGAATAGAATGTTAGGATTAAGAAAATATTTCCATATAAATGACCCCAAATTATACAATGTATGAGTAAGAATAGATTGTTAGGATTAAGAAAATATTTTCAATAGTAATCCCCAATTATGACAAAAATTTTAAAATAAGGCCATTTACAGATGCACTGAAGGCAAGCTTCAGTAAGATTGAATTGGAGAAAAATATATCTATTGATGAAATATTCCCCTTCAAAATAAAGCAATATATATGTTCAAAGTCATACAAATGGGGGATAAAATTTTCACGTTATGTAGATCCTTGGGAATTCTACATGACTTCAAAATATATCTAAGAAAATCAATAACACAATAAAGGTTTGGGGAAAAGTAGAATATAAATTAGACATATATAATTAAACCTCAATTTTAAAAATAATTTTTATTGCATCAATTATTAATATATAATATAAATAAAAGTGTAAGAAATATATATAGTCTAAAAATATTTTTTTTCAAATGAATAATTTAGACAAATTAGGGAAGGAGAAAGCGAAAGAATCTATAATTTCGTCAATATTTAATATCTAATAAATGGTTGAATTATTAAAAAAAGAATCTTTCATGGTATTACGAAGTCTTGTTTTAATTTGTTTAATTTTATTTATTACCCTTTCGGCAGTACACAAGGTAGTAGGAATATAAAATTGATATAGAGAAAAATTAGAAAGTAAACCATAAGGTAACATCAACAAATAGTTTTTCCGGTCTGAATGATAGGTCTTAGAATCAGCAGCATCAGAGGAAGAAGCTAAACGTTGTATTGATATAAATGTTTTAATAAATACATTTCAATTCTCAGAATTTGAAAAGTCTTTAGATTCTTTAATCTCCAGGTTGTAATAATTACATGCTCCTTTTTTAGCCATCATATAAATATTTCGAAACTTTGATATTTCTTTAAAAACTTGACTCGAATTCAAATGTTAAAACTCACAGATATCCTCGATATCATTTTTAACAAATGCCTTTTCCGCCATTCCCTATGATGTAAAAAAATGATGTTTGATTTAAAAATATCATGGATTCATCATTAAATCTTTCATGAAACTGCATTATTATCAAATCTGCAGAATCAAATATACTGGTTTTAAAACTCAAATTTAGATTGTAATGTTTGAAGCCTAGAACTTTCAAAATCAAAAGGTGGATTTCTCACCTTCATAAAATATTGTTCATTTGGAAAAATATTAAAATTCAGTGTCATTATTTGATAAGATTAAAAAATGATCAATACTTCTCAAAATTAAGGGCAATCTCTTGCCAATTAAATTTGATTTATTGCAAACCTTATAACCTTCAACGTGGTTTGCAATTTTGTACAAAGTTTGTTATCAAAACAATATTTTATCCAAAACACAAAGTGATAAAATTAAATTTTTATATTCTAAAATCTATAACACTAGCCGATAGAAAAAAAAGTACCCCCCTCACCCGTTATATTAACTCATTTTAGGAAGTCGGGTAAATTATTAAATTATCATGACCAGGTTTTTATACTCTTCATTACATTTTCTTTAAATTAAAAAAAAAGAAAAGAATAGTAGGTGTCCTATAATCACAGATATGTCGCTAGGGGAAAAAAATTCTCTGAGAAAGTTTTTTTTAAACATGTCTAATGATAAGGGTTAGCTAACGTCAAAGCATAATAAATAAGGTGATCATAAATTTTAATTCATGGATATTATAAATTATATATTATATAAAATTGAAAATCTAAAAAAAAACATGAATAGTATTGCGTGGTTATAATATTTTCACGGTCATCTGCATCATATCATAACATTTATGTTAAGTAGTATCTCAAAAAAAATCATCGCATAATATTATAATATTTTCGATGTTCCTAAACATTTTAGTAATGATTCAAATCAAATATTTTTATGTTTTATTCATTATTCTTTCTTTTCATATAAATTCCATTTTTTTATAGTTTTACAATGAGATGTGCATATATAATAAATACGGTTATAAACTTATTTTTACTGTGATGAGAAAAAGATAACGTAAAATCAATTTGTGTTTTAGCATAATTTTATTATTATTTAAAGAATGAAGATTTAATACTCGATGTCTACCCTAATTAATTAAACGTTAAAAATGTTATACTTTAACAAAAATTGTTTTTGATCTAAATTTATCTTTTCTTTGTGAAACAATTTGACAAACCAAGTTTTAAAACTTGGAATAATAAAAAATAATTCTAGCTAATTATAGGAATTATATTAGTGTTACAGGCAAGTAGTGTCACTAGGGAGAATGGGCATAGGCTTAAGCCCTTGAAAAATAAATCATTATGAAAATCTAAAAAAGTAATTTTTTAAAAAAATTTGAGCCCCCTAGATTATAAGGGCTAGTGTCGCCACTGCCACGGGCTTAATTTTTTTATTATACAATCAAGTCAATAATATGATAAAACCCATTAAATTTAAATAATGAGTTTTTAAAAAAAATTATTTAATTTTCCTTGAAATAGTGTGGAAGATTGTATCAAAATGCAGATAGCGTTTTACTAGTAAAATTGAAGATGATATCTAAGAAAGATTTAATGTAGCAAAGATGTTTCTACAACTGAATCATCAGCAAATTAACGACTCACCCAGATCCTCTACTCTTTCAGGGTATCGATCTTTGGAAGCCCTCTTCCCTAGTCAATCCTCCTTCACGTCATTGGAGAGAGATTAGGATTTACACTTGGTTGACAACTATGTTGCATTTCTTAAATCGAAAAGTCAACCTGTGGAAAATTCCCTTTTCTTTTCAGCTTCATCGAGAAACGGTTGTGAATTTCTAAAAGCCATCCCTTCAAGTAATTTTGATTTACAACTTACAAACGATGAGCTACGGCATGCCAATGGTTATACGATACTTATGTTTATTTACACAGACTCCTGTTGACTCAAAATGTCGCCACAACCTATATTGCAAACGATGTAGAGGTAGATTTCTAAGATATAAAAAATGTAATGACACTATATATCGTGCCTTGAAATCTGCATTCCTTCAACCCTTGAGCTGGCTGAAATTTGTAACGCAGATGGTAAACGTTCTGATGGTTTATCCAAGATTCCATGGAATGGAATTTTTCCTCGGGAGTTGCACTCTCCAACTTATACCAATAGGCTATTGTCGACACAGAAAGAAGTAAATCTGCCAAATATTCTTCTGTTTTACCTCCCAGTCATTTATTCATACCAATAAATACTACAAAGCCAACTTCTTTTGGCATGGATATTATTCTAATTATCGCGTTTTTTTTAAAATAAATGGGCAAAAAGTTGTCAATGTATTAGTAAAACATAGGAATGCCAAAATTTGTGATTTTTTTTGATTTAAATCGCTATCTAAACTAAATACTAATATTTCTTTTAGAGACGTTACAGATTTAGATTGAAAAATATACATCATAATTTTTTTACCTTAGTATTACCATATTTTATAAGTAAAAAGTTAATGCTTCAGGAAATCCGGTCAGAAAATTATTGAAAAATCATGAGGTAATTTGATATTTTGTCAAATGAAAATGCGACTTCCAATAAAAAATTCGATATGGGCAAACTCTTTATATAAGTTTAACTAGTCGATATCAGTGAGTCGGAAATTATTTATTTTCTAAAACGAATACTATTAAGAATATCCTTAAATAAAACTGTTAAACCAAAACTAAAATTTTATTTTTTTGACTAATAAAATAATGGTGGTTTTTATTATTTTAATTTTAGCTACTGTTATTTCCCAATTGGGTGCCCTGATGCATTTGCCAAATAATATTCGTTACTACCCTTAATTTAAAGGCTAGTTTTTAAATGATATTATGATAAATACGATTTAATTAACCTTTTCTGAGGATAAATCAATTGTTTATAACAAAATATTACACAGGTCAAATAAGCAATCTAAAATCATTTTTAAAACGTTTGGTTATTTTATTTGACAAAATTAATTATATTATATCTAAATTAGATTAGTTTCTTATTATAGTTATTCATAACCCACCATCCTGAAAATCAACATTATTATAATACTTTCGCCGACTTCTTATCCTATCTTTTAATCCCTAAATATGTTTCAAATTTAACAAACAATGAAACAGAAGTGGCAAAGGAACGTGGTTAATTTTATATCTCCAACCTATTTTTACTAAATTAGAAGTCTTTACTGGATTGAAACCCCTTATATTTCACTACTAGAACCCTTAGGAGAGTTTACTACATCCCTAAATTTAACAAACTAATTTCATTTTAGAATATTAAATAATTTCTCACTACATTTTAGATTATAATTATACAATTAATTATGTTAAAAATTGAAACAAATTTCTTAAAATTTCTAGAATTGTTAAATTATATATTTTTCTTAAATTCCGTTATGTAAAAATTACTTATATTTTATTGAAATTATATATATTTATTATTTTTATAAATACAGTATTTTTTTAAAATGTATATTTACGCTAAATTAAATATTTTAATATACTAGATTTAATATATTTTTAAGTTGTACATGTAAACTATTTGTATATATTGGATAAGTATTCTGTATTATTTACTTTTATATTTGTAATTGATGTACAAAATAAATCAAGTATTTTTTTTAACCTAATATGTAATGTATTCGTACCAGTACAAATTAGTACTTTTCATATAAATTTAATCAGACTGATATTTTAAAGGGTGATTTATATCGTGATTTAAATCAAATTGATTTTTATTAGCCAACTAGCAAAATAATAGATTTTTATGCTAATGATAACTGTTCGCTGCCTTTAGTTAAAAAAAAATATAAGTTAAATAATTTCAAAAATGAGTAAAAAATTAATAAATATATCCGCTAGATGGCGTCTTAAATGTATAATTAATATTATTTTTATATGATTATAAATTTGCCAAAATTCACATGTATTTTATATTTGGATTTTATAAAACTAATAAAGAATAATGTAAATTCATAAGATTTTTGCTGCATTATGATTAAAGTGTTCTAACTCATTTAACGTCAAAATTACATTACAAAATCTCTTTAAATTCAATAAACCTCAAATAATTTTTATTATTACCAATCATATCTATTTAATATTATTCATATAAATCGTTAAATTTCTTTAGGACTCTTAATTCCTGTCACCCATACTTTTTTATGATTCGCCAGGTAATTAGTTAGATTTCGTAAATCTTGAGCAATCTCATCCTTTTATTTTTTATATGGGGCGGGGGAGGTTACTTTTACATTTACCTCCAATTTCAAGTCTCGCATTCCACTCCTCCCCTTTCAACATAATGAAACCTATGCAGCCTACTTTCTTTCAACTTAATCTGAAATGGAACGAGCGTCTTCATTTTGTTATACCTAACCTATAAATTTCCCTTCTAACTTTTGTTAAGCCCAGAATTTGGCTTCCTTAAATAAAGCCGGGCTACGAACCAACGAGTGTATCTTGTTTTTTACTAGTCTTAGGGCCTTTTAATAAGAGCTCATAACTCTTCATTTTCAACAGGATATTTTTGTCCTTCGTAAATCCCTATTTAATTTGGCATCGCTCTGTAAAGCTTTCAATCATTGACTTGAAGCTAACGACTGTACCACAATAATGATCAAACTAAGAAACCAAATATGCCTTTACGTTTATACTAAATTATATCTCATTTTTTGTAAAATTCAAGAAGTCATTCTTTTTAAAAAAATATTTGTTATTGAAATGTTGGAGATAATTTTATGCTTCTTGTACTAATTAATTATCGTTTATTAAACTCCACACTATCACAAATTATATCGTCAGTATCATTTAGCCCGACTATTAACTCTTTGAAAAATTACGGGAAAATGAAGACAATTCATGTTGTAATATTTCACTGAATTTTCCAATCGTGAAGCTTTCTTTAAACATTTTTCAGAAATACCTTCGATATTAATTTCATCAAAATGTTTCGGGCAATAATTGCACATTCTTTACAAGCTCTTTATTCAACAGAAATCGTCTGGTTAAACTATTTATAATTTGATCGATTATAGCATCAAATACCTAAACACTGTTTAATATAGGTTAATCGGATTGTGGGTATTCATTTTTACTTCATCGCTGTGCATCCTTCTCGTTAGACCTATTCTGTTGATTTTAAATCAAGAATACTTTCAATAAATTTGTTGTCATTTTTAGAACTTTATTTTGAATAGATGAGAAGGATATAAATGAATACATAAGACTTATTCAATCATTTTTAAGCTGATAAAATATTTAAATGTTTGATTTAACATTTTTTGCAAATTCTCAATCAAGGTTAGCTACTGATGAGGTATCAAATTTTTCATTATATATTGTAGCGCACATATAGCGGTCAGGAGTAGGATATCTTTTCGTCAAGATCAGCTAATGTCTTGAGTATTATATATAAATCAAATCGTTTTCTACCTAACTACATTTTTTATTAAATTCCTATTACCTTGAACATCATGGATAACTTTATTAACAGTTGTCATTGACTTAAATTTTTTTGAGAACCTCCTCACTTAGATTTTGATTTATCGGAAAAATTCAGGTTTCCTTTTCTACTAACTGAAAACAACCTTCTATAACTGTCTTTCAGTATTTTATCATCATTTAATATAATTCATATCATTTCAAAGAAATTCCAATAATTTAGATTCTCATTTCAAAATTATTGATTGTTTCATTGTCGCCTGATCTTACGTAGAATAAGTTTTGTTCGCCTAAAAACTTTATTTCTCAAATATTTGTTTTGTTATATGGATATTCTATTGATTCTTTTCATTTTATTATTTTAAAGCTAATTGAATTATATTTCTATAATGAATTATAAGATAATGTATAAAAATATAAATTATCAAAACTTAACTTTCATTTAAGCGCAAAAGCATTTTTTTTTGAAATAGAAAAAAACTTAATAAATAGAAATATCTAAATGATAATCCTCAAGATGTACTGATATGATCGTCTCCGTGACAAAAAATTTGTTGGAAAAAAATCCCTCTCCAAAATTTACCCCTACCCATATCGCGGCTGATATATAGTGTTTATTTTTTCTTAACTAATCAAATACTTACACCGTACCCCTCTTCAGAAAAATTGGAGCAAACCCAATCCACTTCATGTAGTAACCCTTTAACTTTAAATATTAAGAGAAAAGTCATAATTAATATGATAAAAATATACATTTCATAGTTTATTTTCTGATAGGCCTCAAAAATTGGCATTTCCTCATGGCCACGTGGGTAAAATTCCAAACTTGATCATATGGCCAGTCCGCCCCTGTGAACACATCTTCGGAATTTAAAACGGGTTTAAATTTTATATTGGCTCAAAATCGATTAAAATGTGAGATATAACCTATCAAAAGCTTAAAATTCGGAGACATGATATCAACTAATTTTGTGATTGGCTTTTAGCTTAGTTAGTATTATTTTATAATATCATTCAATCCTTATTTATGATATTCCGGGAATCTTCCCTAAGTTTCATTAATAATAGTATTAATGAATGTATATTATAAAATAATATTAATTATTTATGATTTTTACTAGAATCCGTGAATATTTGTTTTGGATATTTTTCTTTTAAAATATTTATACAAAAAAAATGATACATATTTTATTTTAATTTTTCGATATGAATAACAGCGCAATAAATCTTTTTTATTGTTTCCCGTTTGATATTTTTCAGTTTTTCGAGTGTTTTCGAGTCCAAAAATATTATCATTTGCAATATTTCGCGGGTTGTTTATTTAAATTTCTGGTCCATCGAGAAATGTTATAGTTGCTTATATACCAAATTTATATTTCTATGCTATGCATTGCAATATTTTGTTTATATATGGAAATTTGAAAGTATAAATTATTGATGGAAACATTAATTTCTATCTTATCCTAAAGACATGGAATGTTAATTATATTTATCAGAATTTTTTGATTTAAATCAGAATTTTTTTTAACCAAAGCTTTAAAAGTAATAATACTTCATATTTATTTAAATATGATTAAATTTTTAACATTTAACAAATATAGGAAAAATTTACAATTTGAAAAGATAGTTTAATTATTAAAATACAAAAAGAATTTTACAAGCGTAATTTAGTTATGGATAGTGCAACATGTTGAAGATGAGGAATATTATTAGCAGAGTTGTTAAAGTATCTAGATACTTAATATGGTGTATCTGTATCTAGATATACTTATAAAAAGGATATATATCTCGATACTATTTTGGAGGTATATTTAACTGATTTCGATACTTTTTAAGATACATTTTGATATACTTTTATTTAACGCTTTTTTATATTAAAAATAAAAATATTTGAAATGCAAAATTCATTTTATTTCATATGTGTTATATATGTATGTATATGATATTTGATGATTGACATGTTGAACAGTAATAATAAATATTCGAGTTGCTTAACACTGACGACGGGTTGATATCAAGAAATAATTAAGACAATAATGGAAATAATATATATTGATTAAAATTATGTACCTAGTTCTGGATTAGTAAATACATTAAATTGATTATGATACTTATATTAATTGAATAATTGTTAATTTAAACTTTTAAATATTATGAATACAATTAACTTAGAATCAGTGAAATAGTTATTGGGTTATACTTAACTCATGTAGAGGCGATTTTTAGGTTAAGAAGAGTAACAGAGGAGGAAGTAAGCTTAACGTTTTAATGGCTTATTTTGGTTTGAAGAGACTAGGTGACCTGGAGAGATATATATATTCTCAAAGAAATTGATAGAATTGAATTATAAGGATGTTGTAGAGGCTACAAATAAGCTATTTAAGAAGAATAATATATTGTTCTATAACCTAATGAAATTCATTAGATGCAGACGAGGAACAAATGAACAAATAATGCAATTTTTAGTCAACTTAAAAAGTAGTGTAAACTTTGTCAGTATACAGATAATATTGATGAAAAAATACAAGACCAATTTTTTAGCAAGCATTGATCTAAGTTGAATAGAAAGTTAGGAGTCGGAGGGTAAAAACATAGAAGAATTAATTATTACATTTACTCAAATATTAGAATTGGCATTACTTATTGGGAGGGCAGACAAGGAGATAATCCAAGATCCAAGGGAAATATATAGTTAATAATTAGCCCAATAAACAAAATAATCAGAATAGCAGAAAACAAGGTTAGAATGATAATTATCACGGTAAAGAAAATAGATGCACACAATGTAATTTTCAACATGGAGAAAATAATAAATATCGGAACATCAATCGTTACATTTTTGAGAATCGAGTAGTGAATTTTATTTTTTGAGTAAATACTAAGAAGTAATGTTAAAAAGTTTAGAGTGCAATTTTATTTTTAATTATTAAATAATTTTAGCCGAATTTTTAGACCAAACATCTAACAATGTGTATCGTCTTTTATTTGTAATTTTATTTTGGAACAATGATAACCTCATTTTTCTAAATTTTATCCAAAATCAAATTTTATAGATTTACAAGTATTTCTTTTTTTTATAACGAGAAAAGTAAGAGTATCATATTATTCATAAAAAATATCATATTCCAAAATATAAAATATATTTTGCTTTTGTTAGATTTTACAGATTATGAGATGAGTTATCATGCATATATTAGGGTTCGTAACTTGGCACTTTGAAACGCGACACTTTATCACTTTAACATTTCATTACTCCGTCACTTAATCACTCTCTCATTTTGATAACTCGTTACTTCGTAACGTGATACTAAAACCATCGGACCTAAGAATTTTTTTCAAAACCCGAGTCTGATCAGAGTTCGGCCTGAGTGTTAAAGTATAGAAGCGAAAAAGTGTAGGGGTGATAAAGTGTCGGAGTGATAAAGTATCGGCCTGAAAAGCGTCGGAGTGATAAAATATCAGTTGTGCCCTGTTACCAAGTAGCGCCAGGTATTTTTAGATAACTCTCTTTAAGTCTTGCACTTTGTGAGATTAAAGCTTAGTATGAGTTAAAAAATTGAATGAGATTATATTATAGTATATTTAAATATATAGTATTCTATTATATAATATATAAATTTAAAGAGATTTATATAAAAAAAATAATTCAAAAAAAAATTAGATAATGTTGTAAATTATCCTTACATGAAAAAAACAGAGGATAGGAAGTGAGAGAGAAGATCAGTAATTCGATTCCTGACGGTTTCGAGATCGATTTTTCTGATATAAACCTACTCGAGTGGGTATGGATAGCAGGGACGTCTACCATCGATGAGGGGGGGGTGGGGGGTAAAGGGTAGTTTTGATTTGGATTTACTTTTTTGCTATTTTTTATTTGGTAGAAAAGGATAAGATATAAATGAGGCGGGGGTCATTGGCTTAGTGAGATCTAGAAGTCCTTGAGAGGTGAGGTTAATATATTTTAAAAAATTGTGTCATTGCGTTTTATTAGAATTTAGGCATTATTTAGTAATTTGCTATATGTTGATATATTATATTTTCATCACCCACATTTTCAAAGTCATAAATTTAATATAGTAAATATCCTTTCCTTTTGGTAAATAAATTCAACCGGGTTTTTTCAGTGATAGAACATTTTGTAAAATTTCCGCATCATAATATTGCCATTATTTTATATTTTAAAAAAAATCACTATAACTTTATTACTTCATTATCGAAATTAAAATTTAGACAAGAAAAAAAATATCCCATAATTAACATACTAACTTAAGGGATAAGAAAATTCCATGATAGAATTAATAGCATAAAATGATATTAAAATTAGTTAAAACGTATGAATCGAATAAATTTAAACCAGATTAAGCTTAAACATTTATCATTAAAAAAATTATTAGAATTTTGGTATAGTGCGAAAATAAAGGGATTTTTTTTCTTTTAAAACTATAAATATTGATCATCAAACTACTTTTTTTTCGAAAATAAATAACAGGTCCTTGTAAAAATTAGTTTTATAGGCATTTTTATTTTGTTTAAAAAAATATATGAATAAAATGGGAAATAATTTATAAAATTAAAAATTAAAAAAAATATTGACAATTTTACATCTTCACAATAATTAATAAGTATAATATAACTTGTATCAATATATTAAAAGAGGAAAAAAAGGAAGAAGGGATTTATAAAGTAAATATTAACGCTTGAGGGAAATTTCCCTCTTTCCCCATTGATTATGCGCCTAATTCCTGGGTCAAAGAAAATTTGATTGGATCAATCCTAACTCGCCTAATGTAAACTATTTCCCATGTATTATCAGTAAGATTAATGGTGGGGGGGGGGGGGGGGAAGGTCGGAAAAATTAAAAATATTATACATTAGTGAAACTTCAAAGAAGAAAAAAAATTAAGATCTCCGAGGATTTATCTTTCTATAAATTAATTTATTCAAATAATTTCATTGATCTTGTCTTGACTTCATATCATTTAACATATACTTATTCCTTAAAATTAACTTTTAAAATAATCAGTGAATCAAAAAAAAATTTATATGAAGAAATATATTAATAATCGAATCAAATCGCGTTTCTAAATAAAATAAATATGCTAGTCTCAAGGGACTTAAAATTTAAAACTTTAAACCGAGAAGCCCGAAACTACATTATAAAAGGAAAAATTTATATAATTTATTTTATTTTTTTGTGTGAATTCCCGCTGGTCGTTAGAATTCGATAATTACTAATTATAAAAATATAAATGTGAAAAATGAAAAAAAAAAACTTTCATATATTATCCATTATAATATGACATTGTCCTTGAAATGGAATTTTAGTTTTATTGTACCAAGTTTTTAATTTAACGAGTGGCATCAAATTTTTATGGCTTTATTTATAGCAGTAAATAAAACCTTAGAAAGTGACCAACTCACATAATGACCATTTTTATAATCAAATATTAAAAAAATGAAGCGATTTGTGTTGCATTTTTTATAATATAACCAAAAAATCGATATTAACCTATGGGCCTTTCTCAAGGATGAATTTGGATAGGTCAACCTTTCTTTAAAAAAAATCTTCAGAAGAATCACTCAATTTAAAATAAAAGTAATACGACCGCATATTTTTATTCTAAAAAAAAATTCGTGACTTGATAGTTAAAATATTAGATCTTTTTTCCTCATAATATTCATGCATGACATCCCAATGTTAAATGATAGTATTAATATAAAGCGATAGAAATGATATAAAGTGCGAATATTAAAGTTCTGCAAGTCGACCAGTAGCCCATTACTAAAATTTTAAAAAGGGCTCGGGGATCTATCTTTCAAATAATAGGCTGGCTAGGATTTGTAAAAAATTATTTTCTAAAAAAAATAATATAAAAAATGATGTTTTCTCTCATATTGTCAAAATAAAATTCATTTCCCTGCTATAGAACAAAGCATTTTTATATTTAGCTTCATAAAAGTGTGTCTAATTTATATATTTTTAATTAGGACTATACTTAAACCTGGTCACCGAGAAACATATCGGCGACTGACGCAAATTTTAAAAATTCAATAGGCGGGGCCGTCGTAAATCGGCGAACCGACATAAAATTTTTTATAATTTATTTTTTAAATTGATAAATGAATTTTTTTAAGAAAAGTGAAATCAAATTAAAAATAAAATCTGGTATATATTTTTATATATTTATTGAAAAGAAAACTAATTATAAATTCAAACTCAATTTTGTAATTTTATAGTAACTATGTATAAAAATAATTTTATTTTAATTTCCGGACATAAGAAAAATCTTCTTAAATTTAACGTCAACCAACGGTAGAGAAACCTCTAGGGTTATCCACAATTTTTTCACCGATCCGATATTTATCTCAAACGATCGATACCGATATTTACATTATCATTATTTTATATATAAGATAATGGAATATAAAAATCTGTGTATTTTTTTTAAAAAAAGTTTAATCAGGATAATCATTTATCATATCTTTTAAAAAATACGTCTTATCATTAAATTTGTAGATAAAGGTTTCTATTTATAAGATATATGTTTTATTTTTAAAGAATTATTACAAAGAGGTCTGTAAAGTAATTTTTTCACAACCC
This sequence comes from Gordionus sp. m RMFG-2023, assembly GCF_954871325.1. Classification (NCBI taxonomy): domain Eukaryota; kingdom Metazoa; phylum Nematomorpha; class Gordioida; order Chordodea; family Parachordodidae; genus Gordionus; species Gordionus sp. m RMFG-2023. Next base: position 71,662,073 of record NC_088775.1, read on the forward strand.
GAGTCCGAATTATAAAAAATTTCGATCCGACCCCAACCCGACTAAAATTTTTGGATTTGAGTGTGAATATTATAATATCTAAAAAACAATTAAAAATCATGTGTATTGCCTTAAATAATGGTTTATTTGACCGCCATAATATAATCAATATTTATAGTAAGTTGCATTATATTAAAATTGGAAACTATAGTTGGATAATGACTAAATTTCGGCTAAATCTTCAGGCGCCTGCCCCTGAAAATCCGTTAATATTAAGGTGTTTTAATTTACATTAATTTCTTCCAAATTTGAGTTGCTATCTTTTTTGAAAAGCCCTGAGGCCAGAGTGATATTTTTCGGTGAAAACCTGGTTTATCCGATTTTTTAGCAGGCTAAAAATTGGCTAAAAATATAGTAATCACCCAACTATATTGAAAACTTATACCTATTATTCAGTTTAAATATTAAAAAAGTTGAAATGCAATCGGATTTATAAATCATGCGATTAATAAAAATAATGTGCATGATATAATGAATATATTATAAAGATATATCATTATCACTAGTTTCACATAGTGAATAATTGTGATATATAAAATAAATAATAAGGAGTCGAGTTTGTCAGACTTTAAACAAGTCCTCATATTAAAGGCCATACCAGCCGCTGAAAGCGCTCTTTCACTGCTAGCCGAGGAAGTAAGGATAGCCAGGAATTTAAGAGCCATTTAAATTGGAAAACTCATTTTGATTTCCACCAATTTAATTTGTATCACCTGAACGCTGCTTCTCTAAGTTCAAGGTGCACCTCATATATTTGTTTCTATTAGATTATAGAATACTATTCTCATTTTATATAAGTTAATTCACACCCAAAATCCTCAAGTTCAATATTTATTTTATCTATCATACAATAATGATAACTTTATAAATACAATTCAACCTATTAATTTTCCCATATTTTAATTAAATAATAATAATAATTCTTTAGCAATTAAAATTTTGATCTAAGAGATGCTAATAAAAATAAAGTTCAACCAATTACCAAAATATGCTAAAGCTCAATTCAGAACAAATTTGGTTATCCTAAATTTATTATAATATATAATTATTAGCCAGATTTAGACAATATTTATATAAAGGTGATTTATACAATTCATTAACATCTTAACTTCAATATCCAAGGATTGAAAAATAATTTTTCCTATACCACCTGCACCTATAACTTCAGAGTTTATAACAAACTCACTCTTAATTGAAACTAATAACACATTAACTTGGGAAAAAAAATATAACATTTACATGCATTATACTTATTTAATTAATTATTTTGATCCAATCTACAACAAAGCCCTTATATATGATCCCATCTACAACAAAACCCTTATATATGATCCCATCTACAACAAAACCTTTATATATGATCCCATCTACAACAAAACCCTTATATATGATCCCATCTATAACAAAAACCTTATAAATGATCCCATCTACAACAAAACCCTTATATATATGATCCCATTTACAATAAAACCCTTATATATGATCCCATACAACAAAACCCTTATATATGATCCCATCTACAACAAAACCCTTATATGATCCCATCTATAATAAAATTCTTATATATGATCCCATCTACAACAAAACCCTTATATATGATCCCATTTACAGCAAAACCCTTATATATGATCCCATCTACAACAAAACCCTTATATATGATCCCATTTACAACAAAACCCTTATATATGATCCCATCTACAACAAACCCCTTATATATGATCCCATCTACAACAAAACCCGTATATATGATCCCATCTATAATAAAACCCTTATATATGATCCCATCTACAACAAAACCCTTATATATGATCCCATTTACAATAAAACCCTTATATATGATCCCATTTACAACCAAACCCTTATATATGATCCCATTTACAGCAAAACCCTTATATATGATCTTATCTACAACAAAACCCTTATATATGATCCCATCTTAACAAAACCCTTATATATGATCCCATCTATAACAAAACCCTTATATATGATCCCATCTACAACAAAACCCTTATATATGATCCCATTTACAACAAAACCCTTATATATGATCCCATTTACAGCAAAACCCTTATATATGATCCCATCTACAACAAAACCCTTATATACCAACATATCAGCAAATAACCCTATTCCAATGTTTATTAGACTCAAATTAACAAACTTCTCAGGTATTAAACCATCTTTTCATCATAAGCATGAAAGGAATCTGCCAATCCTGTCACAAACTATTAATAAAAAAGGATGACCATCTATACAAACATAGCCCACAAGCCTTCTCTTGTTCAGATTCTAATACACTTTGTCAAAGCTAATGGAACCCCAAATTAATACCAAACACATATATGTAAATTACGCACTAGAAGAATTTATCTTTATAAAAAAAATAACAACAATAAAACACATCCCATGTTAATTACCAGATCACTTACCACCTTACTAAATTATTTGATAACATTAACAAAGATTTGTCAAATAATCATTGGAAAAATCTCTTCACATTCCCTTTCAAATGCCTCCCAATCCCAAAAGATAACAAATCTATCGTATTACCTAACCTAATAAAAGACAGACTCAAAAATTTGGAAAATTTAACACAATTTTAGAATACATTAAAAATCCCAATAATTCTAATGAAAGTTTCAGTAATACCTGCAACAAAATATCTAAAAAAAATAAATGAAGGCGACATATGCGGTGCACATCTCTTCACAAACAAAACTCGCCCCATTTAACGACGAAACCCTTGACAACCTAAAATCCCTTCATCCACGTGCCTCTTACACTAGCTTACCAAACCCACCGCTCAATATCCCCCCTTTCATAATTGCAAATCAAGATATTTGCGAAACTATAAGTGAATTTAATAAATTTTCAGCAACAGGCCCGGATGGCTATAGACCATCTTACTTCCAAACATTTCTAAAAATAATTCCAATAATTTTTTTAACTCACTTATTACCTTCCTTAATAATATAACTAGTAAAGATATTCCCACATTAGCTCATCAAACTATATTTGGTGCTAACTTGATTGCTTTCGAAAAACCTTATGGAGGCATCCGCCCAATTGCAATCGGTTCACTTTTCAGATGCCTGATAGCTAAAATTATTGCAAAAAAAATAAAATCCGATACTCAGTTTCTGCTTGGCAAATATCAATTAGGATGCGGAACTAAAGGAGGTGTAGATATAGCCTCTCACTGCCTACGAATCTACTTCAACATCCACAGATAAACGTTTTATGCAAAATCGATTTTAAGAATGCCTTCAATACAATTTCACGTTTCTCGGCACTTAAATCTTTTTACGATAATTTCCCTCAATACTCCCACTTCGTAGACATCTGCTATAACAATAGCACTCCCCATTTTTAATGGTAGCGTTGGAGTACAACAGGACAACCCCCTCGACCCTATTCTTTTCTGCTTAGTTATCCACAATATGATGAAAGATCTTAAATTTGATTTTAACCTCGACCTTAACCTATGGTACCTAGATGATAGCACCCTTTGCGGTAATTCACATCAAATAAACAAAGCCCTTAGCCACTTCGAAACAGAATGCACTAAAATTGGTTTAGAATTAAACAAACCCAAAACAGAAATATGCTCCCTCAACCCCTAGATTCCTTTTGATTTATTTAAATATTACACTATTATCGAAAAAGAAGATATAAACTCTTGGGCTCCCATCAGAAAAAATTATCGATAAAACTTTTTCTGAGATGCAAAACTTGAAAAAATTCATCAACCACATTCTATCGCACCAGCTTTTTTTACTTACTAAAAAAGTCTTTATATCTACCTAAAATCTCGCATCTCTTCCACTCATCCTCCTCATTCACTGCCTCAAAATTTTTCATTCAACACAATATTCGCTTAACAACCTTTATAGAAAGGATCCTCAACCTTTCATTTTCAGACTATAATTAATAGCTAGCCCAATTACCCGCTAAACTAGGTGGTATCCACTTGATTCCCTTAGAACTACTTTTCCTATCTCTATTTATCTCAAATCGCCTATCCCTCAATTCTGCGATCTCATCCATCATAACTCCCAATGATGAAATTCTAACAGCAGCAATCAAACAATGGAATCTACTTACCCCAGACGGTTATACATTTCCAACCGAAATTTCCAACAAATCTATCATGGAACCTCTAATAAAGAAATTACAAAATAGTTAACGATAAATATGGCGGGCATGAATGGCTCGTAGCACTTCCAAGCCAAACCTTAGATAATCTCTTAACCAATGACCAACTGAGAGTTAATATAGGGTTTAGACCTGGATGCTCGCTTACACAGCTAAACACTTGCCACCAATGCAACTTACCAGTTCCACCTAACGTCCGACACGGCCTAAACTCACCCGCAGCCAAGGTCGCCATCTCCGGCATAAAGCAATTAATAAAATCATCCATAACGCTTTTAATAAGGCTAAAATACCAAACATCCTCGAACCAAACAATCTTTCATTACAGGACGGTCTCAGACCCGACGGTTTAACCTGTACCCCCTGGTCCAACGGGAAATCACTTATTTGGGACGCAACCTGCGTCTCCTTTTTTCCTTCATCAATTAATTCAAACCCTCTTACTTGCGGGGAAAATAAAAAAATTAATAAATATTCTAAATTAAATAACTTTATATTTCAGCCAATAGTCATATCAACTAACGGAATTTTTCACAGTCTACATATTTTTTTTAAAAAAACTTTATCACGAAAAATTTTTAACATAACAAACGAAAATCGCGAATCCATATTTCTTAAAAAAAACTTCAACTAGAAATTTTTAAACACAACTATAGTTGTTTTTAAGGTATATATTTATTATTAAGCTTTTAGAGCCTGATACTTATAATATATATATTTATTTTTATTTAATAATTTTATATATTTTTATATACTTGTTTTAATATTTTATATATATTAAATAACCTGATAGAGTATCATGTAAATAAAGTATGTAATAATAACAAAAAAAAATAATAACAAAATAGTTTCGTAAATGGATGTTATGTAAAATAATAATAATTGAAAATGACATGTTATTCTAGATATTGTGAACTAAAATGATTATTTAGGATATTGATACCCGACCCGAACCCGAAAATAAAAAATCTTTTATGTCCGAACCCGACCCGAGACCTCTAATTATACATTATGTTCCATATTATTATTTTTTTAATGATGATCAGAATTTTTACTTATCTATTTAACCTTAATACAAATATGTATTAATTTATATAACATATTTATATATTCATACTAAATTTTCTGTATAACAAACTACGTATCTTTATTTGCATAATAAGTAAGAACAATTTAAATATCAATTAATAAAATATAAAATAATTAAAATTATAATATTTTTTCTTTATAAGAGATAAGGGAATAAATTTAAATTTCTGACATAATAGAAAAATTAAATGATCTTAAATATTATAATAAAGTTATACCAAATTTAATAATTTAAATTCTCGTGATTTTTATTTATTATAGGATTTCTTAATAAAAATAATAGAATAAATAATCGACAATTAAAAATGCACAAAAGTTTTGGGTAATTTTCTTTTATATTCGTTTTTAATATACCTTACTTTCAATCTTTAAAAAATGTTTAAAAAAAAATAAAGGCCGTGTCCTAGGTCGGCTTAATTTGAATACTTGATTGCTTTTTAATATTGACCATAAAGTATTTGATCGAGGAAACCCTATTTTGGGTTATTTTAAGTATTTTGTGGTATTGCTATTTTTCGCATTTTATTCCCGTTTTTTTTTCTTTTGCTTTTTTGGCTATTTAGCCGATACTTAAAAGACGGCTAAATAGCCGGTTATTAAGAATTAAACCGATCTAGGACACGGCCTTTTTATTTTATAAATGGCGCCTACCTTCTCACTCTTTTATGGGAGTTAAGAAGAATTATTACGAGAAGGGGAAAATTAATTTTAAAATAAAAAAATATGTATAAAAATAAAATAAAAAATATGTACAAAATCGGTGTCTGTTAAATTTTTAAAAATATCGGCTGATCCTATATTTGGTATCGGTACAGTCTTAGGAAGTTCTTTCACTAGGTGTGCTAGTTGCATGATCATAAAAAATTTACTTATTGGCTAGTGTGGAAGGATTAAGAAATTAATTCCTCTTCGATATATTTACTAATCTAATATCATCCATACTCTTCATTAAGATGTTTAATAATAAATTCAGAAGATGTGCAATTTTGCTCAATTAAATATTTTGTCACTATTTGTAATTTTTGAAATTTTAATTCTAAAAGAAAAGAGAAGCTAACCCCTAGATAATTTTTAAAATAAAAAGTAAATTAAAATATTATTATTTGCAGATCGCAAACAGAAAAGCGTAAGGCATTTTTTATCATATTTTCCTAGATTAATAATCCGGGCCATCATCATTTCCTATTTAATGCGTTTCGATTACACTTCTGAAAAGTAATGTCAAGTTCTATGTTGACTCTTTTTGTAAGATAGAAATTCAAATATTTCTTTAAATTTGGAAAGTAAAATTAATAGTTCCATTAAGAGATCTGATTTCTAGTTTGAAAGTGTTGTTTTTACAATATAATTAATAAATTTTGATTGCCCCTCTTTTGTTATCGAAATTAACTAGCCATACAACATTCGAAAGTGATAAACAAGTAATCACTTTCATTTTTGTTGAACAAAGGCGTTTATTTTATATAGCTACATTGTTGCGCCAAATCTAAGACACTGGATTGATAAATAAAAGGATAGATCTAAATGACATGCGTCGAACGCTGTGTGCACCTATATTTTAGGTTTAAAGCATCAGTCCTCAATGGTCAAGGTAACTCCCCCTAATCCTAACCTAGAGCTAGCTGGCGCACCAAATCTTATGGCAGCCCCGACCACTCAACTTCCCTTATTCTAAATAATTTTTTGACCTCATATAACAGAAAGTTTACGATGTTTTCAATTCTTTTTAAAGCAATATTAGATTTTTATTAGCTCCAGGCTCCAGATAGCTTTCGAGCACAATTAAAACAGTATATGTGATATGTTTGGGACATATAATTTTCTTTCATTTGAGTGGCATTATTATTATTATCATCCCTGGAATCGCCAATTTTTGATGCTCACCAATCATTAGAATAAAAATGTATAATATATATAATTTGGCGTTTTAGATGTAATCAAAAATATCGGCGGGTTTCTCCATTGATCCGGATTTTTATTAAAAACTTATATTATTTATAGCACGTTTTTTAAATTTTAAAAGAGCTGCAGGAATCATTCACGATTTTAATATCATTAATTTGAGGATATGGAAATTATAAGATAAGGAGAATATATGCCTTCTGTGAAATATTTTTAATTTTCCCTTGTACATCCTTTGCCCTGGGAGCTGATATTAAAGAAGTAGTAACTATCATAAACTTGGCTCCTCAACTGTTAGATCAAGTTCATATTTTTCAGAATTCAATCTTTCTTCAATATGAATAATCTGGTATCTTCCTGATGTTAATATCGGTCGTTTCATCAGATATTATAGAATAAAAAGAGTTCTGTTTTTATCCCTCCCAATGATTTCGGTAATTTTATAGTATAATATTATATTCATATTTAATATTTTCTTTAAATTGGAGGTTAAAAATTGTTTTAAAGTTTTATTAATTCATGCAAGTGTCCTTTGTTAATTCTTTATCGTGATTAGTGTTGTTAAACTTCGTAACTCAATATTTTAGTCAGAAAAATATTGCCTAAGCCTCGAGATTTTGTTAATAGATGTCCCAGTCTTTTTTCCTTTTACTAACAAAATCTTCAGGCTTGTGTTATATTATTCTAGATGAAATATTGAGTTAGCCGTTTTTAAAAATCAGCTCAAAACGAGCCGTTTAACAACACTAATCGTGATATGTTGAATAAGTGAGACTAGAGGTGATTTTGACGCTTTTCGTTCAAATCTGAATAAATTCAGTAATATTAGACTACTCTGAATAAGTAAAACATTTTTGAATCCTAAAAGTATAGACTATTTGAAATAGTTAACAAATATATATTTCATAAAAACTATATTTAGAAAATGGTCCAACCATGCCATACTCTCAGTACATTGAAATATTTATATTCAAGGTTAGGTGAATTTTCGATAAATTGTATCCGGATATAGATACAGATGTTCATTAAAATTTTATACTAAAGATACGAGATACTTAGCAAAAATTTCAATAAGAAATGATACAAGATACTTGTATCGTCCTTGGAAAATAAGTATATAAGATACAAGAGACTTATTTGAAAAACTTTAAATAGTAGTAGACCAAATATCTGCAATAGTGCAGTTATATGTGTGAGCTTACAATTATAATAGCTCTTTTAAATAAACAGTTTCATATTTGAAGCGTTCGCCCATTTTTCTTTGCAAAGAACATCGATAATTTTTTTAATTGGTAATGGTAACACATTACAAGATAATAGTTCTAATAAATTGATAAGTAAGAGAAAACTATAAATTTAAATTTACTTTCCAATATTTTACAAATTATGAAGTTAATACATTATTAAATTTTTCCTGATATATTGCTTTCTTTTTATTATTTTGAAAACTCTGTTTTTGAGTTAATGTTTTTGCAGTTTTCACAATTTCTTTTTGTTTTATTCTTGTGCAATACTTTAAGATGACGTATAATTTTTATGATTTTGGATGATGCCTCTATCAGTGAAACAAAATAATAAAATATTTTAGATTGGAGATTTTTTTACTATTTCTTATTCTTTTCAAGACTTTATATATATCATTTTCATTTTATTATCAATTATTAATATAAAAATTTATTTTAAAAAAATCTTAAATTTAGCAAATATGTTATTGAATATGAAATGAATATCATTATAAGTGTAATAAAATGATATAATATACTTTTAATTAAATGCATGATAAAATTAGATTACGAGTCTGCATTTATAAGTTTGTGACATTTTTGAATGCAATATACAGTTATCTTTAAATAATTTGTTTCTTGGGTGAAAGATAGGGTCTTTAAAAAGTTTAAAAGATATTATTAAATTTTTTTTATATTGTTATAATACTAGAAGCTTTAAAGTATATTCATCTATTGATAATATCATAATAGGTAATAGTTAAGTAAATTAAATTGAATTTAGAGCTTTTAAGAAATTTTAGGAATTTTTGTAAAAAAAATAAAATATTATTTGTATATTATATTAAAAATTAATGTTTTAAATTGAAAAATATTCAAAAAAAATTATTTACATATGTTAATCAAAAAAAAAATACGAAAATTAATAGGACCAAATATCCTATGAGCAACCATGACCTAGCCCGCCCACTAACTTTATAAATATAATTCAATCATATTAATTCATGTTTTATGATTCTGAAAAAATCGTCAAAGAAAAAGGGGTTTTCTTAAAATGTATTTAATAAGATTTTAAAAGCTTTATTTACATTATATATCTAAGCTATTAAGTAAATTATTTTTTGTTACTTTTGGTATGCTAAAACACATTTTTGTATGACGTAATCTATATTATGCTTAAATTTCCAGTCTTAAAAATTAATAGCTTAATTGGATTTGAACTAAAGTTCCTCTGCACTCAACGTACCCCGGTTTCCCTTAAGTTATTTTGTTTTTGTAAATTTGTAAACAAATTTATATTGAAAATGGAAGGAACATAATATTTTAATATTTTTTTGAATATTCGGAATTTTTATATCGATAAATTTTAAATTATTCGACTGGTAATAGTAGTTGAAGCTTAGAAACCAATCCCCTGAATTCGCTCATTATTACCCTTTCCTCATTAAGTGCTTAAGTAACAAATGGCTGGTACATTACATTATTCAATTATAACAACAGCAAATCATTACTATTTATTTTTAAAAATTAAAGAATTTTGATTTTAAAAAAATGTAATATTTTGTTAAATTATTAATGCTTAAATATATGATAAAGTCTTTCTTTTATTCATGCCAGGCCTAGCAAAACATTATTAAATAAGGCTATATATCAAATGTAACAAAAAATCTCAATATTCGTCACAATATTTTAAGCTAAGTGTAAATTTATCTAACTTTTTTGAAAAAAAAAGACTTTATAACTTCCAAGATTATACATTATAGAATATATTAAATTATAATACTATATTTTATTATATACTGTCTTTTATATTTTTTTAAATCAAATTTTTTTATTTGTTTAACAGCTAATACGGGTGTAGGGGGGGGGGGGGGGGGGGGGGTAAATTAAAAAACAATGGGTAGGTGCGAGCGGGTTAAATGTTTTATAACAATGGGCGATCGGATGTTCAGATTAAAACCTACATATTACAGATCTCTAACCTACATTAGGCTATGATCGATAAGAAAAAAATTGATCCGTAAATTCCTAAACAGATAAGAAAGAGGAAAGAAGCGTTAATTTTTTATATGGAATATTAGTATCTCTGAGGCTAGAGCCAATTCTATTACCATATGAGAAAGAGTCAATTTCTCTGACCCCAGTTAGAAGGGAACAATAAAATTTTTCCTTAAAATAGTTATACTTTATATCATGAATATTTTTATGTTTCTTAACAACAAATTTACAATAATCTATTCTATATATTATAACAAATTTATGTGTTATGTCAATGCTGCCGGGGTGGGAAATCAAAGTGATTGAAACACAACTTATGGTGTATAAGTAAGCCTGGTTTATCTCAGTTTTCCGTTTTCCAAATAAAAAAAAATTAGGATTGCTGAATTCTCTTTTTAAAAAAGAAAATTTTACCTAATTTTTCACATATTTTTTGAATGATGTTTGATTCGATTATGCTATTGCTTTTTTTTTACAGATTTATGGCATATTTTATCTAATAGCAGATGTGTAAACCAATTTTGTTCCGAATTGAGGCGATAAAATGATTACCATTTTTACTATTTCTATTAGAGATCTGCAAAGCCAGACCCGGGGGCCTGACCGGGAAATTTTTTTAAAAAAATTAACGGGCCTAGGATTCATGCTTAAAAATTTTCCTCCCAGCCTAGCAAATCTTTGATTTTTCGTAAAATTTAAATAGGCCAGCCTCTACATTAAAATTTTAATAGATATTTTTTAAATTTCAAACTTAATGTTTTAATTTTTATTATAACTATTTAAAAATAATTTACAATATGCTTATTTCATTGTGTTGTAAGATGTTTAACTAAAATACAAATCTATAAATAATATATTAAATTCACAAAAAATTACCAATTCGAAGAAATAGATAGCCATAGAGGAGAGATATAGACTCCACAAATGATATTGGGAACCGTACATACAAAATTTTGGGGGTCAGGCGGACTTTACTTATAACTTTAACGGGGCGGGTTGGGCTAACATTTTTTTAAATATTTTTTAAAAATTATAACGGGTCGGGCCGGGCAAATTTTTTAAAAGGTTATAAGAGACCGAACCTGACAAAAAATTTGCAGCCCGAGCAGACAATATGTGCAAAAATTTTTAACGAGCCGTAGAGGGGCGGGCTTTGCAAATCTCTATTTCTAGTATTTAGAAAATTTCTATCCAAACTTTCGAACTCTTGCAAAAAAGCTCATTTTAAGGCAGGTCATACATCTTAATACAAATATCTATAAAACATTTCAAGGTCCTTTGGGCCACACCTGCCACTACTTTAAAACAATTGGCGTTTTTTTATATAAGGAAGATTCATTTAAGACGTTATCAAATATTTTATGATAAACAACCAATAACGTCCAATGCTATATAATCATTACCCAAAAATTTTATGATATTGCCGTTCTTAAGAATAAAATATTTATAAGCTAAAAAAATATTTTTTAAAAAATTGAGCGAGCTGCACGAGCGAATCCATTGGTTAAAATCAAACGATATCCTCTCACTTAAGTCTAATAGTTGTTAATATAATAATTAGCCTTTGACCGAAAACCTTTTTTTAAGAAAAATAAAATCAATATTTTAAAAATAAATTGATTTTATAACCCTAAATTTATATTTACTATATTATTTTTTATTGTATTTCTATCCTTGTATATATTATTTAATAAAACTCTTTGAAGTGTAAGTAACGTGAGGAAATAGAATTATATTTTTTTTTAAATAAAATCATCTTAATAAAATTTTTTTCGATATTTTTGTAATCATTAATTTTCCTTAATTCCTCACCCCCCCCCCAAACCATTTATTATAATTATGGGCATAAGATTGGGTAATTATTTGTTAGTTAGTCTGATTGAGGAAGTTAATTTTTCTTTGTAAACAAAAAAAAATATGAAAATATATATTTAGTTCTTTTTTGTTGAATAAGGAATTAAATATTATAATAATATATAATTATCGAATATAATATCGACCGAATATAAATTAGTGATATAAGAATTTTAAATAAAATGGAGGATTCGGTCAAAAGATGCCCCATCTTAGAAAGACCTTTTTTACCCGTTTCCTCTCATTCTTTTTTCTTTGCTTTTCTGTCTTTCTACCTTTTATTTCTTCTATCTACCAAAAGCTATCAATGAACGTAACCATGTGGATTATTGTTGTTAAACGGCTCGTATATTTTCGTTAAAAAATATTATGTAAGTCACAAGATATCGTTAATAGATGTCCAAACATTTCTGACATCTATGAGCAAAATCATCAGGATAATACATTTTGACTAAAATATTGGGCTAGCCATTTTAAAAATCGAGCCATTTATATTATAATATTTTTTTTAATACTATCCTATTATATGTGTTTATGTGGCGTCAGGAAAATGCTAAGAGAAGGTTAGGTCTAATTTTTTTGTCAAAACGCAAATTGAATATATTAAAAAGTTGATGTATTTCATAATTTGGGAGCGAATCGGATACTTCTACCGCTCAGCTCAGAATATATCTAAAACGAATTATTCATTTTTCGATTTGATCTGTACTCTATGAATAACAAAATTATTATATTCGAAAATTAGAATCGAACGCATTCTTGTTGGTATTAATAGTTCTGAACTTTACCTACGAGTTACCACATCATTATTAAAAAATATTGCAAATTTTTTATGTGTCTCCTAATCTAATATGATAAACCATATGGTTATTCGCGGTATTTAAGATAAGCCAAATAGCATTTTTTCCCCCAAATCTCAATAGTTTTATATAGTGAAGATAATAAAATTTATTATCATCTGCTAATAAAAAAAAATGGAAAGCATTTATTATAATGAGTTAAATAATTATTAATGATTTTTTTGAAAAATAAACAGTATTTTTTTTTATTTTGATGTTGATGTTGATGAGATAGAGATTCACCTGGCTTGATTTAAAAAAATTATATAATTATCTCCTAAGCATAATATAACATCTTATTAATAATATAATAAAGAAAGTGAAATGAAATGAAATGAGTTCGCATAAGTATAAAAAAATAATTAATTAAATAGTAGGGTCCATAAACCTAGAGACAAATTGCAAAGTTATTATAAATAATTAATGGAAATAAAAACTAAAATTACCATAATTTATAAGGAAGGGGAAGGGGAAGGAGGGAAATAGTCACAATTTAAGCGCTAGCTAATTGTTACTTTCGGTATAATAAAAATAGGAAGTCAAATCCCCTCCACCTTCCAAATGATATATTATGTGTTATTAATCAATAATACAATATAACCTTGTTTATCTAATTTGGAAAAAAAAATATTAACATTGCACATATATTTATTTTTTTCTTAGAAGTTTATCTGTGAGAAAAACCTAAACGATTGGTAAAATATTATAAATGAAGATGAATCAATGCTTTGATGAGGTTTTTTTTTAAATAAAGAAGCATTTATAATTGAAAACATATTAATATATTTTATTAGTTTCTTAATAAATTTTGTAAATATACAGGCTTAATTATATATATTATAAAATAGAAAAAGATGAAATTTTTATGGAAAAAAACGATAAATTTTATATTTTTATGAAGCTGTTTGCTGCTTTAAAAATGGTATTATAACGAGATTAAAATTTAATAAATAAATACATTAAAAAATTAATCACACATCACACTAGTACATTTAGCATTTTTTGATCTTATAGTGTCTGTCCATCTTCTATATAATGTCTTTTTTCAATCTAATTAGAATTTTAAAAAGGGCACCATGAATGAGTTTGAAAAAAATAATAATATGTGAGTGATTATCAAAGCTAAATCTTATATTAACTGATAATGATATGTTTTACTTCTTAAAATACGAAATGCTTATAAGCGGAAGACAACAACGAAAATTATTGTTATCAAATCACTTTATACCTAATATTTATGATTTAGATGAATTACAAAAACTTGAGCACCTTAATTTTTTAAAAATCGTCTTTAAAAATTCTATCAAATTCTTATAGAAAAAAATAATATATTTACAAAATTTAGCACATCTATTAAGGGCTAATCGATTTTATAGTATCCTGAATCTTCGAGAAATTCTTAATCCCTAAATATATTTTATTAATTTTCAAAAGGAAAAAAGGTTCTGAGCAATCATTTTAAACTCCGGTTTAACCTTGTTTTGTTTTTACTCTATTTATCAGTGTTGTTTAAGTAGCGTACTATTTTCAGTAACGGTAGCTTTAGCGTATAACATTTTTAAAAAAAATAGCGATAGCGGTAGTTTGCTACTAATTTAGTCAATTTTATACAACTCAAGTGCTAATGTTGAACAATTATTTATTATTTAGCACATCAAAATTTATACTTTTTGATCGTCGCTCTAGACTTGGGGATGACAGTATAAAAATGTTATTATTGAAATGCAATAAAAAATAAATAAATTATATATATTTGAAATTAAAGTCATATTTTTAGTAAAAAATATTTTTAAAAAAATTCTAAAGTATTCTAACTAAAAAGTAGTTTTAGCTACTTTTATAGCTAATAGTATGCTCCTTTTTTGAAAATATAGTGGTAACGATTAGAGATCTGCAAATTACGGCCCAGCCTGTACCCAATTGAAGCCCTCTATTTTTTTAAATTTTGGTCCTGCCTTATTATTTTTCAAAAGTTTTGAGCCAGGCTGGATCAGGTTTAAATTTTTTAATATGATATCATTATATTTTGTCAAATAAATTGATATATGTTAAAATTCTTGCAAGAAATAAGGGGCTAATATTTTTTATTTGTAGAATATAATATTAATTTTTCTATTTAAATAAATTGGGCCGAATGGACAATATTTTTTTTATTTCGGAGTGGGCTTTTCAGGACTAATAAAAAAAATTTGTTCAAGATCGGGCCAAGCAGGACAAATTTTAAAAAATAATTTTAGGTTTGCTTGAGAAATTAGGTCCAATGCAGATCACTTTAGTTTTTTTGTTAGCAGTGTCAAGACTTTTAAAAATAGCATTTAACAACACTGCCATTTAAGAAAACCATTAAGCTAAGAGTGTATTTATGGAAATTGTAATGTTTTGTGCATCCAAAATTTATAAACAATAATTTATTTAAGTTAATAAGCATGGGGGGGGGGCATAAATTCTCCTTCTTAATTTGTAAGTTTATATATAAGATATTGGTATAAAAATTAAATATAAAATGTAATTGGACTAAAAAGCACTCCAATAAAATTTATCAGAAGCTATATAAAACCTCTCTGGGAAAATTTTGGCTATATCTATGTTTATTTTTATATTGTGATAATATTGATGAGTTATTTTGATGCTAATAAGAATTACATTTATCAAGATTAATATGTTATTTCAATTATGCAAGTCCATATAAATTTTGTTTCAAGCTCGCAAATAAAAATTTATTTAATCAATTAAAATTGTTTATATTTATAAATATAATTTAATATGCTACATATTTTATGAATATTCAAATTAATTAAATTATTGGGCTATGTGCTATGATTAATTCAAATATATTTAGATAAATATCGATTTATAAAAAATTATATGCTTATGATTATTCAAATTTGAAAAATGTTATATGTAAATAATATAAAAATTTTGTAATTCCAAAATTATAACAAATATTAATTACTTTTAATGTGCATTTTCTGGATTTAGCAAGAACATCTATATTAATCTCATTTTCGCTCTCGCTTGAATAATCAACATTTTCATTTCCTTGCATTTAGTGGGTCTTGCATTTCTTCACGTTATTTTACTTTAGCATTGTAGCAGACGAAAATATGTGGCTTTTGATTCCGCTAAAAAAGTACAAAATATTTTTATATCAATGATAAAAAGTTTAGAAACATTATCAAATAGTAAATTAAATAGTTAAATATCCCATAAAAATATCACATAACAATTTATATACTTTTTTACTCTTAAAAAATTTCTATTCAGTTATTGTATTACTAATCTCTCTGAGGTTTACTGTAGTTTAAATAATTTATAAATTCATTTTATAATGCCAAAAATGTTTTGACAAATTTTCGTCAAAAATTCTAACAACCTGCATTTTACTTTTTTATAAAACAAATTTCCTTATCGTAATTTTAAAAAGCTTGATATATCATTTTACATCGAAATATATAACTAGATTATTATTAATCAAAAAACTATTTGATTATATTATTCATGCAAACAAAAATAATTTTGATAAATGATTAATGACATTAATACTATAGACGTAGACCGTCAATTAATGCATTTGATGTGAACAAAATTGAAGTGATAGCTCACAGCGTCTATAGGGCAAGATAAGATATTCACGAGAAAGAACCCTCCTCAAAAACCTGTGTCTAACCACCTGAAAAAAATTCCCATATTATTAGCTACACGTTTTTAATTATACTTCCTTCATATATTATAAAAGATAAACTTAAATTATCAATACTCTACTCCCAAATATCAAAAAATATAAATGTAAAAGAGTTATTTTTTAGATCAGTAATTAATAAAAGCCTTTTATTTACAACCATTAATATAAACTATTGTTTGGTAAGAATATGAATTTTCTGATAAAAAATGTCCAAATATTTTTTAAAAATTTTAAAAAATAGCAGAAAATATTCCACAAATAAGTTTTATTTAAAAAATATCGAATGATTGAATGCAATATATATTTCAACGATGTTTAGCAATATCATTGTAATAGGTCTATAATAAAAGTATTAAATAATTTTTTACATAGATATATTTTGCCCTATTTCATCTAAAAATTTAATGGATAACCCACCTTAAAATTGAGGGAGATGATAGACTTACGCCAAATGGCGTATTAGTAAGAAATGAAAGTTATATTTTTTCTTATTTATACGCATTTTCCGAATCGATAAAAAAGTTACGAAAATTTAACGAATCATTTAGAATTTGTATTTATAATAAAATGGATATATAAATAATATCGTGGACGAAATTTAGTAAACTATAAAGCAATATAAAAATTTAAAATACATAAATCTTTATATATCAGATTTTAGAATGTCACCAAAAAGTACTACCATCATAGTAATACCTTACTTATTTCCCAATATTTAGTAAACTATAAAGCAATATAAAAATTTAAAATACATAAATCTTTATATATCAGATTTTAGAATGTCACCAAAAAGTACTACCATAGTAATACCTTACTTATTTCCCAATATATAGTAAACTATAAAGCAATATAAAAATTTAAAATACATAAATCTTTATATATCAGATTTTAGAATGTTACCAAAAAGTACTACCATAGTAATACCTTTTTAAAATACATAAATCTTTATATATCAGATTTTAGAATGTCACCAAAAAGTACTATCATAATAATACCTTTTTAAAATACATAAATCTTTATATATCAGATTTTAGAATGTCACCAAAAAGTACTAACATAGTAATACCTTACTTATTTCCCAATATTTAGTAAACTATAAAGCAATATAAAAATTTAAAATACATAAATCTTTATATATCAGATTTTAGAATGTCACCAAAAATTACTACCATAGTAATACCTTACTTATTTCCCAATATTTAGTAAACTATAAAGCAATATAAAAATTTAAATTACATAAATCTTAAGATGGCTATGAATTAGGAAATTTAGAATGATTGAGTAAAGAATAAATCTTACCTTGTGCTTCAAATTTACAAACAATTACTCATTTTTTATATAAATTTTTTTATTGAATTTATGTTGAAATTTATAAATTATATTGTATGTCTTATTTTAAAGGTTACCTGGGAACATTAAAGTTCTTACCTTGTGATGACTTATTCTATAAAATTGACACACAACAATCCCTAACAAGCTTCAAATCTACAAACAATTGCTCATTTTTTATATAATTTTTTTTATTGAATTTATGTTGAAATTTATAAATTATAATGTATGTTTTATTTTAAAGGCTACTTGGAAACATTAAAGATCTTACCTTGTGATGACTTATTCTATAAAATTGACACACAACAATCCCTAGCAAGCTTCAAATTTACAAACAATTACTCATTTTTTATATAAATTTTTTTATTGAATTTGTTGAAATTTATAAATTATATCTTTTGATATTATTTTTTTAAATAGAGTTTAAAAAATAAATTTCGCTTAATGAGCTCCCATAATTTTCTTAATTAATTTACTAAATTAATTTAATTTTAAAAATTTATGATTGGACATTTTTAATCATTTTATAAATGATTGTATTAACTTCAATAATATATTTCAATTTAATGAATAAAATTTATTTAATACTATATTTCGTGTATAAATTATAATACTATATTTAATTGCGTCATTTAATACTATATTTCTATTTAACCCTTCACTAGAAATGTTAAAAATCACTTAAACTTCAAAGGTGGGGTCTATTTTATCCCTAATGCAAAATTAATAAAAATTAGATTTAAATAAAAAATTAAATTTGTAGGCAAAATTCTTCTAAAAATAACTTAAATATTTTACCACAAAAAAAATTAAATTTGTATGCAAAATCTTCTAAAAATAACTTAAATATTTTACCACAAAAAAAATTAAATTTGTAGGTAAAATTCACCTAAAATATGCGGAATTAATAATTCCTATATTTTACCACAAAAAAATTAAATTTATAGGAAAAATTCTCCAAAAAATAACTTAAATATTTTACCACAAAAAAAATTAAATTTATATGCAAAATTCTCCTAAATATAACATAAATATGCGCAATTAATAATTCCCATATTTTACCATAAAAAATTAGGCAAAAATAAAAATTTTTAAAAAAAACCATAAAAAAAATAAAAATAATATACCCCCCCCCCCCCCGACAGTGTTAACACTTTATTAAAACTTATTTGGTGGCAATTTTTTTATTTAAAAAAATGATATTCATGTTATATACTAAATTTTTTATATAGTCATTTTTGAGTTGATGATTTAAAAAAAAGAGGATTAATTCAGATTTTAAAAAAATCTCCAAATTTATTTTTAGAATGTAAAAATTGTATTAGCAATACAAACTAATTAAAGTAAAATAATAATTGGAATGATTATATGGTGTTGGTGTTGTAATGAAATGTATATAAAAATGGTATGATTAAAAAAGATATCTTTGTAGTCTATATATCTATTTATAATATGTTAAATTAGGATAAATAAAAAAAAAATATGCATAAAAACAAGACAAATACAATCAACTAAAATACTTTTGGTAAAAAATATAAAATATCAACATTTGTAATTAATCTTCAAAATCAATAACATTTACAAAATGGAATTCAGAATTGTTAATATAAATGTTTTGGTCAAATTTTTTATATTTCCATCATCATATTTAAATGGTGGATACATTTGCCAGCAAAATGAAGCTCCATACCTAGCATACACCAATATCGGGGTATTGAGAAGTGTGGCAACACTTCGCAATTCAATATTCGTTGCCCATTCACCATTCTTACTTGCCTTTTCTATTATATACTGTTGCACATCATCTTCACACGTATTTTGACCTTGAGTAATCTAATATATTTTTTATCATTATTTTTTGCAGCATCAGCAAGACCATATGTGATCTAATCAAACCATAGGAGTCTTGTTTTCCTGTTATCTCCATACTTATACATCTAATTATTTTTTAAAAAATTTAATTATGTTACTGTTTCTAAAAACCTATCAATGTTTTAAAAAAATAATATTATGAATTAATATAGGATATAATCATTAAAATTTAAGGTAAAGAAAGAAACAAAACCATATTCTATGTATATTAGTAAAAAAAATACAACCAAAATTATTTTTAAATTACCGGTAAAAACAATTCCCATCTAGCTCAATTGTTTCCAATCGTGATGGAGCAGTTAGCACCCTTCCTATATTTTGAGAGACTTTCTTTTTTGCTGACGCTAAATTTAAGCTAGTAGCATGATATTTCCTCCAAATATTGGTAGTTGGATTATAAAAATGTTTAAATGTATGTTGAATGATTTTAACGAGTGGGTCATCTATGGCTTTAAATATTTAAAAAAATTAAATTAATCATGATATTTAAGAATTACAATTAACTGTATATAATTATAAAATTACAATTTTTGAACTTTGAGTCTGAGTATACAAAGTCTACTAAGTCCACTTGAAGATCCTTCAAAAGGTGTAAAGAAGATTTTTTATAATCTAAAAAAGTTTAAAAATTTGTCTTTATCAACAATTTACCTTTGGTATCAACTATTTTTGGATCAACAAAGTTTTGGGAATTAAGGTCTTGTTGAAATTTTAACTTTTTATCTAATGATTTTCTTATTTGTATGCCTTTTCTATATAATATACTATTAACAATAAATAAAGTCAATGTACTTTTTTGTGAATCCAATATTGTAAATCCTAATGCTCTCCCGCTTTTATTTAATTTCTTAGGTAATTGTTTCTTTTATGATATTATTTATACATTCATTTTCTTGACTATTATAAACATCTTTTTTTAAAAAAAAGGGACATTATTTTTATTTTACTGTATATTAGGATCCACGTTTGAGTGAGTAAGATCCTCATTTAATACATTTGCTATACTATCATTGGAGAATATCTGACCATTATTTTCATTTGAGCTTGTATTGAAATTATTTGAGGAAATAATTGGTAATATGTCTTACATAGCAAAATCATGTAGTTTGTCAAAAGCCTGAGCAAACTCATGTTTCAAATTAGGTGGTAATAATGATATGGTGTGAAAAGGCATATTTTGATTTTTAAAATAATTATAGGATGAAATTTGGTCATTAAAAAGGGTTTTTTTGTATTTATTCCCCTTTTTGTTATTTAATATATCTATATTATTATTATTGATAAATGTCGATGGATTTTTAAAATAATTTTTGTGCCACCTTTGATGACATAATTTTTCATCGTAAAGATCACTATTATTTTTTTTCCTTTCCATAAATACATGTCTGCATGGTAATTGCATATTTTAAAAAAAGGGGCAATCACAATAAAACATATTTGATTGGCAAACAAGATTGCAGTTATCACCAACATTATATTCATATTTTAACTCTTTGTATGCATATTCTGTTAACAATTTTCTATAATTAGCCAATGTTTGATCTTCCTCATTTATAAATGAGATTTTAGTTTTTTTCATTAAATTATCATGTTCCCTGTCAGCACTTAACATTTTAATTGACGTAATTAAATCAGTAAACATATTTGGAAGGGTAGAGTATTTGGTTATGTTAATTTTTAAATATTTGTTAATGCTCTCTACCCTGTTATTTGTATATTGTTTAAAGTTTAAATGATATCTTTTCCAAGCATCGGACCATTCATATCTGATATGATGCCAGCCAGAAAAATAGTTATTTAATGATTCTAAATTTAAATTAGTTAATTTGTGATAATTTTCAAAATATATGTCAGAAGACTGTTCATCTAGCATGCTATACAACAGATGCTTCACATTATTAATCATATCATTAGGAATATTCCTTTTTTTGTGGGTAACTTCCCTGTCCCAAGCTCTGGTTATCCTACATAATTCCAATTGAACATGAGGGAATGCCCCAATGTAAGCTTTTCTCGCAGCACAATCTTTATCACTAACAATGACCTTTATATCTGTCCAAGCTGAATTCAGTTTTTTTAAAATTTGAAGCATTTGTGATGCTACATCAAATGACTCCGATTTGACAATCCATACACATATAATACGTGATCTATTATTTCCATCAATTGATACCAAAATATACACAGGCATATGCCTATTATTTAATCGATATGTTGCATCCACACATATTACTTCATGATATTTTGAAAAAATATACTGCATTTGATGAGTTTGATAATATATAACAATTAGATTCCCATCTACAGTATATAATTCCATATTAGCATCATTATCTTCTTTAACTTTATCTATAATTGTAATTAAATCATTATCATAAGTTTTTTTTGTATTTTTGTCTATATTATGCAAATCTCTTAGGGTTATAAACTTTCCTTCAGAAAATAGTTTATTTTTTATTTTGGATTTATTTCCTTCTGTAGTTATAGCTTCAACTACAAATTTATACTGTGCTTCATTAAGCTTTCTTTGTCTGGGTAATGATTGGTATAAATTTTCATCTAAAATTAATCAAAAAATGCATTTTTCATTTGTTTTAAAAACATTATTTCATACTTTTATCTTATATATATATTCTATCAAAATTTAATAAATTAACCCTATAAGCCTATCCAGTATCCATATCACTAAGTTAAATTATATATTTATCTTAATAATTTCAAGATTATGTGCCTTTACCATGGGGATGATTGTGATTTTCATGCATATCCTTGACAAATAATTTGTTTTTCTAGAATGTAATTTGCAAATGGAATTGACATCCTTGTTTTATAGACATGTAATTGCGTAGACCTGTGGATTTTGTATTGTACTTTCCACCAAATATACAAAGAAATTTTATGCTTTTATATCTAAATTTTTCAAAAAGAGGTGATTTTAAAATTTTTGAATCTGATATATAAAGATTTATGTAATTTAAATTTTCATATTGCTTTATAGCATCTTGTAAATCTTTATAAGATAAAAATATATCTCCTTCTTTCATATTTAAGGTATTACTATGGTAGTACTTTTAGTGACATTCTAAAATCTGATATATAGAAATTTATGTATTTTAAAAAGGTATTACTATGGTAGTACTTTTTGGTGACATTCTAAAATCTGATATATAAAGATTTATGTATTTTAAAAAGGTATTACTATGGTAGTACTTTTTGGTGACATTCTAAAATCTGATATATAAAGATTTACATTTTAAATTTTTATATTGCTTTATAGTTTACTAAATATTGGGAAATAAGTAAGGTATTACTATGATGGTAGTACTTTTTGGTGACATTCTAAAATATGATATATAAAGATTTATGTATTTTAAATTTTTATATTGCTTTATAGTTTACTAAATTTCGTCCACGATATTATTTATACATCCATTTTATTATAAATACAAATTTTAAATGATTCGTTAAATTTTCGTAACTTTTTTATCGATTCGGAAAATGCTTATAAATAAGAAAAAATATAACTTTTATTTCTTGCTAATACGCCATTTGGCGTAAGTCTATCATCTCCCTAAAATTGATACTACCCCTAGCCAGCCCCCCTTAAATTTTTAAAAATTGATTGCCCCCCCCCCCTCCCCTCTCATGTCGTTATTTTATATATTGAATTTATATAAGACTAGTAGAGATTATTATCCGAATTTTCAAATATAAATTAAATTAAATATTTATTATAATAATAATAATAATAATATAATTTAATTATTTCTGCTTTTTGTTATTGTTTACTTAAGATGAAAATGAAGCTTAATAAAAAAAACATTAGAAGAGCAATTATATATTTATTGTTTTGATTTTATTTAATGATTTTATATAGACTAATCAATTTAAAATATATTTATTTTTTCAGATATTATGTAATCGATATATGGAAACATTATATATTTACAAATATGTTACAGTTATTTATTAATATTGAAGGTACTTAATGCTTCAATAATAACATATTTTATATAAATAATCAAATTTCTGATTCTTTCATCATCAAAAGGATAAAATTCTGATTTCTTCGTCATTCTTAATGGGTTATCTGCTTGTTTTATATAAAAATCTTAATCAAAGCTAAAATATAACGTATATATAATATTCTATTTCTTTAAAAAAATTAATTTATAATCACTATTTTTATCATAGGAAGAAACTTTCTCGTTAGCGTGCGGATTGAATTAAAACAAAATTTTAATTTTAAGTATGATTTAGATGACAAAAGCTCATATATGAATGTAGCAATATATTCAGATGCTGTAACATCTTAGCATATATTTTTATTATATATTATAAAATAGTTAGGTCACGCTGTTTCTAATAATTAAATCTAGTCAAAGGCATATCCAGAATTTTTTAGGGGGGGGGGGGGACGAAGCACTATTAACTGGATTTTTATCCATAAAATTTACTGAAGGTCATTTAAAAAAATATTACACTTAATCACCCCTTGTTTTAGCTTAACAATAAAGTAAAAGGAATTTGAAAATTTAATAAAACCCAAATCTTATGAGACAGCTTAACTATTTTATAGGTTCATTTATTAAATGTGAAAAAAAACATTTTCAATGTATTTATTATATGATAAATATTTTTGCATTGTGAAAATCAACATATTTTTATTTTCATTAAATTTTTAAAAAAATTACCTTTAATATATAGATTAATCACATCTATTTAAGAGCACTACAATAGAGAGAATACTCAGTGCCATTTGTGTACTGAGAGAATTATTCCAGAATGATAGGAAATTTTTTTATTGTTGAATTTCAAGCTGGTCTTGACATTTTTGGAAATTATTTGGCCCATCTTTTTACGCCCTGGCCAGGATGTTCAAATTTTGATTGTATTTAAAAATTAGATTTAAATAGAAAATATGTGCAGTAAATGAATATTAAACGCTCCGTTATGATTTTTTTAATTGATTGATTGATATTTGAGCCATGCATAGATCTGAGTTCTATATTTGCATTCAGACCTCTAAAATATCAAAATTATTTTGTTCTTCCTAATATTTTTAACAAAATTTATTTAAGAAAAAATAAAATTGTTTATTTTACTTAAAACACTTAAAATTTTGTTGATTTTTATTAAAATAAAATCCTGGAATAGATGGGATCAAATTTTAAAAATATCTTAAACCTGATTTAAATTTTTAAAACTATGTCACTTTTTTTGACAATAATTCGGTATCCGGCCTGCAAGTCTCTGAAATTTTTTTTTATAATTTTACATTTTTATATTAAGGTAAGAATGATAATTGTATCTAGACACATATACCGTTTTAGACTCTAGATTCATTTGAAAAGCTTTTAACCTTTGGAGTAAACACAATATTTTTTTAAAATATAAATTTATATTCATTTCATTGAAATCTTAAATCAGAAATAAATAGCATTTTACAATCTGATATATATTTGGTATATTCAATTTTAAAATTTAGCAAACATATATTTAATTATTTCATATTTACTTCAACTGACCTCATACAAAAATGTAATAAATTTTATTAACTCCTTAATATAATATTATTTTTTATTTAAAACTGCTAAGCGATGAACACTATTAATACGAAGACTAAAATTTTAAGGGATACTTTTATTTTTAATTTTTAAGCTTGATTTTTATTTGGTGAGGGAGGGGGGATTTTTTTTATAATATCATTAGACACAAATAGTCTATCCATATTCTTTTAATGTAGTTATTTATTTTTTTAATACAATGCGACAAAAAAAAGTCAACCGATAAAAAAATTATTCCATCAGGGAAAAAAAAGAATTAAAACCAGATTCTCCATAATTCAATTACCTTCATAATTTTGTTAATTTTTTTTCTTTTAAGCTTTCACCAATTTGGATTGGAAGCTCTAATTCCTCATTCCATTTTATATTATTGATACAACCCATTTTGATTTATATTTAGTGTTAATTGTGTTCAATTTACATAATTTATTGTCATGTTAATTTAAATTTGTGATCAGTTGAAATAATTTATTTTAATGTTAATTGAGTATTAATTTGAATATCTATTGAAATGTTTTATTATATATACCAGTTGATTGTTATACATATTATTATTATTTGATTTTTAAAAGAAGAAATAAACTTAATTTAAAACTCAAAAATTAATTTGTTTCTTTCATGGTGCCCCGGCACGTTTTTGTAAAAAAAATATATATAATTTGCCTTAAATTAAAAAAAAAGTAAAAAGAAAATTAAATTCGAAGGATATGACTTGTCTTTTTTTTTTAAAAAAAAAAAAAATGTAGTCAAATATTATTCTGATATATACATATACAAAAGGTAAAAAAAAAAATTTTAATGTTTGAATTTAAGGCGATTAATTTGCCCGACACTATTTTCATCGCACATATGCTCGTGATATGTGTGGTTGTGATGCTACGCAATTATATGTTAATGAATGGGAGACCGCATATTATTCAAGATAAGAACTTTATGTTCATAGATTGCGTGATCACAAAATGTTAAAACTTACAATTTTACGCCAATTTATTTTGATAGGCTTATTATGCTATAAATTATAGTATATAAATTGAATACGAATTACACATTTTTTCATGTTATAGTATTTTCTGATCTATTTTGATAATTTAAATATAAAGACATGATATTATCTGATTTTCTTTTATAACTTAAAATTAGAGATTTAGAATAATCTAGTTTTCTTTAAAAACTTAAATTTAAAGAATTATCCTAATCTATTGATATGACCAATGCCTAACCTATTGAGATGACTACCTAACCTGTTGAGATGACTACCTAATCTATTGAGATGACTACCTAATCTATTGAGGACTGCTTAACCTGTTAATATGACTACCTATTGAGATTATAAAGAGGGAAGTGTAGACATAAGTAAAAATAGTAAGATACCTTTCAGACCATCAAGAATTAAACATAAACCTTCTTATTTAAAAGATTTTATAACTTAAATTATTAAAATAAAATATTAAAACGCAACTTAAATTTAAAATAAAATATTAAACGCAACTTAAATTATTAAAATAAAATATATAAAACGCAAAATTTAAAAAAAACGCGAAATATTATATAATAATTTTTTTTGATTTATCATTCTTACGGAATTCTACATATTTATCATTCCATATTCCAAAATTTTTATTCCAAATAGCAAAATATTATATATTAATTTTTTGATTTATCATTCATATAGAATTCTACATATTTATCATTCCATATTCCAAAATTTTATTCCAAATTCTTTTTTTCAAATTTAAAATTTTATTCCGTATTCCATATATTCAAATTTGATCAATTATTCCTTATGATAATGATAACGTACAACAATTTTATCAAACCTACGAAAACGTATGGACTCACGCTACTCAAACATGGACTTATGCGCCCACCGAGCAGCAACTTGATACTTTGTCGAGGAGGGGAATGTTTGTGTTCAATTTACAAAATTTATTTTCATGTTAATTTAAATTTGTGATCAGTTGAAATAATTTATTTTAATGTTAATTGAGTATTAATTTGAATATCTATTGAAATGTTTTATTATATATACCAGTTGATTGTTATACATATTATTATTATTTGATTTTAAAAAGAAGAAATAAAATTAATTTAAAACCAAAATAATTACTTGTTTCTTTCATTTAGTGATATTGATTTTAACTTTAGGGAACCCATTGGAATTTTAATCTTCCACTCTTTCGTTTACCTTTCTAGTCTTATAGTTTATTTCCTCACCCATCTAAGTCTGTTCAATTTTTGATTTAATACGTACTACCTTTAACTTCCCATATATTTGCATTTTATGTCTTATTCTTTTTTGGTACCCCTGCTATCATTCTCATCTCCATTTTCTGTAAACACCTCTCGTCTGACTTTTTTCTTGGTCATGTTATTGAACTATATAGGATATTTCGTCGTACTATGGAACTGTATATTTTCCTTATTAATTTGGGAAGATTTCTTTTGTCAAAGAGCGCTCCTGGTAAATTTGTCCACCTCAACTATTCTTGGTTCATTTTTTCGTTACGCCGTTATTTTGTAAAGTGGAGACCTAATATTTATAATCAAGATACTAATGATAGTATTATATACATATCTAAGCATTATTCCTGTTCAGTACACTTTATATCTCATTGAAAGTGTTGACATTAAAAAGGCAGGTTACGATGTGTAATTTTAAAACCATTTAAAAAATACATTTTCTAAGTTAAGCTATTGTGGAATAAACATAAGCAATCTTCAAACTGTACAGCCATTTTTAAGGAAAACATGGAAAGATATCTCATTAAACCTGTTATAACAAGATGGAACTCTTTTTATAACTCCGTGAAATTAATAGATAGTCATATTAAGGAGAATTGCCAAAAATTAGACGTGATAAATCTGAATTACAGAAATTTTCAGATGACGACAAGTCGTTCATGGATGAATATTGTATGGTTAGTGCTATTTAAGAAATATGATATTATATATGATTTTATAGGTTATGGAACCGATTGCTACGGCCCTTTTAATTTTAGAGAGCGAAGGAAAAATGTATTTGGGTGTTATAGTAGGCAGGGAGTGAGACAATAAATAAAAAAGTTATAAGAATATTTTATTACTTTAATATTAAAACAAATTTCACATCTATATAGTATATGTTTAAAAATTCAATTTAAAAATTTATTTAATCGGTTAATATAAAATAATATAATCATTTATCAAAGTTATCAATAAGTTAATCGACGAAAGTATTAACAAAATAATATAAGAAACTATTAAGTTAATATAATGTAAAATAAAAGATATAATAAAATCAGTCCGTAAGGTAAATATAAGGTTAATAGATAGTAAAATAAAAGAAATAATAAAAATCAGTAGTAAATATTAAGTTAATAGATAGTATTAAAATAAATGAAATAATAAAATCCCTTTCGTAAAGTAACCTATTACTTTCCGGTAAATGGAGTATATTAACATTGGGATATCTCACTCCCACGATAACTATTATAATATTAATACTTAAAAAAATGGATATAAATAATTTCCAGTTTTGTAAGCCGCTTATTACTTATTTGCTGGAAGACATAGAGGTATAGAGTTCAAATATTGCTTACAAT
This sequence comes from Gordionus sp. m RMFG-2023, assembly GCF_954871325.1. Classification (NCBI taxonomy): domain Eukaryota; kingdom Metazoa; phylum Nematomorpha; class Gordioida; order Chordodea; family Parachordodidae; genus Gordionus; species Gordionus sp. m RMFG-2023. The sequence goes on from NC_088775.1 coordinate 71,691,203, forward strand.
TTATATTTTGATTATCTTTTATTTTCAATTGATAAACATATTTGTAAAGATGAATATATTAGTGTTTAAACGGCTAGCGAAATCAATATTTTATCCAGAAAAATATTAAGCAAGGCTGAAGATTTTATTCATTGAAGACACAAAGGTCTAAGCAAATATTAATGAAATTTTGTGAGGCACTATTTTTTGGGCTAAATTATTGAGTTAGACGTTTAAGTCTCAAAACGAGCCGTTTAACAACACTAGAATATATACTATCCCCAATAATTCACGCGCTATTTAAATTGGATTGGCCCATGATAAAATTAAAGGTCAACAAAAAAAGAATGCTAGAACTTATTTCCAGTTTGAGAAAAGTTCTTGATAAAGAAAGAATAGACCCAGAATATTTTCTGATAAAGTTAATTTTTTTTTATGAGGAAATGAATCAAGATCCTTGTGAAGATTTTTGATGAGTAAATGAATGAAGATCCTTGTGAAGATGATCTACTAAGCTTTCTTCAAAATAAAGATAATTTTTTAAATATTTTTAATTAATTCCCTGAATTAAAATTTTTATTTATTAAATATAATATAATTCTCCCATCCTCTGCGCCAATTGAACGTGTTAACACGGTGAAAGCTGTGTTGAGCACTAAGCGCTCTTGTTTGCCTGTTCAAAATTTTGAAAATAAATTGTTTACTAAAAATAAATAAAAAATTGTTACAAAAAGATTTTATCTTGTATATAATATATTATTTTTGCATAATTTTATTTATATATATGAAAATTTTTTTTTATAAAAAAATCCTATCTTATTATATATTCTTTTTGTATAATTTTATTTATAAGTAGGAAAGAAAAAAATTGTATATATAATTTAATTTTTTTATATAACGAATATACCGTTACTTTTTTGAATAGTCAGTAACGCGGTTCCTTTTTAAAAAGGCAACGAGTAATTGTAACGTGATCCTTTTTTCAGACATAACGAGCAATGGTAAGGCTTTTCTTTTTTTGAACGTTTACAGCACTACAATATATAGACTTGGTCGAGCAATATCTGTAGTATAATAATAGGTCCATAATATAAGTATTAATTTTTAAAGCAATACATTTTGTACTATTTCATCTAAAGGTTTAATAGATAACCTCCCAATAAATTTAGCTCCCCCCCCCCCCCAAAATGGATGCAAACTATTCCAAATCTCCCTCCCCCCGTTTATGTAGACTCTTCAATCCAGGGATTTTAACTCATCTTCGACAAATAAAAATGGTTCTGGTTAAGAGATGAAAAATTTAAAAAGTTTTATTCAATCGAACAATCACATATTCCAGAATATCCTCTTTAAGATTTCCACGTAAATCTAACAATATGTATTTCAAGAATATAATTGCTCGTATTTTAAATTTAAAATTAAATATCTAGGAAAATTATATATTGTCAAGTTGAACAAAATTAACGTATATTATTTTACCTACAAAATGGAGGCAAAAAATTTAAAATTTTGAAAAATGCAATTTATAATATTTATTTTTTTTATTTAAAATTCAGATACAAATATGATAAAATATTATTATTTAAAAATTAACATGGATGGAATAATATAAAAAATATAGTAAAATGTGTCATATAAGTTAAAAATAAAATTAATACAAAGCATGAAAAAAAATTTATTTAAAAAATAAAATATATCTATTTATTTATAAAAAGAAAATAATTTTAAAAAAAATCAGGAGGCGAGGTTGGGTTGATGTTTTGAATATTTAATAGATAGATCTAATTAAAGAGACGATGATTTTCTGCTTGAGTTTATAAAATGGAGAAAGGTCTTTTTGATTGATTTGGATATTATTTTGAAGTGATTTATTGCCGCTTGTCCAAAAGAGCAGGTTGATGTAGCTGCTATGGGAACAAAGTGGTTGTCGGTGGGAATAGTTTTGATTTTCTAGAGATTCAGATCTATTAAAGGGATCATGCATTATTAGATGGGGCCATGGGATCAATGCAGGTAAAATCCCACATTAAGATCTTTCCGATCGATTAAAAGCGGTACGATTGTTATGCCGTCAGGGTGTTTTCTATCTAAAAAGATGTCAGTTCTAAAATACTAGGAAAATTGGCTTTATTTAAAAAAGAAGATATTATTGAATTTATTTTATTATGTCGGCTGATTTACGATATAAATTTAGAGTGGAGATCTTGATTGCATTTAATACAAGTATATTGGTTTAGGAAATTTACGCCAAGGAGTAAACTGATTGCTTAACAGAACGAGTCGTTATCTATTAGTTGGTTAATGCTGGGATATGAGTCAAACCATTCATGACCAGAGTTGTTAAAATAAGTGTTCTTAGGAGCGATTTATATTGATGATCATTGCTCAAGCTGAGATAAGCTAAGGAACGAGATGCCAATCCTTGATCCCAATCTTTTGGTTTTGTTGAATCTGTTGTGGCTGAGTTTGGTAAGACATTAAAATTCCAACAATGTAAGGTTTCATCTAATAAATTATCTTTATCGATGTTAATAATTTGTGAGGTAATATTTTTTACTGCTTTGGTTGATGATATGAAACAAGGGCTATACTTAATGCCGATCTTAGGCCTAGTCAGAGAGAGTTGCCTGAAGCCATGAGTTAGAATTGAGTTCGATGTTTTTGTATTATCATTTGTTCGTATTCCTTTAAAAGAATTTCAAAAGAGAAGGCACCAGAAGTTTTTAAACAATACTAAATTTGTGGTATTAAAAGGGATTTTTTGAGAATAAAATATGCTTGATGGATGGGTAATTTTTTTAAGATCGATGGTTTGGGGAATAGTGATTGAAGGTGATTATTTAAAAAATTAAAAACTCCATCTATACCTCCCAATGGTGCTCCTAATATAGTGAAATATTGTAAGGGTGTCATTTATTTTAGATATCTTGAACCATCATCTAAAAAGGGTTTGAATATTGGTATGGATTCAGCAGGAATATGATATCCAAAGGTTTTGGATTCATTTACCTGTATCTATCCTAGAAGCGCCATTGGAGGGGGGGGGCGCAGTGCTATAACTCCCTGAAAAATTTGAATTTTTTTTTAATGGCTACCTAATATCCCCATGAACTAAAAATAAATTTTTTGATAGCACCCTGAACAATTTCTTTTACAATAATAATATTATAAATAGATGTGATTTTATTATTTAAAAATTAATTAGACTATCTGAATTTTTATTAAATGAATGCTATTTTAATTATTAGATTAGATTAATACATATAAATTATAATTTATTTTAAAAAATGAATAAAGCTATCTGAATTTTTATTAAATGAGTGCAATTTTATTTATTAGATTAGATTAATACATATAAATTATATTGACTATGTCAGCTTGAAATCAAATTCTGTTGAAATATCAATATCACTCATAATGTCTAAATATTGATTTAGCATTAATAGTTGAAGCTTATTTGATTTTATTATTATATTATTTTATAACTTTAAATAAATATAATCATTTGTTAATAATCCTTTAATAATTGAAAATTAACAAATTTAATATTGTAATTAGTAATTATCAGCTTCTTCCTAAAAATATTTTCAAGGTCCAAATAAGAATAAGAGATTTCTTTATAAAAGTAAGTAGACATATAGCTGATAATCCTTTATTATATAAAATTGGTTATAAAATATTATGTGAAATGTCACTTCTACAGACGTATTTTATAGACGTATTTTACAGTTTATATTTTAATATATTTTACTAATAAATGCTTTTTATAATAAATGTAAGTAACAATATGCATTCAATTTTTTAACGCTATCTATTTATTTAAATATATTATTAAAAATCATACATCTTATTATTCATACCACGATAAATGTAAATTTATTAGATATCTATTCTTCTATTTTTTTAAAGTATTTTTAGGAATGCTATTTTTATCTACCTTGAAAACAATTTTGAGTTAATACCAATAGAGGACATGCGACAATAATATATGAAATCTTAATTGCTTTCATCATATCACTAATAACTCAAGTCTTCATTATATTTGCAGAATTATTTACTCTATATTTAGTGTTTTTGTTTTATCAATTTATATAATATAATAAATTCTGTTATGAGTTTACATCGTGTGTCATGGCTATGACTGAATTAACCCTGTGGAAATATAATTTAAGATTATACTCCTACAGCTGAGAGCATATGATTGCATAATTTAAAAGAGTAATAACTGTCTAGTCGTTTATATATCATTAGGAAGATAATCTAGAAATTTAATATCTCACTTCCAGTTAACGGGATGACTGGTGGGCGCAGCATCCAGGCAAATAGATAAATGGATCTTCCCTAAAGAAAATTCCTAGCAATTCCAATGTCCTCATCGTCGATGAAATCTTTTTAAATAAAAAACGGCCCAGAGAAAATGAAGCATATTTATATTTTTAATTTGTATCTATATCGATGGTATTAAATTTGCTAAATTGATTTTAAAATATAATAAATAAAGAATATATTTATATTATTATAAGAAATCTTTGATAATTAATAAAAAAATTCCTAGCCCTCCCTTCTCTGCCAAGTTTTATAATAGACGACTGATAATTAGAGTATGCAGGCTTTAGGAATTAATTGAATTTTAGAGTAAAATTGATTTTATGGGCGTCATCAGAAGGATTGGTATATAAATACATTCGGCTGATATAAAGGGCAGCTTCGCACCCGTATGCACCAACATCAATTTTGTAAAATTTAAAAAAAATACTTCGTAATTTTCTGCCGATAATTTTGCTAATATTGTTGAAATATTGTAACTAACTTAAATTTTTAAAATAAATAATCTCTCTTTCTTTGTAAAGTATTTACACTTTATATATAAAGTTTACTAAATAAAATTTGAATGCAAAACATTATAAAAAATATAAAGTTAGTTTTTTTACCAAAATAAAATTAAGAGTAAGTTAAATAAGTATTTTTTACAAAAATAAAATTAAGAATAATCTACGCAAGGTAATAAAATAAGATGAGGTCAAATCATTATTCAACAAATATAAATATGAATGGCTAACTTAGCAAATTTCATATATATAATCAATATTCTCTGGCTTTTATTACAATTTATTTTACGGAAGTGAAAAATAAAGTTACATAAATTTTTTATTATAAAAACATGTTTTTACGAATATTGGCTATCTAATCTCTGTTATACATCTCTATATGGTTATAAGTTTATAATTATTTTTATGGGCAATTGTTTGTAAATACAAAGTGCCGGGTCTATCAATCACTTTAATTTTAAAAATATCACTCCATCAATATGAGTAAAAAAGATAACGAAGGTAAAATAATGAATAAATTTCGTGTAATTTTTAAAATTTTAGCTGAAGACACGGTTTTAGAGTTTATAAACAAACATAATAGACCATATAGTGCCACAGATATTAGCAATTTTATGCAAAAAGATTTTGGTAAAACCGCAATAATTAGAGCTTTAGATAATCTCGTTAATAAAAAATTAATAATTGAAAAATTATATGGCAAGCAAAAGGTTTTCATGCCTGATCAAGTTACACCACAGTTTATTTCTAAATAACAAAATTTTAAGGAGAAACTGCCTGTCGTTCAGGATTCTGAATTAAAAACTTTAGACATCCAAATTAATGAATTGTCAGAAAAACTTAAGGATTCTAAAAATGAAATGAAATTGCTAGAAAGCCGTAAACATTTAATCTATATGTCTTTATAAATATATCCTAGAATTGAAAAATTTTGAGACCAGCTTATCCATAGCAGAAGCTAGGGTTTTATTTGATAAAACTGAAAAAGAAGTTTTTTTAATTTATAATATATAATTTTAATATTCTTGTCTATAATAAAAAGACAGAATAATTTGACTAATTAATTTGAAAACTTAATTATGTTTTAAAAGTCTTATATTAAAATTTCTATTTATATATAAGAGAACTGAATTAAATTCAAAATTGGAATCTATCAAATCAAACGAAGTAATAATAACAGTGGAAGAAAGAACAAAGGTGCCACACAAATTTTATTTTCTAATATATATTTAAGACATTTCAAGATTATGAAAGAGTATTAAAAGAATTTAAAAAACGCAAAAGAATAGTAATACTTGCCTTTTTTAAAATTTAATTAATTTATTTTATAGGTGAATGAGATATTAGACACAATATTAGAAAATTATCCCAAAAATAAAAAACAATTATTGGTTTACTATTTTTAAAACTATTTGAATTATAATCAGGGTTTAAAACAAGATTCCGTAAACGATCTAAGCAAGATAAATCTAGGAACCAGAACCTATCCTTTTTTAAAATTTATAGGACCCCAAACCCATTTTATATTCCAGAACCATCTACGAAAAATGCAAATTATTTTTATAATTTTGTATGATACATTTTTGAAATGTTGTTTGATTGCTCAAAAGAGTTTGGAATCAGAACCAGGACCTCTCAAATCACTGTCAAATTCTGTTTTATGGAATTAACTTGTATTAGGACAATCAAAACCAAAAACTGATTTACATAGGTAAGCCAGTTTTCCCTCTGATTTTCCTTATCCAAATTTGATGGTCCTGAACTATAATATTTGTAAGATTCATTTTTCTCATATCTGTCACTATTACCTCATCTTAGGCCTTCCAAGAGGTCTTGATCCTACTTTCAATGAGGTGCCACTCTATACATTGTCTTACATTCCATATGTTCAAACTATCTTATATCGCTCCAACCACTTCTATTCTCATTCTTGCTATTTCTCTCTCTGAGATACCACACAAATCCATCTAATCATCTTCACCATTTCTTCTAATTTAGCTTATGAGCCACTTTTTGTCCATGTTTCACCACCATAGACTAAATAACTCCTCACAGCTTACACAAACTTTTCCTTATAATTTCAAGACGTTTTTATTTATTGAATAGATGACATTTCTCTATACTTTTCCATGCTTGTATTTCTAACATCAGCAGAATATACACTTCCATCTGTTTTTGGCATGTCACCCAAATAGAAAACTTACCAGGGTTGACTCATTGACAATATCCAAACTATCATTTTCCACATTACCATTATTATGTACCACTTTTACGCATGTTCTACAAATATTGCTAACATCAGACTTCCTTTTCCAAACTATATCTTTTATGAACCCGATTAAATTTCAAGCAACCCTTTTTCTACATATACCACAAGGCCAGCTGCTAAATTCCTCTACCTTCATATTGTCCCCACCATAGCCATCTTCCATCTAATAATTTTATCCCTCAATTCTTCCTCGATGTTTGCCATTAATGGTCACCTGCATATAATAGCTTCAATGGAAGTCCTTCATCTCTAGCCACCACTTCCATTACTAAGATAAATAATAAAATAATAATGGACTCATCAGGGATCCCTAGTGAAATTCTACCTTCACTTCAAATCTAATTTTCTTATCATCCATCCTTACCAGAGTTTGTACTCCCAATACATTGCCCGCCATACCAGCCATTCTTCCACACCAGATTTTCTCAACGCCGCCCATCGAGTAATTTCATGTCAGACCCTGTAAAATACCTTCTCCAAGTCAGCAAACACATAAAATAGTTTCTTCCTTTGCAAGATATTTCTCCTGTATAAATTAAAGGCATACAAAAGAATTTAGTAAAATAAATAACAATGTTTATTTTTATGTGATTCTTTGTTAAGTTCCTATTTTTGTAAAGGGATATTTATGATGTTTTTTTAATATTTTTGTTATTTATATGAATTAAAAATTGAAGTTTTCTAATGACATTTGGATTTTAGATAATTAATATATATAGTACATAGTTTTAATTATTATTTTGTTTATAAAAAATTATATAATTATAGGAAGAAATTGGTATTGAAGAGCAACCTAATCCACTTGAAGGCAAATAATTCGTTCTGTTTTTTTTTGTTCAAACATGAATTCATAGTATTGTAAATAAATCACAAGTATTAAAATTTCCTAACTATATCCTTATCTCATGTGATATTTGTCTTTAAAATAAAATATGAATTTATTGTAGAATATAAAATTGTAAATTAATTGTTCAATTTATTATAAAATTTATAAATTGTACGAAAATCTATTAAATAACGTAGATTTGATTAATATGATGTATAACAAAATAAGGAGAGAGGACCATCAGAATGAACCTATGATCATATTTTTAAAAATTTAGGCCAGGCCTTAAAAAATTGCAAAACTCATTAACTGAAAATAAGAAAAAAGTAATTTATATTATTGGAATCATCTGAGCATTTTTTAAAAATAAAAGTGTGTCAAAGCTATTTTCATTAATCCAATTCCCAATCTTTTTTCTCCATGGTATTTCTTAAAGATTCTGAGGGGAATAGATCATCCAGTTTCGACTGGCTATGGGAATTATAACTCATCTGAATTAACTGTTAGGTATTAGTTATTCTCTGTAAAATTTTGAAAGATGAATGTCTACAATTTTTTTATATAGAAAAACAAAATATTTTTAAATATAATTTATCTATTTTTTGACTTTCAAATATTTCAATATTTATTACAACTACTGTTTTATGTTCTATGGACCGCTATTTTACAAAAAAAAAGTAGCTCTCGTGCTTTTGCTAATGTTTTCAAAAAAAGTGGCTAAAGCTACTTTTTTAGAATTTTATTAAAATATTTTTTTACTTATCTCTATTTACACAAATAAATATGACTAAAATTTCAAATATATATTTTTTTTTCACATCTAAATAATAATAAATTTCCATACTGCAATCCACAGTTTATAACAATGATCAGAAAATATAAGCTATAACTAGGGTCTGCTCGAATTGAGCCTATTTTTAAAAACAGCTAACTCAATATTTTAGCTAGAAAAATATTCATTAAATCTCGAGATTTCGCCAATAGATGTCCTAACCTTTGTGCCATCTATAACCAAAATCTTCAGGCTTGTGTGATATTTTTCTGGATAAAATACTGAGTTCGCTTTTTTAAAAATCGACTCAAATTGAGCCGACTAACAATACTAGCTATGACTAAATAATCGTTCAACCCTAGCACGCCGCGATGCAGTATTAAGATTAATATACATATTTAAGAAAAATCATCAATATTCGTTCGAGTATTTTTAATTTTAAAAAATGCGTCTAAAGGATTATCAATAGTATTATTTATTCAAAAAAAATTCATAGTAGGTGGCGTTTTTGATATGGCTAGGGTCAGTCTAGAATTATAATAGTAATAGAATAAATTATGTAGGGGATAAGTTGGTAGCCATGTTTGCCAATTAACCATGCGACCATCTTTTAACTTTTTATTTATTGAACCAATTTCATAATAATTTATAAAATATAATCATTAAATAGATAAGCCTTGATCTGTTAATATTAATTATTTATTGTAATTTATAATACAATTCTTGAATAATATCTTATGGCCCATACCATGTTTGGACTGGGCCATAAAATATACCTTCACATAAACTCATCTAGCTTATTATAGATACAGCTTTAAATATCATTTTAAAGATTGAGATACACATTGATATTATGTTTGTTTATTATATTACTTTTAAATGTTTCCTCGTTGAATTGTTTGGTGATAAAACCATCAGGCATGGATAGACAATTTTTCAAATTCAGGAAAATGAAATTCAATATTATCAGCATTTTCCAGGGAAATTACTTTGTCGATATGATCTGTACCAAAATTATCTTAAAATATCGTCGACATTTTAAATATTAAATTAATTTGAAAACTAGATTTATAATGCAGATTTTTTAAATATAAATTTCAAAATTAAATTAAATAAAAGGATTATGATTTTAGAATTAATTGTAAATGTAATTTGAAATTTTTATGTGTATTTATTATGTAATATTAAAAGTAGCGAAGTAGCGCTTTAAATTAGTAGCGAGGAGCCATGGTTATTTTTTTTTAAAGTAGGGCACTAAAGCTACCGCTACTGAAAAAAGTAGCACGCTACTTTAACAACACTGGTTTTATATTTATTCCATGTCCTATGGTTAAAAATCACAAATGCATTTGATTTTTAATCGTATATCATCTAAAAATCAGGGGCGTCATTAGCCTTTAAAATCTTAGGTGGTTCAAAAAAATTATTTCCAAAATTACCTTTCCTTAGATAACATCCAAAATTACCTTCTTTTTTTTAGCTAACATCTAAAATAACCTTTTTAAGTGGTTTAAAAGAAAAATTTTAAATTTTTAGGGGGATTAAGGCTCTGAGTCCCTCGTTTAGTGATGCTACTGATAAAAATTATATTAAGTTTAGAAATAACCTAAACTAGTAAATGCCAATGGCCTACAATAGACGAAATAAAGGGATTAGATCGAAACCCGATCTTAAATAAAAGATTGGACCATTTTTTTTAAAAATCCTTCAAATCTCATACTAAAAACATTTAACTTTAAAATATAAATTATATATTATTAGCAATGTTATATAAATATTGTGAATATCTAATATATTTTATTCAACCACTGAAATATTAACCCAACTTTTTAAGTGTTGTGCAAATGAAAAAATATAGTCATTTTAATAGGAAAATATACATAGTTACTAAATAAAATTTTTTTTTTTAAAAATAGCATTATTTTAATTATTAAATATAGTTAAAAGAACTTCAACTATATAAATTTAAATAAAACGACACCTAAAATCCCAGGCTATTACCCATCTAAATTCTTCTAAGATCAACGCTGCTTAATTTCGGTATTGGAAAGAGAGCCTGTGTTTTTAGGGTGATATAGTCGTAAAATTATAGGATGCCTATTTATATAAAAATATTATTTTATATTTTTGGTATCCAGTCATTCTACAATAGTGCGGATCGTTATTTATTAATATTATAGATAGATTCATCCATTAATTTTGTTAAATAATTCAAACGATTCACATAGATATTCCTAAAAATCCCTCAAAAATATAAATAGCGATCAAAATAATCGAATAGACTCCCCCCCCCCCACCCCCACTTCCCTAACTAAATATTACACATTTTGCGTTTTTGTCTATTTTCAGAAATAAAAAATGAATATTATATAAATTGATATAGGCCCTAATTTAGCCACCAATCATCTATATTCATTTTTTTATTTATTATCTAGTGCTGTAAACATTTCTAAAATAATCCATATCTTTCATTTTCAATATCCATCTTTAAAAAAAGTTTTTTTTTTAAATTTCATATAATATACATAATTACCATATATTTTTTACACAATATATAAGCCATGTTTAAAGTCAGAGACCAACAGAGGTACCATTTGCAGGGCCGCTCGGATTCTGTTTTAAAAATTTTTAAGGCCCGCCCCGGATTTTTTAAAATATATATTTTCTTTATTTTTAATTTTTATAGATAATAATGTAGATTTCAAATATTAGGCCCGGCCCGAGTATTTTAATAAAAAATCTTTAGGTTCTGTCTGGGTCTATTTTAAAAATAAAAATTTGGCGTAATTTGTATATTTTGTTTTAAAAAATAAAATCTTTGGTTTCTGATGTAAGAGCTCTTATTCTGCCGCCTATTTTAAAATATAATTATTCATGTTTTTTGGGATAGTGAATAGATTATAGAGCTCTTACATCAGAATCCAAAGAATTTTATTTTTTAAATCAAAATATACAAATTACCATTTAAAAGATAATTATTCATGTTTTTTTGGGATAGTGAATAGATTATATTTTAAAAAATGACAATAAAAATAAATTCTAAATAATATCAATCATTGTATATAATATATAAAATTTAATGATTTTTACTTAGAACAATCTAAAATAAATTATTAACTAGAGTTATATTTATATTATATAAAATAAAATAATTAATATAAAATCAAATGTCGTTTTAAATTGGAACTTGAAGATTTTGAAACTGAATAATGCTTTTTGGGCACATTTTACATTTTGTAATTATTGAATTATTTCCTTCAATATAGGATGTTACTGTAAAATATTTATCATATTTGGGCCATGGTAATGTTAATTCATCTGATTTTGAATTTTCAGAATCAGATGAAGATGATAAAATGATAATATCCATGCTTATGCTAATCTATTAAATTAAAATATAAGTAATATTATTCAAATTAATAAATGATAATAATGGCTTGTTAAAAAATTGAAATGTGAAAAAGGAAAAACAGCTGATTAAAAATTATAAGACTTTTTTCTTAAAAAATTCGGATTAATATTAAATTTTTCAATTAAATAAAAACAAAAAGTGTTTTTAAAATCGAACGAATTTTAAATTCGAACGCGTTCGTCATAAAAGGAACGCGTTCACATTCAAAATTCGTCAAAAATAAAAGGAGCCCCTTCATCATTTTTTTCAAAAATTGAACGCGTTCGTTTACTAGCTAATAATGTTAGTTGTGCAAAGGTAAAAGGCTCAGAGTGTAAATTTGGCAAAGACGAAATAAGGAGAGCAGAAATAAGGAGAGCACTGGGAAAAAGGGAAGGCATCGAGTTTAACGATGGTTGTATCAGAGATGTTTAAAGGTTCTGATGACTTAGGGATTGAATGGTTAATGAATTTAGCCTATCAAATTGTCACAGGAGGAACTATCCCTGAGGACTGACGAAGAAGTATAATTATCCCAGTATACAAGGGAAAAGGTTATCCTTTAGATTGCGGGTCTTACAGAGCTATTAAAATCTTGGGACATGTAATGAAGGTATTTGAGAGGGTGTTAGAGAAGCGGATAAGGGAACAGACTAAAATTGATGAAATGCAGTTTGGTTTTACATCGAGGAAAGGCACAACAGTGCAATTCTTGTGGTGAGACAAATACAGGAGAAGTATCTTGCGAAGGAAAAGAAACTATATTATGCACTAGATGGGCCTTGAGAAAATCAGGTGTGGAGGAATAGTTGGTTTGGCAGTGATGGCAATGTATGTAGGAGTACAAACTGCAGTAGGGACGGATGATGAAGATAGTGAAAGCATTGAAGTAGAGGTTGGATTTTATCAAGGATCCGTGCTGAGTCCATTATTATTTATCTTAGTAATGAATGTGGTGGCTAGAGAAATGCGTGAAGGAGTTCCCTGGGAGCTATTATTTGCAGATGACCTTATATTAATGGCAAACAGTGAGGAAGAATTGAGGGATAAAATTAGTAAATGGAAAATGACTATGGAAGCGAAGGGCCTGAAAATGAATGCAGCAAAAACAAAGGTAATGATTGGTGGGGAAAATCTAAAGATAGAGAAATCCGGTGTGGCCAATATGTAAGTGGTAAAGGAGGGCTAGAAATTTAATCCAATGCACCAGATGCCAGAAATGGGTACATAATAGATATAGCGGGAAAAGTAAGTTTGATGCTAGCAAGAATGACCTTTATTTGTAGAACGTGCATAAAAGGGGTATACAAAATGGTGGTCTGGATAGGCAATTGGTTAACCCTAGGGAAAGTGAGGTTTTGGTATTTGGGTGATATGCTAAACGCAGATGGTAGTGTAGATTTTGCCGTTGTTGCAAGGGTCAAACAAGCATGGAAGAAGTTCAGAGAGATTTCATCTATTTTAACAAATAAAAAAGTCTATCTGAAGTTAAAAGGGAAAGTTTATTTAAGCTGTGTGAGGAGTTGTTTAGTTTATGGCGGCGAAACATGGGCAATGTATACGACTCGCAAAGTCAAATTAGAAAAAGCAGAAATGAGGATGATTAGATGGATGTGTTAGGTATCTCTGAGAGAGAGAAAAACTAGCAAGGAATTGAGAAAAATTGGGTATAAATATGATTGGAGTGGTAATCATAGACTAAGATGGTTTGAGCACGTGGAACGTATGGCAAAAGATGACTGGGTAAAAAGATGCACCTTGATGAAAGTAGAAGGATCAAGTTCTAGAGGAAGGCCCAAGATGGCGGCTATCACATGTGATAGCCGCGGATATGAGAAACATGAATCTTACAAATATTGATGCTCAGGACCGTCAAAAATGTAAAAAAAAATAAGAGGGAAAACTGGCCTACCTGGGAAACCTGGAAATCTTCATAAAACGGAGAGAAGAAGAATAGATAATAACACTGAATTTTTGGATGCTATTTTTAAAGGCACAAGATTTTAAGGAGAGAAATCTAACTATTGATTTTGAAAGTTCTAGTACAATACAAAAAGGAGAGTTATATATACTTTCATCATTAAATATAATATTTTATTTTAGCTTTAAAACCAGTGTGTTTTATGCTGCACTTGATTTTTTTTGATATATGCTGCAGTAGATCCAAATTCCAAGAATTAAAGTCTTCAAACTCTGAGGAGAGGGGGAGGGGAGAGTATTTAAAGTTGAAATAAGGAGAAAATTATCAAAATGAATACAAGAATCTGTTTTTGACGTTCCTAACTCATTAATAATTGATATTAACATTATTAAACTGCAAATTTATTGAATATTCTATATTATACATAAATAAAGTTCAATTTAGATTAATTTTTAAAAGTGGGAAAAATTATGTAGCAATAAAAAATTATCAGTTTTTATTTACAGAATTTTATACTTCTTTTATTATTAAATATCATTTGATTTTTTGATATAAAATAAAAAGAATTATTAGTGTGATATAAAATATAGTAATATCCACTATATATTTATATAATATAATAAATACAACTTATTTATACAATTAGAAATAACTTATCTTATTTAATACATATAAATATAAAAGTTTTATCAAATGTAGTAGAGCTAAATTGTAGTTACTATTATCAAAAGGACATAGTCGATAAATAAGGCGCGAACCCTTGAAATCCCTGTTTGTCAGCATCAGGTTTTTCTAACCGAGTTTATCATCTCCAATGATAAATAATTTAAAGGGGGAAGGGTGTCACCGGGGAAATATTTTAGAGGGAGTTAACTCGTCAGGGATTATTATTTGATAAATGGGTTTATGTTTTAGCTCAAAAGCCTTATATCCCCTACTCTCCTAAATAAATTTTTAAAGTATTTTCTAATCATTTTAGAAAATTAATGTGACAAGGAAAATTTATTCTTTATCGCGTGTACATAATTTACGGTAATATATGGGTTTTAATATTTTTTTTTGAACATTAAATATAAACTATTGCCGTTGGATTCTTATAAATGTTTATTAATTTAATGATTGTTGTTTATTAGTATAATAAATTAATGTGTTTTTGATTTAAATTTAATGTTTTCAAATGTAAAATTATTTATTCATATATATATTTGATTATTCGATGAACGGGAAATTTAATTACAGCAAAGAAAAGATAGGAATGCCATTGAGAATCTCCTGGAATAACGATGATTCTGAAACCTTATTAAATGAAGATATTGTAATAATTTAGTTCATTATAATAATCACTGGATTGTTGAAGGATTCTATAAGTGTTTTCATTTAAAAAAAATTTTTCCCTAAAATCTTAAGAAATTATTATAAATCAAACTATATAATTAAAAAATTTATTTGTCCTCAGGACCGTAATTAAGGGGTGACATATGGTTATCCTCACAAAATTTTTGATCCATCCCAAAGAAATATGTTATGTTAGATTTTGCTTAATTATATACACTTAAAATTAAATTGTAATAAAAAAAAATATATAAATTACATACATTTACCTTAATATAGCATGGACTATGCTTAATATTACATATGATTTCTGTTAACCAAATAATTTATATTTTACTATGATAAATTGCATATTTTAATTTGCTTAAATACCCCACTGCCCCACTCCCAAGAAAAAAAATCAAGTTACAGCCCTAGTTTGTAATAAGCGTTAATTTAAATTTACACTAAAGATTATAAATAATATAGCTTTTTTTATTCATTGTCTTTTTAACTGTTGCCCAATTTTAATCTTATCTAGAAATGCCCCATAATCCAATGGTTATTTAATAAATATGCATATTTAATTTCAACATATTCTGAAAATCAGGAAAATTTACTCTTATTTGTAGCATAATATATTTTAAAATTATAAAGATTTCCCGTTAGAAATTTAAAAAACTCAGCTGGTTAAAAATCTTGATAAGAATTCAATTTATTTTTTAATGTTAATAAATAGGAATCGGATGAATTAAGGTTCGACGATTTAAGTGACAAATTGGAACCGCCAAGTAATATGTTTGAAGAAGTACTTTTTGGAATTTTGAGCGATATTTACCCTGAAAATGAAACTGAACTCAAATCTATCTTAGGTATATGATATATAAATATTATATTTGTCTTTTTCCAATTTATAAATATATTTATCTGGCCATATTTTAGAAGATGTATATTCTATGATTCCAATAAAATTGCCCCCATATAAATTTACAAAAAAAATGGGTAATAAAATGATATATGACATCGGCCAACATACAATAATTAAACACTACCTTCAATCCTAACCTTTTCAAGTTGATTTCAGGAAAAAAACTGCCACAAGCTGGAATCGAACAAGCTTGGTCATTTTTCAGTTAAGATATCTAACTTCTGACCCATTAACCCAGGAAAATATTTTTTTAGCTAATGATAATGCATGTCGTCGGACATAAAATTTTTATAAAATCGATTCAATTTTGTTAAATTTATTAAACCTACCCCATATCGGTGACCCTTCTAACCATCTAATCTAACCCTTACCCACCTTTTCCAGGAAGTTACTTGAGGAAAAAACTGGTTCGATGAAATCACACTGCCCTGCACTTCACTTTATTTCCTTGATAATACTAACCCACTGAATTATAGTTGCCACTCCAAAATGTTAATTATTTATATATAAGGATACAGAGGTGTTTTGTTTTTTACACAAGGTTCAGAGAGATGGGGATAGAAGAACTTGCCTCCAATTTATTGAAGTGGTAAAGGGGTAGGCATTCAAAGGGGGCGGGGCAGGCTAAATAAAAATAAGCACTATTTATAGAGTAAAGTCAAAAATAACTATTTTTTAATTTATTAATAAATATTTATTTCTCATTCATTTATAGATAACATTTTAGTAGAGTTTGAAATTAAGAAACAACTAGTTGACCAACATCAACCAATAATTATTTGTCATTCCTGGCCTAATTACTTATGAGGCCTGCCAGAGTTTAATTATAATTGTTTTTATTTTTAGGTTATAAATGGTAGCTCATTATAAGATTTTTAAATTAATATAATGGGGTTGTTAGAGCACAATGGATGGGTAAATATCGCGGCCGAATGGTGCAATTTATTTAGGGGGTGAATTTGGGAGAGGGTTTGCCTTCAACGAATTTTCTCTCATGTAGACGCAGTTTTTACATATAAAGAATACAAGTCTGAGACGCATTATCATGTGATCCAATATATGTACAAGGATTATTCTCGATGTTATTTAATATTTTTATAAATTACCGATGTAACCAATAAAGTTCTACGCTAAACATGAATAGTAAAATTTTAATTTACTATAATTTACATTAATTACTAATTTAAATAAATTTTCATAAAAAACTTCGTTTTAAAATATAAAAATCAACTCCACAATTAATTGATTGATATTTCATACCATCTATTTTTTAATTTATATTATTTAATTTAAGTTCACAAATTGCGTTAACCTTAGCAGATCCCTAACCATTTTGAACCTCCCTCCCTTAATTTTTCCCTCTGCCAGTATAGGGCCAGATAATGTCATACCTCTCGGTTAAGAGTGCGAAAAACCTTTATCATAGAACTTATACATTGTTAATATCTTTCCTTCCAACTAACTCATAGACCCTATTTTATAGCAGGTCATTAAACAAGGTATATACTCTGAGCTACCTTGTGATTATCATTTTATGACAGTTATAGCTGCAATGACTCCTAAGGGAGCTTTGCTTTATGTCATCGGGAATAAACTAAATATTATAAAGGGAAATTTCCTTGATTGTTATCATTTGAAGCATATACTTTTAATTGAAATTCTCAAAGGAGTTTTATCTGTTAAGCTCATAACTTTCCCTTATAATTTTACATTTGCTTATTATTTATATTTATTTTTTTGTACACATACTTATTTTTTAATTGTGCAACATTCCTTTTTTATAATTACCAATTATTTTTAAAAATAATTAGAGTAAATGGTAATATAATTTTTTTTATTGTTTAATTTAGGCTGTCTAAAACCATTTTAAAAAAAATCTAGAGTTTTCAAAACTTTCGCAAATTTTAATGAAATCGTATGTTAAATTAAATTTATAAAATTTTCTAGAATTATGGTTTAGATATGTTCTTATTTTTATATTTTAAAATAGCTTATTTATTTATTTTAGTTTTGAAAGTGAATTTAATTTTTTTATTTTGGATACAGCCTTAAAAATATTATTTATAATAAACAATTCAAACCAAAATATAGATAATATTCTTATTAATAACACTAAATAAATTATGGACCATATTAGAAATAAAAAATAAATAAATTACGAATTAATGTTTTTTCAAAATCAAAACAAAATCTAGCTCATAAATCAATAGAATAAAATAGATATTAAGGGGTAACCCCCAATCCTTAGCCCGTTCCTAGTTTCCTCAAAGAATGATAATTAAACACTCAGATTTTAGAAGAAAAGTAGATTACTTACACTATTTTGAAATAATTCCCCTACTCCCTTTTAAATTTGGTAACCTGTCAGGCCTTATCCCATATCTAGTTTCGGTGAAATTAAAAAAACCTATTATTTATTAAATATTGTTCTAACTTAAGTCCAAATAGGGCCCTAGCTTGGTTGTTCAAGAATCAGTAAAATGAAGTGCATTATAATTTTAACTGACTGGCCTGTTTTCCAATTTTCTGGAGTAAGGGGTTCTTTGGGACCTTTCGGGGGATATGGTGGGGGCTTTCAGCATTGTTTCTGTTTGATACACTTTTCAGATGTAGAAATGATATTTAAATTTATATAATCCCGGTTACATACCATTACGGCCTCTCCTAAGTGCTTTTTATTTTCCAAATTTTTTAAGATGAAATTCAAAATTTATCTAATCCAGAGAGATGCAGGGGCCCCTACAACGGGGGGGGGGGTCCGAAGCAACTGCTTCAGTAAATTTGAGTGGGGGTACTTTTTTTTAAAAAAATTAAATAAAAAAATTTTTTTTAAATTAAAAAAATTTTTTTTTTTACATCCATCATGATCATGTGATTTCTGGTTTATAAATGTAATAATAAGATCCCCCCCCCCACCACTTAATATTTAATTTAAAATATTGACGGAAATTTTGGTCGAGGTTTAGTAAATTTTATTTAATATCTCGTAACCAAGCCTTCTGGGGGAACAGGCAACAAGAAGGCAATATGATGGCCCTTATTAAGCTTATTGCAGATTCTGAACCTATACTAAAAATGTATATACAGCAAAATGAAGAAAGAAAAAAGGATAAAAAAATAAGGGATTAAAAACGAAATTATATTCAAACCTATTATCATATAATAAAATAATATAAACATTCTCATTGAAACCATGAAAAATATGGTTATAAAAAAATCAAAATGAGATTACATTTAACAGGTGCTTTTCAATCATAGTTGATGGCAGATACGATGTTTCGAAATCAGAAGCAATAGCTTTGATAGTATATGTTGAAAATAGTGAGACGCCGAAGCCTGTTGAAAGACTGATTGACATATATTGTACGGGAAATACCACAGGTCTCGATATAAAGCATAATATAATATCCAAACTTGGCTCGATGAATTTACCCCTTGAATATCTAGTTGGGCAAAGTTATGATGGCGCCTCAAACATGAGTGGAAGAATCAATGGTGTGCAAGCCTTGATTAGAGCAGAGGCGCCAAAGGCAGCTTTTATTTGGTGTTATTGTCATCGATTAAATTTAATCGTTGTTCAATTATGCCAATCAATTAAAAAACTTCGAAATGTTCTAGGAATACTAGATGAGATTTATGTCTATTTTAATGGTGTAAAAAGATATGAGGTACTCAAAAAATTTCAGTGTAATGATCTGAAAAAATCGCAACGATTTCTACGCGTCAAGAATACCACTCGGTAATAGTTCCTTATTAATTTAAATTTTAAATATTTTTTTTATTTAGAAGCTGGCTATCGCCATATAAAGTTATTGTAAATTTTTTTCAACTTTATGATGCCTTGAGGGCAGCTTTAACAAATTTAAAGGATTCTGAAGATCCTGCCACTTCCACTATGGCTAGTGCTATAGTCTTTAGAATAGAAAAATTTGATTTTATCTAATCACTTTGTATTTTGGATAAAATATTGTTGATAACAAGTTTGGCTTGTACAAAATTGCAAACCATTTCGAAGGATATAGGGTATGCAATAAATCAAATTCAATTGGCAAAAGATTGCTTGATTAATTTGAGAAGTATAATATAAATTATTGTCTTAATTATTTTTTAATCTAATAGATAATAACACTGAATTTTTGGATGTTTTTTCAAAGGCGCAAGATTTTATGAAGGAGAGAAATCTACCATTTGATTTTGAAAGTTCTAGACTTCAAACATTACAATCCAAAAAGGAGAGGTATATATATACTTTCATCATTAAATATAGAAATTTTTTTTAGCTTTAAAATAGGTGTGTTTTATGCTGCACTTAATTATTATGCAGTTTAACGAAAGATTTAATGATGATTCAATAAAATTTTTACATCAAACATCATTTTTTACGCCAAAGGGAATGGCAGAAAAATCAATTATTAATGAAGATATCGAGGATATCTGTGAATTTTACAATTTAAATTCAAGTCAAATTTTCGAAGAAATGTTGAAGTTTAGAAATATTTATAAGATGGCCAAAATGGGGAATGTAATTATTACTCATGATCTAGAGGTTCAAGAATCTAAAGATTTGTCAGATTCTGAGAATTGTAAATTTATTTAATTAAAATATTTTTACCAATACATTATTTAGCTTCTTCTGATGATGATGATAATTCAGGGACTTACGATTCAGATTGGAAAAACCATTTATTTTACCTTATCGTTTACTTTTAAATTTTTCTGCTTTCCCTAATTTAAGAATTTTATATAAATATTTATTAACCATTCCCACAACCTCGTGTACTGCCGAAAGAGTCATGAGTAAAATTAAATTAATTAAATCAAGACTGCGCAGTACCATGAAAGATTTTTTTCTCAATAATTTAACCATATTATCAATGGAAAATTTTTTATTTAAACAATTAAATACTGATGAAATTATAAATTCTTTCGCTTTCTCCTCCCCTAATTTATATAAATTATTAATTTAAAAATAATATTTATAAAGTTATATTTTTTGCATTTTATTTATATTATATATTAAAAATTGATGCAATAAAAATTATTTTTGAAATTTATGGGTGTCATAATTATCATTTTTTCGAAGGGGGGGATACTTTTCAAGGGGGTACTTTTCATGGGGGTACTTTTCATGGGGGTATTCTGCTTCATTCGCTCAAAAAGTGTAGGGGCCACAGGAGAGATGTGACAAGCGTTTGATTAATGCTGCAAAAACTATCGTAGAGCGTGCCTTTAAACGAAAAGTTGAGCAAGCGGAACGTGGTGGAAAAGATATGGAAGCGTTTTTGAAATTGACAGTGATAGATGTTATTTTCAAGTATACTCTATATTTTCCTTATAGTTCAAAAATTTAGAGGTTTAAATATCTATTTATGCAAGAAACATTAAAAATAGCCAAGTTAAGAAAACACAATAAAAATTGTCAATGTAACTGGATTTTATTGGACTCTCAAAAAAATATTTCTTAATTATCTTAGAAATTTTTGAATAACAATCTATACAAAAACCTATTTTACAAATCTGTCTCTTATCTGTTTAATATTATTGCCATGTAAAAAAACCCTGTTGCGTTCCATCGGAATAGGTTTATTTCCCGAATATTAGTGGGATTAATATTGATTAAAACCGATGCTATAAACTTTATAATATTAACTAGGATTTGACAGAGTAAGGTTGTGGGAAATAGCTTCACACCTTTTACAAATGTATAATCCATCTCCCAATACTGACGTGTTAAACTTTAAAAATGCTTTCAATAGCATATTTCGTCAATATTAAATTAACTGAGTAGGGAAAAACGTGAATTCAAATGTCTGATTATAAATAATATCCTTTCTTTCTTGCTTATTTAGAAAGTTAGAAATTCCCATTCAATGTTTATCAGTACCCCTGAGGCGATCTCACGGACAAGATTGCTAAATGAATTGGTAGTTATGTTAACTCAACAAAAAAGGTTTCTAAAAATATTTTAAGACACATGATTTATTGGTAATGTCTTGAGAAATTTTCCCATGGATTTGAGCCCGGGTATGGCCTTAAAATTGCATTTTTAAAGAAATATTTTTTTTAGCTCCCAAACATGGTAGGAAAAATACTCTAACTTGCATAATTTGCAGATTTATGTTGGGGCTACCAATGGATATAATAGTTTGATTATATAATTTCGAATAATGATTTAATCCCAATGTGCAAAACACTAGGTATTCTGGTCTCCCCTAAATAAATTAAAAGCAGTTCAAAAATTCAACGCAATTGTCGGAAATTTACATGGCATATGCTTAGTGTTTTGCAACTATAATTGTAAATGATTATTTTTTAAGAATGTAAATGACTGTTACTAGTTACCTTTTTAAGAATGTAACTAGTTTTCTTTTGAAAACAACTTTTATCAACACTACATATGCTTTATATATGCTGGTATACGATTCCGGCAAAATCAGGTCTTTCAAAAGTTATTAAATTTTCTAAAAATCAAATATTTGCCAAACTTCTACCATATTTATAGATTTTTATTCAGTCTTTTTTTTCTTCCCGGAAACATAACAACTTTAAAAAAAAAGATGATATCCTTTTTAATACTTAATTACTAGACAGAAAAAAATTGAATTAAGTTTTTTTTATAGTGACTATTTCTCTGATATTAGCATCAAAACAAATAAAACATTTTTTTATTAAAATATAGTGAAAAAAATTATTAGATTAAAGAAATATCTATTAATAAACAGGTATTGACGTACGATATGTCTAAAATAGAAAAACAAGTATTTGAAAGTTTTATATGCGAGTTCGGTGGTGAATTGATGGATGCCATTTGTTGCATTTTAGAAGGAACCGACTATTTGGCTGCGATATATGATAAATATCCGGAGGATGTATGTTAAAAATATATCTCATGTATAGATTCCAAGACTAATCTACAAAAACAGGATATTCAGTCTGACACCCATCATATTATTTTATAAATTTAGTATGGTAACCTTCGAAAACTATAAAAAAATATATAATTATAATTTTGTCTTCCAACCCCCACTCAGGGACTGAGATATGAGAATTTTATTCAGAAAGTTTTTATTAAATTTTTGAGTTGCAAATATCTGTAGGAAAAATTAGGATATATATAAAATAAATTTAATCCATCAACAAAATATTAAGGGCAAAAACAAGAAATTAATAACGTGAAAGGGCTATATAAACAAATCGGTAAAATTTATTTTTCTTTGATATTTTTTTATAAGTAGCTCCTAGATAAGAATACATTTAAAATATATGCTGTAGATTTAACGGCTTTTAGAGTTATCATCCAGTGGGGCATATTACAAATTTTCTCTTTACAATCAACCTTTTATCCTAATTATTTTCTCCTTCCTGAAATATTTTCTTAAGGTAATAAAAATCCCCGCATATTACTCAACACCCCCCCCCCTCTTACCAAAAATTGAATATATCACTATAAACAATAATTAATTTGAAAGAGAAATAAGTAAAAGTTAATAATTTTTTAAAAATATGAAAATGGCTGTATTCCATTTATAATTAAATCATTTATCAAATCATATAGATACGTTTAGGCAATGTTTTGAGAATTCTTTTTAAATAAAAATATGAAGACTTTGCTATTGAAGACGTATATCATAGTTAAACAATTTTTTCATTTGATCTAGCCTTCTAATTTTGTATTGCCATCAGAATTGTTGAGTTTTCTTGTCTTTTACTCTTAAATTCTATTTTAATAGTCAGGATCGGGGAGGGGGGCATTTTTAGGTCAGTTTTTCCCACAAATTCTATTTGAATCTTAATTATTGTAGACCTTTGCTATACTCTATTTTAAAAAATAATCTTTAGGTTTACACTTATTTTTTTAAAAAATACATTTTTTCTAAAAGTTATGAATAATAGTCATTATTTAAAAGGTTATTAATCTTTACCAATTTTTCTTTTAAATTCTTCTTTATAGTGATATATTATATACTCTGGGGGAGAGGGGGGGGGGGGTTAGCTTAAAATGATAATAACGAGAACAGGCAAATTTTTTAATAGGGGCTCCTTGCCCCTCTCCCCCACCCCACTGGCTTCGCCTATGCCTTCAAAATATCATTCTTCATAATATTTGAAATTCTGTTACTAATTGTTTGCCCAAATATAACTTTGAGATTTGGGTTCATCTATTTTATCAGTTCATAAAAATTGTTATCAACTGACCGTTGAGTAAGACTGTTGCTTTTAATTTTAAATTCATTAATTAGATTCAAAGATGTTGTTGAATCACACATTTATAAAACAAAATTAACTAATATATTTTACTTTCTAATAAAATAAAAAATTTTATTTATTATGTTCCCAAAAATATAACTAGTTACAGGCTAACGTTACATTTTAAAATATAACTAACTACAGTTAAAATTTTTGAACTACTTACATTAACAACACTGGAATTTATAAATCACGACATGATCTATATATAGCACAGTTTAAAAAACTTTCGCCCAAATATTTTTTGACATAGTAAACGTCATTCTCGGATATTCCCCGGGATCTAAAGTGTCTTATTTTGTTTATCTAAATCATCATCTCCATGAAATTGTATTACAATTTAATTTTAGACATATATATTTTAAAGTATATCGTGAAAAAGAATAAAATTATGAACAAAATTTATCACGTGTATATCATTGAATTATAGATATCGGTTTGTAAAATATCTATTTTAGTTGTGATATGAGATAAATTTTAAATAACCTAACATATTTTCTTATGAGTATTAAAAATGCTAAATTAATTTTATTAAATTGGTCACAATATGTAATGCATAATCCTCAGAAATTTGAAGTCCTTATCTTTAGTAATTTAAGAGATAATTTGGATAAAATATGTGGATATTAAAAATTGTGTCATCTATGCCTTTGCATAATCATAACTCGAAATTCGTAAAAGCTCCTTCTTAATTTTTCTTTTAAATTGTATAGTTTTAAAATAAGATTTACTTAGGAAAAAAATGTTAAAGAACAAGATACAAGTGCCTATTTATTCTTAAAACAAATTGGGGTTTTAACTTCTGTTTTTATCCTTTAATGTTTTTTTGATTGATTAAATTTATATATTATTTTAAAGAACTAAAGCTACATGAAATATTTAAATGAATATTTTGTCTCAAACATTTCTAAAAATAAAATCTAAAAAATTTAAATAATCCTAAACCAAAATTCCACTTTGAGCGCTGATACTGGAAGAGGGTTGGTGGGGTAGAAGAGAGAGGGGGTGAAAATTAAAATTTTATATTTTTCTTATTTTCTATAGCCACCCTCAATATTAGAAATAGAATAACTGAAAGGGTTAGGCCAAAATTCTTGTTGATTTATCTTGGAACTCGTTCACCTATAAAATTATAATATTTTGATTAATAATAAAATGGGAAATTATTTGGGATCCAAAATATTTTCCAATTCAAATAGCTCAGACCATAGGCGTTTCGTTTTTATTATTTTAAGTTATTGAAGGTTATCCCACTAAATTCTCCCTCCCCTTCTCCTCAGAAAGTAAATATTATATTTCATTTGTAAACAATAAAAAAAATATAAAAAGTTTTAGTTAATAATTTTTTAAAACAGTTACAGAGGAAATATATTTAAAAATAGAAATTATCTAAATTTAAAGTAACCCAGCTTAAGGCTTTCAAAAATCGAGCGCAAATTCTTCCAATTTTTAGGGAAAGAAAGCACCCCCACTTCAGGGAATTTCCCACTATTATGGCCCAGATTCGATATTTAACATTGTTGCATTGGGGTTTTATAGAAAATTACAACTTTAAATTATTCAAGTTATCTCTATATTTTAAAAAGTATCACTTATTTATGAAGGCTATATGGATGAATGATATGATCAACAGCTGCCATTGCGCTTTTAGATATATGCCATACACGCCAGAAATTGTAAAAAGTCAATGTGGTACCGAAAAAGAGGTATTTCAAAGCATTTAAATCGAGAAGATACATCGAGGACATCACACTCTACTCATAAACTTTTGAGTCCTCGATGCGTTAGTGCAAATGAAAAAGATGAAATACTGGATCAGGCAACATTAATGGCTATTACAAAATATAATCAAAAACGCAAGTTCCCTCATTAAGCACCCCCCAACAAGATTAGCCTCTACTCAAAAAAGTTTATTGTCTTTTTTTGTTGCAATGTTTATATTAGAAACCTGTGAAGGTATGCCAATTTTTTCAAATACGATCTTTTAGACCAACATCAATCCAAATTTTATAATCAGTCCATTGGATTTGTAATTATTGTTTTTTGGCCCGGCACTGAGTCGGGCTTGTCGATCTTGAATTTGTATTATAACATATGACATTTATTAATAAAATATTTAGGAAAGAAGTCTTACTCCAGCGAATCAAAAGATTCAACCGACATTAAGACTGTCATAAATGATACATTTTTATAGTAACTGTCAATCATTTGATATGATATATTTTTGTTTATCTATTTTTTTATATAGTTAACATGTCAGTTATTTTAAAAATTAGAAATTTATTTGATTCATTGATTTTTTTCATGAAATTATTATTGATTTTTTTTATGAAATTACATTAATTTTTTTTAT
This sequence comes from Gordionus sp. m RMFG-2023, assembly GCF_954871325.1. Classification (NCBI taxonomy): domain Eukaryota; kingdom Metazoa; phylum Nematomorpha; class Gordioida; order Chordodea; family Parachordodidae; genus Gordionus; species Gordionus sp. m RMFG-2023. Next base: position 71,718,029 of record NC_088775.1, read on the forward strand.
GAACCATAATTTTTGTAAAGTGACTTATCAATATTTTCACAATAAAGCATTTATTTGTCGATTTAGTAGTTGAATAAATTTATTTATAACATTTCCTAGGTCCTTTTATTTCTAGTTGGGCATTTTCTTTTTCTCTGCTTTTCTTTTAGTTTCAGAATTTCGTTTTCGTCATATTTTTGACAGTTGTTGACCGCGACTATAGGATAGTTTCAATTCCAGGGTTATTCGGTATTTTAAGGTAAAAAATATTTTATTTTATATTTTATATCTCTCCTCAGGACACAACGCAGAAAATTTATTTTTTAGATTAGTTCGATTAACACGCAATATTTAGTAAAATTTCGTAATATGCGATGGTGGTGTATATAAGTATTCTGAGCCTACTTTTATTAATAAAGTTGCCATCCTTAAGGATATGGGTTATAAAATCTTGTATAAGAACATTAATGATTTGGATATAGGACATCATTTAAATACATTAGGATTAATAGTAATTATATATTTCATTTATATTATTTTGAAATTTTTATTTGGAAAATGTACTCTGGTTGCGACCAGAGTATATGGTAATTGGAAAATAGACACTCCGGTGTCTGGAAAAATCGGACTTGGAAAGTAGTTTAAATGGAATTTTAAATGAAATCAAGAACGGCAGACCTGAAAAAGTTGAAACGATGAAAGATAATAACGATGATCGTTTGGAATTTGTGGAGAGGTCAGTAGTTAGCCTCCAGGAATTAAAAGATATAAAAGAATCTATTAAAGATATTTATAGCGAGGTATCTAAATTGATTAATATGAGTAATCAAGGGGACAAGAAACAACTCGGTGATAGAATTATTTCGAATGGAAAGAGTTTTCCAAAGATTGTTGCTGACATAATTTGTAATCAGTGCGGATGCAAGGGTCATTATTCTAAAACCTGTATTGTAAAGGAACAGAATTTTAGAATGGGTTTTCCATTGCAAAGGTCTAGTGGAGAAAATTCCAACGTAAGGAAGATTTCAGGCCTAAATGTAAATAAAGTTGATTCGTTGCAATCGAATTATAGTAAATCCCGTTTATGTTTTAAATGTAACAAACAGGGACAAGTAGCCATGAACTGTATCAAAAATTGACTATATGATTGCAAGTGTAATCATGTAGTAAATTCGGGCGGGAGAAATAATAATAAAGTAAATAACCATGCTGAAATGAGATATGATTCTCGTAAAAGCAGTGATTTTAACCGAAATTTTTTTTATCCTGATGATAAAAATAAAAATAATAAAGATTCTAATGATTTTAAATGGGAGAAATATCCTAGGGGTATTGTTAAATATTCCGATGACAGGAATATTAATACTTTCAGATGGGAAAAATATCCCAGTTATATTGCAAGAAAAAATATGAATATTGTTAATGAACCACTAAATTCCGAGTTGAATTTATGTTCAAATGGGAGTTCTCATGAAACTGATGTTTCAAATGAGATTTCAGTCAATTAAAACATATGAGATTTTAATGACTGAGAGATTAGTCGAACCTTGTCCTTGTCCAAGAATTACTGTAAGAGTTGACTCGAGGGATATTGACATGTTGTTGACACAGGGGCTAGCATTTTCATAATGTCTAGAAGAAATTATTATAAGTATTGGCCTGGGGGTAAACTTGAAAAAGAATCTATGTGTGTCAGACAATTTGATGGGTCTGAGATAATAGTTTGGGAAAAACTAAGTTGGGAGTAAACATGATACCACATTTTCCCTAGATTTATGGGTAGTAAAGAAAGATGTGGAAACCATCATGGGGTGAGATTGGATTGTTCAGTTAGGTCCTTTCAATAATTATTGGAATATTTTTGCCATACATAATGGTTCGGCCCTAAATGAAACTAAAAACAAAAATATCGCTAATAATGCTCGAAAAAATATTCATGAAATAGAAGGGACGGATTTAACCGTAAAACAAGATGATTCAACCCGTAATTCTGATAGGTATGTGAATTCCACAGAATTAATGGTTGAAAACAATAGTAGCATTGATGAAACCCCAATGGTGGATATTGGTATTCATGTTATTGGTCTTCATGAATTACATAAAATGCGTGAAAATATATCTCGTTTAATGAAGAAATATGAAATAATTTTCGAAGACAAATTAGGTTGTCTTAATGATTATCAAGTAGATATAAAATTAAGGGAGGGATTTTCACCTATTTTTCTAGCGTGTCGACGAGTTCCTTTTGAATGGACAAAGGAAATTGACGAAGAATTGGATCAGTGGGTTAAAGATGGCATTATTGTTCCAGTGGAATATAGTGTATGGGCAACCCCGTTGGTACCGGTTAAGAAAACAAATGATAAATTGAGGCTCTGTGCTGATTTCAGAGTAACCGTTAATCGATGGGTAGCAGAAGTTAAATATTCTTTGCCTCGAATTGAGGAAATTTTGGCTCAGTTGAAGGGAGCGAAATATTTTTCAAAGGTTGATTTTTCGTCAGCCTATTTACAATTACCTTTGAGGGAGGAGATTCGTAAATTATTGACGATCACGACTCCTAAAGGGTTGTTCGCTTTTTGTAGATTACCATTTTGGTTGAGTGTGTCAGCATCTATTTTTCAGCGTACCATGGCGTCCGTTTTCCAAGGACTAGAGGGGGTATTTTATTACATGGATGATGTCCTAATTACAGGAATGACGCCTGAGCAGCATAACCAACGTTTGGAGGAAGTTTTTAAAAGAATTCATGGTAAAGGCCTAAGAGCCAGCAAGGAGAAAAGCATTTTGGGCGTAACGGAGGTAGAATATTTAGGTCATCACATAAATGGGATTGAGGTGAAACCATTACAAAAAAATTTGAAGAATATATTAAATTTGAAGCAGTCCAATAGTAAGACTGAGGTACAGTCCTTTTTGGGTATGGTAAATTACTACCATCGTTTTATAGAGGATTTTGCGAAGGTAGCTGCCCCGTTATATGAGTTATTAAAAAAAGGTGTTCATTTCGATTGGAAAGTGGAGCAACAAGAAGCATTTGAAATTTTAATAGGAAAGATTGTGGAAGAGCCAATTTTAGTATGTTTCAACAATGATTTAGAAATCATTTTAGCTGTTGATGCTTCTAACAAAGGTGTTGGAGGAGCCTTATTACGTGGAAAGACCCATCCTTTTTTCCCCGAGTTTTTCGGGATGTCGAAACGAGATATTCGGTGATTGAACAGGAGGCCTTGGCCGTGATTTTCGGTTTGACGAAATGCCGTGAATATTTGATTGGGAAAAAATTTGAAATTTTTACTGACCACAAACCGTTAATCCACCTATTCCGAAAGGATAATAGGGAGTTAATGTTATCTCCCCGGTTACAACGTTGGTTATTATTAGTGGGCAGTTTTAACGTGGAGGTTAGATATCGTCGGGGCAAAGAGAATCATTTGCCGGATATTTTGTCCAGGTTGGGTTCTGGCTGTGCAGACCCGGAAATAAATAATAGTATAAGCATTGATAGAGAGAAGACCTTAGTGCGTTCTCTGTCTTATATTTTAAAAGGGGGTCCTACCAATTGGGAGGATTTGAAAACCAATACTATGAATGACAAAGTTCTAGGTCAGGTAAAATTAAGTCTAACAGGAGAGAAACCTTGGAAAAACAAATATGAATGCATATAAAAAAATACAGAAAGAATTATCAATTGTTGATGATTGTATTATGAGGGGAAACAGGGCCGTAATTCCTTATAAATTACGAAGTAAAATTATGAAATTATTGCACGCCGGTCATCAAGGTCGAGACAAGATGAAATCTTGGGCTCGAGAATATGTATGGTGGCCTGGTATGGGCAATGATATAGAACGGATTACCAGGAAATGCGTTCCTTGTAATGCCTGTGCTTCTATGCCCCGTAAAGAGGTAGGGCAATTTTGACCTAAATCAAAGAAACCTTGGGAACGTATCCACATTGATTTCTTTGATCTTGATAAAAAGACATATTTTTTAGTGGTAGATTCGTATTCTAAATGGATAGAATATACAGAAGTACATGGGCACACCACAAAAATTGTTGTTAAAAAATTAAGATAATTATATGCTCGGTTCGGTTTTCCCGACACAATAGTGTCTGATGGGGGTCCCGCCTTTGTCAGTGAGGATTTTAAACAGTTTTGTGTTGAGTCACAGACAAAGCACATTCTAGCTCCACCATATCATCCCAGCTCGAATGGACAAGCTGAGAGGATGGTAGCCATTGTTAAAAATTGGCTTAAAAAGGCTGGAACCCATAAAGATGAGACTTACATGTCTCAATTATATTACCTCAATTCTCGCAATCGAGAGGGGGTTACGCCTGTAGAGTTATTTTTAGGTAGGCGAACACGGGGTCCGTTAGATTTCTTAAAACCAAAAAGGAATATTATTACCTCGATGGAAGTAAAATTAAAGGTAAAGTTTTCAGTGGGACAAAAAGTTTGGGCCAGATTGTTTGACAATCGAAAAACAAAATGGGAAAGAGGTCGGGTCATATTAAATCGGGGTTCGAAATTGAGTGAAATTTTGTTAATAACCGGGGTTACGGTGATCCGTCATCACGATCATGTAAAATTGGGATAAATAAGAAGGGTAAATAATATGAGAAGACATACTCGATTTTGTTTTTACGGTTCATAACGGTCCGGGTTACGTATATTGAATCATATTGTAATATGTCAATATATGCAGGTTTATGGTCATTGTCGATTCAATGTATAGTTCAATTCAGACGGGTTCATTAAAAAGTTTTTCACCATTTTAATGATATTGAAAAGTTTTTTTTTTGGTTCGTTAAGGAATGTTCTGTGTATGCCAGATGATAGGGACAATAAGTCATTTTGGTTAAATGAATAGAAAAGTTTTCTTAAAAGTAATGAATAGATGTTTTATCTTTTCTTAAATGAGTGGAAAAGTTTTTTTTAATGAATAGATGTTGTTATCTTTTCGTGAAAGAATAGAAAAGTTTTGTTTTTATCTTTTCTTGAATGAATGGACAAGTTTTGTTTTTATCTTTTATTGAATGAATAGAAAGTTTTTTTTTGAGGGGTATTAAAATAGCTTGTGTTATTAATGTTAGTCGAAAAGTTTTTATTTTATCATGGTACTGCATAATGTATATTGAAAAGAAAATCTTAAACATTTGGTAAGAAGATTGTTGTTGTATTAAATATTTGTTTCTCCCAGTCCTATGGTTGCAATTTATTTTCCTTTTTATTGGAAGTTGCCTTCAATTTTGTAATTAAAAGTAGAAATGAATAATACTAACTTGGGGGATTAGCGTGAGTGAGTTAGATTAGTTTTACAAATACTGTTATGTTATTGGTTTCACTTGACGCTCACCCCAAGGGATATTGTTGATAATAATATAGAGATAGTTGAAGCACATGGGAGAAATAAGTTTAATTTTTGTTATAATGTATGCGCCGCAACTAGTATACATTAATACATTAAACCATAAGTTTTTTTTTGTAAAATATATTATAATAATTTTTATGCCGATAAACATTATATATAGTTAATCGCCGGGGTGGCCTAATGGGTAAGATGTAGGCTTGGAAACACGAGTATGAACAAGGACGCGGGTTCAATCCTGGTAAGAACCATAAAAACTTTCAAGTTTTTCTTCGATGACTGATGTGTAAAGACATATGGTATGATGAATTTCGGAGCTTAGAGATGACACCCCGGTCACCGACAGGCCTGGACAGCCGGGTGCTAAGGATACCTGTCCAATAAACAAAATGAAGGACACAAATGAAAATATGAATATGAAAGCTAGGGCGTTCCCTCCATGCGACGCGCAGGGTGTAGACCTCCATCCTGTGAAAAATAAAGTAGAGGTCAAAGCAAAGAAGACAAGACTGGCAAGTTTGAACATTGGGACGCTTAGAGGTAAGACGAGAGAATTGGCATCAATGTTGAACAAGAGAAAAGTTGATATAGCGTGCATACAAGAGACGAAATGGAAAGGACGGAAAACTTTGATGATTGGAGATGGGTATAAATTGTACTATAATGGACTTGTTAGCAATAGGAACGGTGTCGGCATCATCCTCAGCCAAGACCTAACCTCTTCAGTAGTAGAAGTCAACAGGATCTAGAAAGATGACTTTAGAGCTATCCTTGATGAAGCTGTAATGGAAATCCCTAAGGATGACCTAGTCATAATTGGTGGTGCCTTAAATGCGCATGTGGGAAAAGCAAGAGATAGCTACAAAAGGCATCATGGTGACTTTGGATATGGAAAAAGAAATGATGAAGGAGAGCACGTACAAATACTATAGGGAAAAAGACAGTCATTTGATAACATATGAAAGTGGTACTAGGAAAACACAGATAGATTACATGCTAATCTCTCGCAGAAGATTAAAAGATGTAATAGACTGCAAAGTCATCCCAGGAGAAGATATCGCCGCGCACATGGATTTACAAATCTCAAATAAATCCACTCAAAATAAGATAAAACTGGAACCATGCATCAAATGGGGCAAATTAAGAACAATGACAGATGCCTTTGCAATCAATGCAAACATTGAAACAATAAATTGCTCACAAGTCAGTGAAAAAATCTGGACAGACCTTTCATCCAGATTAATAGACATTGCAAAATCGACGCTAGGCTTGAAAAGAGGAGGCAACAAATCACACAAAAACCATACAGGAGAAAAAAGCCCAAATCCAAAAATGCAGATGACAAATCAAGATACAAAAAATCCAAGAGATTATCTACAAAGGCGGTGGCTAGGGCCAGGCGGTGGCTAGGGCCAAATCTATGGCATACGATGACATACATGTACGAAGATCTACATGGGCAAAATAAAATATACAGATTAGCCAAACAGCGAGAAAAGAACTCTAGGGATATAAACGGAGCTCCGAAAGTAATCAAAAATAAAGATGGGAAATTGATAATAAAGGAAAAAGAAATAATGAAATAGATGGAAAGAATATTTTCAGGAGCTTCTCAACTTTAATTTCCCACATATTGGCATCTCGATGAACACTCCCCTTGTCAAAACCTTATTAGGAGATGATGGAATACATCTCCTCACAAATCTGTACAATAAAATACTTGGAAATGAAGAGGTTCCCCAAAAATGGAGGCAGAGCTATCTAGTTCCTATCTTCAAAAAATAAAGGGGATCCACACAATTGTCAAAATTACAGGGGCATAAAACTAATGTCACACTGTCTGATATACGAAAAAATAATAGAAAAAAGATTAAGAGATATAATCGAAATAGGAGAGACACAGTTTGGCTTTATGCCTGGAAGATCAACAACCGATGCTATCCCAATTAGGCAAATGAGTGAAAAATCCAGGGAAAAGAACAAAAAGCTACACATGATCTTTCTCGATCTAGAAAAGGCCTTCGAAAGAATCCCAAGAAAACTTATCTGGTGGGCGCTACGCCACAAAAAAGTTCCCGAAAAATATATAAGAATAATACAGGATATGTGTATATGGGACATACAACAATGGTCGTAGCACAGGTATTCAGCAGGCTTCACAATAGCCGAAGGAGTTCATCAAGGGTCGGCTCTCAGCCCACTTCTCTACATTACAGTAATAGATGTATTAGCACAGTCTATACCTCAAACAGTCCCGTGGAATATGATATTTGCAGATGATATTGTGATACTTGCCGAATCCAAGGATGAAATGAAAGAAAGGTTAGTGAATTGGATAAATATCCTAGAAACGCACGGATTAAAAGTAAATAGAGAAAAGACGGAGTATATGGTGATAGGAGGAGATGAAACGGAGAGTATTGATATAAATGATTGGCAGATATCCGCAATTGAAAGCTGCAAATATTTGGGCTCCACTATACAAACAAACGGCACAATAGAAAAAGAGATAAAGAATAAGATTAATCAAGGGTGGTTAAAGTGGAGATCTTTATCTGGAGTGCTATTTGACAAAAGAATCCCACACAAATTAAAGGGAAAAATCTACAGTTCCATAGTACAACCAACTATTCTATATAGTTCGGAAACATGGCCAACCAAAGAATCAGACGAGAGAAGTCAAACTATGGAGATGAGAATGCTGAGGATGATTGCTGGGGTAACAAGAAAGGATAAGGTGCGCAGTACAAGAATACTAAATAGTTTAATGGTAGTGCCCATTAAGACTAAGTTAATGGTAAACAGACTTAGGTGGTATGGGCACACAATGAGAAGGCCTATGAACTACATAGGAAATAAAGTTGAAAGTTTGGAAGTGATGGGCAAACGTAAAAGAGGAAGGCCAAAACTTCAATGGGGCCATAAAGTTAGAGCCAATATAAAGAAGTATAAAATAGATAAAAGAGATTGTATGAATAACATAAAGTGGAGAGAGATGTTGAAGGAGCTTACCACCAGAAAAGGTGAAAGCTAAAGAGAAAAAAAAAAATAGTAAAATTTTTCTATATTTATAATCATAAAATTTTTTTTTATAAAATTTTAAATTTTTTTTTTAAAGGTTTTGTTTCCAATTTCATTTGTAGAAATAAAAATTTTATATTTAAATAGTCCCTACGTAATAATCTATTTATTAGTCGACATATAATCCTTTGGATAATACTTGTCCGCCGCCCAAATATCATCCACATGAAAACTACTAGCCGTTTGATCGATTTGGGATCTTGTTATTTGCAGGTAACATTAATACCCAAGAATACCGGAATGACTATACAATCACCGATATCCCAGGAGAATTCTATGGCGTCTGGGGGGCTCAGAGCGAAGATGCTTCCATTGCCACAACGATGATCATATCCATAGCCAATGTCCAAGCTTGGGTAAGGATGTTCGCCAACCTCTAGCCCCGGTCCATGACAACTCTATGGGTCGATCAGCCAAACATTATTGAAGAAGACTGGGTGACTCAACGCAAGGGCCATCGCCATTTTCTCCCATGCGTCCGGCTCCGTCGGCCAACAGGGGTGAATTAATTGGCACCTCCAGTGGTCGTTCTAGCAGCGCATCAACCCCCCCGACAGACGATATTCTAAAAAGGGCTATAAGCAGTATTCATGAGCCCGCTCCGACGACATCTACCTCTTCTGCGGTATCCCAACGTATTGACGCTATGGATTTGTGGGAGAATCAATTACTGCTCTCGTGAGGACTCCCACAAAGTTAGCTATATCCCCCTTTATGGATGCATACTGTTTGTACCTAGGTCGACAATTTTTTAAATATATATACAATTTTGTTTATTTGTTTGTTTATATGCATGCCACAGCCCATAAAGGGGTGGCATGTCATAAATGATACATTTTTATAGTAACTGTCAATCATTTGATATGATATATTTTTGTTTATCTATTTTTTTATATAGTTAACATGTCAGTTATTTTAAAAAGAAATTTTTTTGATTCATTGATTTTTTTCATGAAATTATTATTGATTTTTTTTATGAAATTACATTTAATTTTTTTTATGAACCATAATTTTTATAAAGTGACTTATCAATATTTCCACAATAAAGCATTTATTTGTTGATTTAGTAGTTGAATAAAATTATTTATAACATTTTATAGGTCCTTTTATTTCTAGTTGGGCATTTTCTTTTTCTCTGCTTTTCTTTTAGTTTCAGAATTTCGTTTTCGTCATATTTTTGACAAAGACTAAGCTAAAACTCAATTATAGCCTAAAGGCAATTCAAGAGAGAGAATCGATGAACTCCAAAATAAAAAGGAATTTAATAAAAGAACTGAATCACCTACTCTTAAAAAGTTGAGGGAAGATTATTATGCGAGGATACAAAATCGAAAGTGAGTTTTGTTTTATTAAATTAATAAGCATTTTATTTATTTTAATGTATATTATAATATTTTACTATACAAGGTCCTAGCCACAGCCGCTAATGTAGATGAAAGATCCAATACTCTTTTCGATGATAGATTGAAAGATAAGATCGAACAAATAAAACAGAAAATGAGGGATAGTTTACTCGTGTTTGGAATCTCCACCAAGGACATAGGAGAAAAACTGTTTTTGGATAAGGGACAACATGAAAACAAATCCGTCACTCCTGTCATTCGTTACTCAACAGATTTAGAGGTCAAAAGAATTATACTACGTATCATATCCCGATACTTTCCTAACTACGAACAGTTAAAAATTTTGAACGAAAAGCATAAAGTTTTTGATATATCCAAGATTAAAACCGATCCAACCCTTCTAGCACAAGATGACCTATCGATTTATAAATATTACGATTTGGCTATGGACATAGTGAATAGAATAATGATCGTGATCAAAAACTAAAAATCCAAATTGGCAAAATATAAAAAAGGGCCTAAAAATGGATCGGAAAACAATCAAGAACTAATTAAGGATGTCCTATACACTCATATGTTTTTAGAGACTTTGTGGCAAGAGGAGCAAAAAGTTGTTGGTACATTTTTTAAACAATTTTCAAATAACGATGCAATTAACAAAGATAAGATATATTGTATAATTAATTTTGAAATTTATGTTAAATTTAACGAAGATCCACAATCACTCAAAATGGTATGCACGTCATACTTGCGCCTTAATTTTATAAGTTCAAAGGTTTGAACGTGCAAATTTTAACTAGATACAATACTTGGATATTTCAAGCAATGCCCCTAGGATCTTTTATAATATACTTCATAGTTCATAAAAGATAAGAGGAACTAGAGGTGAGCGCGGGCCGTGAAATTACTCGTGACCCATCGTGTCACAGCGTGAGTGTGAAAATAAAATTTAAATTATTAGGCTTGACTGAGGCTTGACGGGCCTTCCCAAAATTTTTCCCGGGCGGGAACATGAACTTCCCGTGAATCACGGAAATTTTAACTTTTTTTATAAATATAAATTTGCAATTTTATAATTATAATACATATTTTCTAATTTAATTTAGTTCTTTTTTAAAAAAGAAAAATTTTTGAAAACAAAAAATATCCAGGCATTTTATAAACAACATCTGGTGTCACGCTCCTAGTTCTATTTTCTTTTTATGTTTAGGTGTTTTGTCGCGAGATTTTTTACTTAAACTTTAAAATTTATTCTCAAGCACTTAGGGTGGGCTTAATTCTAGATTTCCATTTCAAAAGCCATAAGTTTTAAATAAACAATCTTAAAAATGTGAAATGATATAAAATTAGATGATATGCATAAGTCAATGCCAACCAGCGTCTACATGGCAGAAAATTTGATGGAGGCAAACCCCTCCAAAATCTACCCATACCCACCTGCGGCCTTCGGCCGCGAAATTTACAGACCTACGATGGTATAGTGATTTTATTTAAAAAATCTTATCTGCCACCATTTATAACCTTACAACATAATTCTATTTACAATCTTTCAAGCCTATTTAGGGAAAAAAATTTAAAAATTTGTAAGTGATAATGAACTTTTATTTAAATAATGCAATCTTTTCATAATTTGGTATTCACTTTATTTTCATAAAATATATATAAGTGAATTAAATGAGATAACATATTAATATTTCTTTGAAAAAGATCTAAAATATTGTAAAAAATATAAGACGAATAAATTTAAAGAGGTATATTTAGCTTGATTCCACATAATTAAAAACATGTATTGTAAATAGAGCTATTATATAAAATATTAGAATAAAATGAATTATAGTATATTTTGCATTCAAATTATAAAATGTTAAATTAAATATACATTATTTAAAAGCCTATATATTCGCTGTGAAAAAGATACATTAATTATTTTATTAATAATTTGGATAACCTTATTGATGTTAAAGCAAATTGTGTTATAATATCATCAATTGTAAATTTTTCAAAAACATCAATTTCGCTGGATATTAACAGTAAATTTTCCAAAAATGGGTCCGAAATTTTATTCCGCATTCGAGTTTTGTTAATTTTTACTTTACTCATGGCTCTTTCGGCTGAACAGGAAGTTGTAGGAAGGGTTAATAAATATTTATATAATAAATTTAAATTTGAATAAGAATTTAATTGATTTAAAAGTCGGTATGGTAATATAAAAGAAAATTTTATCCATTTTTTTATTTTGGTCATGATTTCGCTGTTGATATTTTCTTTGGTGATTTGATCGTTTGCAATACCTTTAATTATATACAATTACAAATAAAATATCAATAAATTACTTTCATCAATATATAACGCGTCATTCTTTTTAACTTTTAAAAGATCTTCGCAAAAAATGATTGATTGAGACTCCAAATATAAAGAGCGAAAATCATTATATTCATCATGTTTTGGACATCCAATTGATAAGTATTACAAATTTCGGATATTTGCCATCCTTCTATTTTTTCATTATCCATAATTCCAGCGGGAGTAAAAATGGATATCTGTGATAAAAAATTTAAACAATCATAATTAAATCGATCATTTAGGTGATTAATTATTGCATTTAGAACAGGGAAAAATATTTCCGTTCTATATCTATAATAATAAATAATAATTTAAATTTTTTTAATTTATTCAACTTGTTTTTTTTTGTTCAACATAATTATTGAATTCTGTTTGATCCAATTTGAATATTGATTTCATATTATACAAATCAGTTATTACATTATTCTTTTACAAAAAACTATTAGATAAGGAATGTAATTTTAAAAATATATTGTCTCCATTAGCTATATTTTAAAATTATTTATAGAAATAGTAACTAATATTAACCTTTTAGTTTTTGTAATTTATTTTTTGTATGTTGTATTAATTTGGTTACCAAAGCCAAATCATTACCAACTGCCTGCATTTCAATACAAGCCTCATGTGTACATTTCAATATTTCTTTCAAAATAAAAAGACTTAATATAAAATTTTCATCTTTAATTCTTGATAATAACCCATCGGCAATGGAAGAGGTGCTTGGGTCATTAGAATCTTTTAATTCAACTAATGATGCTAAAATATGTTCATAAACATCTAAAAAGATTTCTACAGATTTGTAGGATGATGACCAATTTCTGAAAATATATAAGTTTCATTAAAAATATTTTATTTACCTTGTTGTGTTTTTAATTCTTTTAAGAGATTTCTTGGACTTTCTCATTTGATATTTAACAAACACACCTTGACGTCTAACTCCATTCATAAAATTATATAACTCATCTAATATTCCCATTGCCTTTTTCATTTCAATTTTGCATCCACAAACATGAGCAACTACTAAAATTAGCCGATGTGCATGGCACCAAATATAGATGGCTTTTGGAGCCTCTTTCAATATTAAAGCCTGCATTCCTTTGTATACTCCTCTCATATTCCCTGCACCATCCATACTTTGTCCAACCAAATAATCAAGAGGAAGACCAAGATCATTAAACTTAGAAAAAACATGTTTCTTTATATTTTCCCCAGTGGTTTCTGATGTTGTAAAAACATGTATGATCCTTTCTACAGGATGTGGATGCAGATCATCTTCTATATACCGTACAAGCAAAGCTATGCATTCTTTATCATATGTTCCATCTAATATGATGCTATAGGCACGATTCTCTTTAATTGTTTGAATAATGCTTTTTGTTATTTTTATCTTAATAATTTCAGTTATTTTTTTCACGTGGCCATATGACAGTAAATTTATATAAGGTCTCGAAATTTTATCTGATTTTTTTCTCCGCAATTTTTCGTTGTTATCCATGTATGCACGTAAAGTTGGAACCGTTTTTGCCATTAATTTTATGAGACACATAAAATTACCTTCATTCGAATTAGAACCCCAAAAGGCTATATTACATTTTATAAGGTACATAATGGCATTGATAATATTATGAACTATATTACGATTTTCCATGATTATATCAAGCTTATTTGATAGCAAATGATCTTGAATGCGTTTATTTGCAAGCCAAGTCATGTTTGCATATTCACAATCTTTATGAAGAGAAGATGCTTCGTGTCTCTCTAAGTCACGCTTTATGTTTTTCCAATTTACCCCATGTTGAGTCCAAAAAGTATTGGACTTAGAGCCACCAAACATAATACAATATAGACAAAAGACTTTGTCTAAAGTAGTGCTATAAGAGAGCCAATGGGTTGAGGGAACCATCTATATTAACCTTTCCATAGGCGTAGCCAGGGGGGGGGGGCAAGGGGAAATTCCCCCCCTTCAGAAATTTATCACTTTTTGTAAATATCATTTATAGCTAATAAAAAATATCCCCCTTAGTCCTCTCCCCACTCCCTGACCCTCATATATGTATGCATATATCTTAAATAATAATTTAAAAGAAAGAATGTAAAAGTTGATATTTTTTTATAAAACTATTCATCATAATTTATAGATTTTTGAGAAAATAAATTTATAAATATATAAAATGAACCAAAAATGTTTTTTAATAAATGGAATATAGGCCAAGGATAAGTCTTAAGACAGAAGTGAAATGTATTATAATTATTAATAATAGATCTATAAAATTACTAAATAATATAATATATCAAATATAATTTTTTATAAAGTGAGTAATTTTAATTTATTTATCTCAATAAAAGTAAAATATAATTATAAAACTATTGATAAAATTAAATCATAAATTAAAAAAATATTAAAGCACAATATAAACAGTGGAATATTATATGTCGTCGATTTACAATATATCTAATTATCAAATGACAATCAAGTATTTTTACTAATATAGCGAATTATATATTTTACAGAAAACTATAAAATATTGATAAGGACATCAGAAAATATCTTTTAAAGACATTGTGGGATAAATAATATGAAGATTACATTTATATATACTTAAATAAAATAGATGGCGTTAAATAATTGTATGCATATTGTTGCTATATTTAATATTAAGAGCATTGATTAGTAAATTTTGTCAGATTATTAACTGTAATATATTCTCTAACTGTCAAATGTGTCTGTAAAATTGGAATTTTACCTAGTATTTTATAACTAATTCTATATAATAGGGTAAAATCAACTATATCTACTTACTTATTATAAATAAATTTCTTATAATTGTTTGGAATAAATTATTACCATGCTTTTATATTAAGGTATATACAATACAAGTAATTTATTATATTTTTATTTTATATAAACTAATAAAAATATATTTCATATTTGTTCCAGGCTTATTTAAAAATATATTGGTATAGAAATAATGGATGGGTAAAAATTAATGAAAATATATATTATTTAAAACCTCTTGTTAGTAACAGGATATTGAAATTTATTTGTACATGGCTGACAAGGGCCTACAGCAATTATGAAATTTATCAAAATATTTGTCATCCTAAATAATATAAAGTGAAAAGGGTCATTTGGTTCCTTTTTTTGTATAGCTGAATAAGACTTGGACTTTGAATATCCTCATAATTTATTCCCTTCAAAAGTCATTATATAAATTTTATTTAAATATAATGCCTCATGCAAAGTAAGTGCCTCACTAGAACCGGGGATTGGATGAGGAGATAATACAATTTGTGAATCTTCAATATTGGAGATTTGCTATAAATAAAGAGTATAATTTGTTTACTTATGAAAATCTATTTTTAATATAATTTCAGCGCCAAATGGTCATTTTATTCTTAGCTACATTATAATTAAGTTAATCAATAAATGTTGGAAATATTTAAATGTCCTAATTTATTTTCTTCAAAAGTTATCATATAATTCGTATTTAAATTAAATACCTCATCATGCAAAGTAAGCGCCTCACTGGAACTGGGGATTGGATGAGAAGATAATACAATTTGTGAATCTTCAATATTGGAGATTTGCTATAAAGAGTATAATTTGTTTACTTATGAAAAACTATATTTTTAATAAAATTTTAGTCAAATGGTCATTTTATTCTTAACTACATTATAATTAAGTTTTTAATAAAGGTTGGAAATATTTAATTAACCTCATAATCATAATTTATTTCTTTCAAAAGTTATCATATAATTCGTATTTAAATTAAATACCTCATCATACAAAGTAAACACCTCACTGGAACTGGGGATTGGATGAGGAGATAATACAATTTGTGAATCTTCAATAACTGAGATTTTCTATAAATAAAGAGGAGTTTAATATCTTTCCTTATGATAACTATATTTTTAATAAATTTTTAGGCAAATGATAATTTTTTTTAACTACATTATAATTAAGTTTTTAATAAATGTTTTAATTCTACATGAATACATGATTGAGAAAATAGGTATTAAAAATATTATGAAGTCCAACATAAAGTTATCAGGTTACAATGGAAAGATGATACAAGTAATAGGTAAAGCACAAGTGAATGTAGAATACAAAGGGAATTCACATATTTTGAACGCAATAATCATAAACATCAATATGACTTTGTTAGATCATGTAAAAACATTTTTAAAATATACTTAAAAGATTCATAGGCATGATAGATGCAGATTAATATAAAACTGCGATCACATGAAGAAATCATAAAACAATATTATAATGACTATAAAAATAAAAACAATATTAAGTATAAATAAAATTGTGAAATTCATGATGAAAGTATATTATCTAAAGAAATTCTAATAGCTAAATAAAACAATGATAATAAACATACCTAATATAACACATAATGTAAATAAAGGGGATGAAACTCACACAGATAACATTTTGAAAATAGTTGATTCCAAATCATATTTTATAAGATTTATATTTAAAAAAAGTAGAAGAATTTGAAGTCTTAATTCAATTAAAGATGAAAAGATTTAAATTTAAAAATTCCTAGAAATTAATATTACCTTATTTTACTACATTATATTAACTTAATAAGTTTTTTTAATACTTTGGTTTTAAATTATTATTATTAACTTATTAAACATATTGTTAAATTGAACTTTATAAAGTATATATAGATATAAAAATAGTGTGATAAACAGTTAAAAAACATTAAATTATAATATATATAATTTATTTTCTCTATACCCTGACTACTTTAATATTAATATTATTCTGGTAAAATCAGTTTCTATTAATTCACAAATTTATAGTTACAATAATAAATAAAAATATTACTTTTTGAAAGTAAGATGTTATTGTCTTTTTTTGCAACTGGGTTTCAACTCCATTTGTGATATTATATGGAATATCACAATTTAAAGATACCCAATTATTATTATCTCTTTTGATGGCTACCTTTGTAAATTTCATATCAGCTGGCTTGACATGAGGATGTTTATGTTTATAATGTTCATGTATCTTGTCACTTCTTATTTTAGAAGTTTTGAAATTTTTAATATTGCACTTAACTTTAAATATGGTTTTGTTACTTGGCATCTAGAAAGAAATAATTATTATAATTTAATTTTTTACATATTATGTTTTTTATTATTCTTTGCTTGCTGATATATGTTTTTATGCATGACTCAAAAAATTACCTAAAATTTATCCTGCTAAAATCTATAAATTTATTAAAAAACATAATATAAATATATTAACCTCTAAGAAAAGTACCAAATAGGAAATGTGTAAATATTAACTTGATAAAATGCTAAATGAAAATCGTTGACAAAGAAAATTTATATTATTTATTAATTGACAAATATCTTTACTTTAATTGACATTTTTCAGAAAATCAAACGATAACCATCATAATCGTATCAATTAATGGATTAAAAAAAGATTATAATTCAAATCAAAAATTACCCACCAAAAATCAATACCTACCCCCAAAAAAATAATGCCTACCCCCAAAAAATTAATATCAACCCCTTAAAATCGATACCTACCCCCAAAAATGCTAATATATTTTGGAGGCATTTGTCTCCTACCCCCCCCCCCCGGCCATGTAGACGCTGATGCCAACTGTCATTTATAACTTTCCTAATTCATCCTACATTCATAAAAAACCATGTATTCTAAATGAAACATATTTTTAGATGATTCTGATGAAGCATCAACATCTCTGTGTGAATTTAAAAGATTCATTCCATAAAACAAATAACAATAGCAATATTTTGAAGTTCTGGAAGCAGGAAAATTTATTTCCTTCTTTGAGAAAATTAGAGAGTAAAATTTTGTCAGCCTTGGTAAATTCGACTTCTAGTGAAAGATTATTTTCTGTAGCCAATCGCCTATTAGAGGAAAAGCATACACAATTGAAATAAAAAAAATAGACATTCTTCTTTTTCTAAGTAAAAATTTGGATTTAATATGTATTAATTTTTTGTTATTATGGATTATGGAATTAAAGAAATAAAGAAATAAAGAAATAAATAGAATAAATTCAAAAAAGTGTAAAAAATTATAGCATTAAAGTTTTGAAAAAATTTAAAAACACCAAGAATTTTCGGCCGTGACGGGCATGAATAAAAATATTACCTTTCGTGAGCGGGCGGGTCGAGTCGAAAATTTTTTAGTGGTAAGCGTGAATGGGCGTGAATATTTTTTATTGCCACAGGAGCGGGCGGGCCATGAATAAAAAATTAGGCCCGCGCTTACCTCTAAGAGGAACCATATGTAATTATCATATATTAATATATTGTTAATATGTAAACTTTGTCGACATTTTGCTTTACTATATTTTATCATGGCAAGCATAGGGCCTATTTTTAGGTCCGGTCCGTAAAAAAGTAAAAACTTGTTGCCGACCGTTCCAATCTGATTTTCAAAGATTCAGGTATTCGAACCTAAAATTTTTGCTGAGATTTGGGTCTGGATTAATCGGAATAATATTTTGACCCCAACTCAGGAGAGTTCGTGCAAAGATTTAATTTTTAGCAATAACACAAGAGGTAAGGTGTAATATGGTTAATAAATAATATTTTATATTATTTTGAGATCTATATATAATGTCCTATCTTATTTCAGGGGAGTTTATAGATCAATGTGGATGAACTTTTTTGAATGCTGTTATAAAAATTTTGCAAAACAAAAAGACGCTCATCACTATATTATCCATGGCCAATGATATACAAGGTGGTGAATACAAGTTTATTTTAAACGACAATGTATCTAATAAGGAACATAATATCTAATTAATTGTGATAGATAATATATGTATATCTCATCGATTTTGAACTCTAAATAAATTTTTAAAAATCTTATAAAAAAATTAAAATTTGTTAATTTTTAAATAGCTTTCTATATAGACAGTGGTCTAGACAAGGGGTAGGGAGATAGTATTATTAGGTGAAATTTTTCTTTTTTAGAATATTTTTATATTGATAATTTGATTAAAATATGCTATCGTTTCTGTTGTAATTTGCAATGTTTTTTTTCCATTTTTAGTTGAAATGTCAATCATTTTTTAATAATAATTTTGATTTTTTTTTATTATCATTTTTTTTATCGTTTTTTTTTGATGAAATGATTTTTAATTTTTTTCTGGATCATAAATTTTTTTCTGGATTAATTTTTTTATGCTCAAATTTATAAAACCATTTTTCATAAATAATTTTTTTATGTTTAAATTTTATGAAAATAAATTTTGAAGATTATAATTAATTTTTTTATGTGTTTAAAATAAAAGTTTACGCTATAAAAATCCACAAGTATTTAGTAGTTATCACTTTTTTTTAGCTTTGAGTAAGAGTTAGTATTATTGACGGTTTCGGGTTCTTTTGATTTTTAATTTTCATTAAGTTTTTTTTATTTATTTTGGATCTTGGCCAGTTTTTCTGCTTTATTTTGATAGTTTCCTTTATTGATAACCCCTTAACTTTTTATTTCTATAAAATTATATAGGAAATATCTTTTTCTATTAAAAATATGTGAAAGAATCTTAGAAATAGTCGTATAAACAATACAATGGTACATTTAATTTTCAATTTTGACATTGAAAAGATGTGTTAATTGTGATCTGCATCGGGCCTAATTTTCAAGCCTTACCCAAAATTTAAAAAAAAAATTTATTATGCCCGAAACAATTTTTTTTTATTTGTCCCGAAAAGACCATAATAAAAATTATTTGTCCGCCCGGTCAGATCCGAATTTATTTAAATATGGAAATTATTATTTTTTCAATGTATGTTTACATTGAACATAATCGAGTTTTTATCATTCTATAATCAAATAAAGAATATAATCAAGTTTTTATCATTCTAAACAAATAAAATTACTAAAGCCTTGTTTCTTGCAAAAACTTAAAAATATATTAATGTTATTTGAAAATATAGGCTCGCCCGATCCGAATATTTTTTAAAAATATTAGGCCTGACCTAGCCCAAACGTATATTTTTTAAAATAGGCCCAGCCCAATGCCTAATACGTATGGAATCGATTTTTTACCTTTTCTATTTCCAAGTGTAAGAGCGCACTTAGTAGTTTAACTTTACTAAACAGTCACTTAATTTAGCACCTAAAGATAAAAAATCAACTATTGTAATCTTTTTTAATTTTACCGTACCCAATCCATATTATTATGGTACCTTATTTTCGAAAGATTAAATCTTTATGAATACTTTTATTTCACTGCTACTAAATTATAAAATTATCAAAACTACCCTGAGACATCGAGTCTTATAGTTTAAAATACAATAAAATCTATTTTCTATGATAATGATATGATAGTAATTTTTTATTTGATATATTCCCTTTTTTTATATTAAAATCGTGTTAGTGCTTCTTTATTTTTCTTTTTACCTTGAATCATATAAATTTCCTTATTTTTTATATAACTTTTTTATTTATACTTTTTACCGAACGAATTGTTGAAATAAAATACATAATAGCTAAACATTAATATTAGCCAGTGGCGTAGAAATGGGGAGGTTTAGTTGAACTCCCCCCCATTTTTCTGAATTAAATTATTTTCCTCTATAAATTTTTATAACAAATTGGACATTTATAAATTTAATAATATACTTTAATAATGTTATTTATATTGTTAAATATCTATTAAATAAACTAAAAAGAACAAGCAGATTCTACGATCATAGAAACATAAGATTCAAAAATATTTTGAATCCAGAGAAAAACTTTAATGTGTTTAGACGTAAATTATATTTAAATCGCAATTTAAAATTTGATATTGAAGACTCAGTCTGAGCGTGCCGTAGTTTTTATTTCGCTTATAACTGGGTTTTATTTATTGATTAGAAAAACTAATTGATGTTAATAGGTACTTTTCATGACTTGCAGATTTGTCATTATAATTTTACTTCTGACATGATGTCTGTCATATCTGAAGATATATATAAACAATAGTGTCAATCTTGACAATTCATTGTTATTTTGCCAATGATGTTTTTCTTTTAACTATCTACCAAAATGCTGAAGCCACACAAAGAATTGACACAAATATCAGAGTTAATGCTTCCATATATTTGGATGACTTATTCTTAAGGCGTGATATCATAGTTTGTATTTGGTTTGTGATTTGGTTACCTTCTTTGCGGATGGCGAAATTGATTAAAAAATTAACAAGTAAATCATTAAATATTAACGCAAATCAGATAGTTATAACGTTATTATCTGTTCTGGCATGATGCTAATTTTGAAAATATTTTTTTACCAATAATTCTCTTTAAACCATCTACCAAATAGAATGAAACAATAAAATGTTCTAATAACGCCTTACTTATTGAATTGGTATAAGTTTCACAATTTTCCAAAAACTTGGCTAACTTTTTGCTTAGCGTGACTTCGTAGTTTTTATTGTTACAACTCAGTCTCTTTTTGTAGTTAGTATACAAGTAAAGCTCTAAATATTAGCACACGCCAGATATATAGTTTTTTTTATATTTTCCATTCTAGCATAAATCCATTTTTTTTTCTACTGTCTATTAAATGGATTTATACAATTGAGCACTAAACATTGATAAAATTTTCAGAATAATTTTATCAGTCGTTTTTTAATAGTAAGTTGGACCAAATTTTGTTATTAATAATTTTTTATTTATGCTGGCTACTAACTGGTTAAAGTCCGACACTAATAAAGCACAATTGACATATTTTAGAATTATTACTCCCATTTGTACAGTCAACTTTAACGGAGATTATATAAAGATAACTACGGAACAATCAATAATATATAATATTTTTTATAGGAGGGATCTGACCGAAGGTATGACAAAATGGGGCTTGGGAGCAAAGCCTTCAAAAAATGCCAACCCCCTTCTTCATGAATAAATGGCCACTGCTATTGACCTATACTTTAGTATTAGTGCTTAAGGAAGTTTGGCAAATGCTTAAGGCTATACTTATAAATCGCCCTCAGTAAATAATTAAAATTGGGAGACTCCAAATCCCTATGGATTTCATAACCCATTAAGATATGTATATCATTTATTAACATTAGTAACCAAAAAGTAATGCATTACTTTGTTGATTCGTTACTTTTTAAATAATAAAGCTGTTACCTAATCTTTTGATAAAGTCATGCTATTAGTAGCAAACAGAATTGTTTTTTCCAAGTATCTAAATACAGAATGCCTTTAATGCAACATAAGAAGTGGCGAGCTTCTCGACACATTCTATTCACCTCCCCTTTTAAGCGGACCTTTAATTCCGCTGTCCTTCCCAGACGGAACTCATTGGTTGTTTGTTTCCTGGCAATAGAAGACGGGATCCAGTCACTAGGTTATCTTGGAAATGGCAAATGTCAAGTTTGTGATGCATATGGATAAGTATATTGACATGTCTGACTAATATTATTTTAATCCAGTCATCATGACCACTCTTATAATTTTGGGCCTCCTTAAGCCTAAGACCTAATAAAAAAATTAGGAAGGTTAACTTTGGCCAAAAGAGAGGTTCTATAAGATGAATTTTATCAATTACAATACTGAATTGTTAATTTATAATTAAATGATTATAAATAAACATTGTTAAATTTTATTAATTTAACATTCTCGAAATTAGGCTTAGCCACATTATAAAGTCATATCGTAGCACGACGGCAGAGTTGTGATTTTTATAAGGTTATTTAACCTTATATTGAAATAATCTTTAAAATAATCTAATACGCGTAAGCAAGAACTATCTATGGGGGGGGGGGGGTAATTAAATATATTTTTAGAATTATTCTAGGAGTTATTTAAAAATATAATAAATTTCAAAAATTTATTTGGACTAGTGGGTATAAAACAAATATAAATTATAAATGATACGGCGTATAAATTATTATAAAATAAATTTCTAATGTGAGTTTATATCATGACAAAATAAACCTTTAAGCATTTTATTTTAATAACATCTTGTAAATTTAGATCTAGAATTTCTTTAATGATATCATCAGTTAAACATATATAGATTTTAAAATTTTAAACAAACTCCGCTCTGTTTGATTTTTAACTAATTTAGAACCCCTTATCATAAGCCATTTGTCTAAATATTTTTCAAATATTGAATAAATAATTTGAAAGGTTGATTTTTTGAATGATTTAAGATTAGGTTTGTCAAATAAAATAGTAAAAATTAAATTTTGTCATCTAGCAAAAAAAATTATGAAAAATAAATTTTATTTGTCTTCTTTCTCTTTAATAATTCTTATTCTTCAAATAATAAGTTAGGCTATTTAAAAAATTCAAATAATTCGTCAAATTTAAATCCGAAATTCGTTTAAGATGCTTGGATAACCAAATTAATTAATTTAAATCGTAACTAATATAGTCGAGTTGGGACGAGGAATAGCTAATATAAAAAAATCATGCTCATGCGATAATTTTTTGGTGCATAAAAAAAATCAACATTCAAGAACCAAATATAAATTTAAAATCTATAAAAAGAAAATCATGCACGCATAAAAAGTAAGTGTTGAGGAAGCAAATAAAAAAAAATGCTTATTTTTTTAATAAAGAAAAGAGCAAGAAAATTTTTTTATATAATTTTTAATCTCTTCTTTTTTTAAATAAAAAGTCCTTCCTTTTTAAAAGAATTAATTAATTTAAAGTGTGTAATAATTGCAATTGTATTAAAAATTGATTAAAAAAATCATTTAACTCAATAAATTTTGGTGTGAAAAAATTGAAAAGGAAAAATCCAATTAAAACTTGAAAAAAGAATTTAAAACTTGCATTCGTCATTTTTCTACCAATATGAAAATTATGAGTAACTTAATGGATGTGAATTTTTTAATCTATATTGTAATTTACATCTTATTTTTTATAATGGTATTTTAGAATATTATTAATATTTTTATTATGAAATGAAATAAAATGGTAGTTTAGTAATGCTATTATAAATTTAATTCACTCTTCCCTTTAATTGGTCCTTAAAAATGATCATCTATTAGAAATAGGGTCTATCTATTGTATCCCATTTGACTAGCCGTTTACTACCTGTTACACTGCTACCCCACAAGGACTGCATATATCAAATGAAAAGGCAATTATACAATTGAAAGCAGCCATTTGCAAGCAAAACACAGAAACTATGATATTTGCATATAAAAAATTTGAAACATGCCCGTTGCACATAAAACTGCTGAAAAAGGCTACCAAACAAAAAATACTGCCAGAGATTGCATTAAAAATGATTAATCACATTAATAATAATAATAATTAAAACTGCATTTATCTTACAAATACAAATCTCGTATTTGAAGATTTTGAATAATTAATATATTTACATGAGCACCTTGATTTAGATATAGGACATATTTTGCACTTTAAGAATTATGCTTTGTTAATAACTGAAAGCATTTCTATAGATATGCAAATAAAAATTGTAAATAATATTATCAATTTACAATACAAAATCGTTATCCTGATTGATGAATCTACCACATTGTCAAATAAACCAGTCTTGCTTATTTATATTAAATCGATAATGGGATCCTCTTTTGATGAAATTATTTTATTTCTAGACTTAAAACTGGAATTAAAAGTTGCAGAGTGGGTTTAATTTTCCTAAATCCTCTGGGTTGGGTTTTCATAAAATATTTAGTAAAAAAAATGTATTTCTTTTGTTATAGCACTAATTCATAATTGGGAAGAAGCCAAGCTTAGCAGCAAGCATTTGCTAACTATAACCAACGATCATACACTGGCAATGTTGTTTATATAGCCAACCTAACAAAAATCAAAAGACGTTGGATCAAAGAGCATCTGAAATGGGCATTCAGTTGCTTATTAGAAAAAAGGTAATGTACGATGGGTCCTAGTCGTCATCATACTGTCAATGCAATTTGAAAAACTGAGGCCTATATACACATTTTAAAAAATCAGCAAATTCTAGCAACAATTCAAAATTAAAGGGCCGTCGACCCGTAAAGTGGGGAATTTTTTTCAGTTCGCTTTGATGTTTTAGGCTTCAGAGACGAACAATTGTTTATCTAAAGCTAAAAAAAATTTATAAAGTTAATAATTCGTGTTCTAAATTTGTCTGAGGATATGCCTGATAGGTTCTAAATATCTTCTATGATTTTTAAATGAATGGTTATTTGATATTTCTAAAGGAGAACATATGAGAGGCTAGGAAAATAAATAAATTTGGATTAGAAATAGTGAAGGAAAATAGAAGGCACCCTATAATAACGAAAATAAATTTATTGCTGTCAAGATAGACAATATGCATAGGTTAATGGATGCTAATTCCAATAATTTCGGTAATTAAACACACTGTATTAAATTATAGTTTTATCTTTTTATATATCTAATCCGATATAGAATATTTTATAAGGAAGATCAATTAAATGACTTTGTCCCCAACTGAAGCTCGAAGTGGATATGCAATAAATGAATAATGAACGTTATAAATGCCCCAGTTATTTGAAAAAGTTTCAAAATTGTATTAACACAATTCCGTACACTGCTTAAATTATGAATGTCATTATGACGGATTTGCGCCCAAGTCTTATCACAAAGAATATTTACATTTTAATGTTAATAAACGTTCAAACAGTAGAAATCTTCTCCATTTATTAAAAAATTGTTGACAAGTCACAAGTACACACTATAACATATAAGAATGACAGTTAATACTATTAAAAATATTGAAAAAAGATTTGCTAGGAAAATGTCATAGTATTTTTCACCTTTTTTTTGCTATTCTAATGAATGTATTATATGTATTAGAATAATATAATTATTTTTATATAATTATGAAATTCATTCTAAAAAATTACCCCATTTTTTATGCAATATATAAATGTTTTTTTTATTATATATCAATTTTTTAATAACTTTCTAAAATAGCTATTTAATATTATACAGATACAATATATTTTATATGAAATGCTTATAAATTATTAAAAAATTGCCTCTATTTTTTTGCTTTTGAGCGTGCCCTAAATATTTTTTCAGAGTAATAGCATGCCTCCGACATAAATTTTTCTACTAGGGCACTGCATTTGTTTTTTCATAATTTTAGGAGGGATATGCTGAGGAGTTGATAACTACGAGGGGGGGGGGGTAAGAAAGTAGGAGAAAGTAAAAATATACGATTAGTAGATTGCAGACAAAAATATTGGTAAAAATTTGATTATATTAATAGGTATATATTTTGACAATTAAATTGTAAATCTTTCTTCATTCTCGTGGAATTTTATAGACGGTTAATAACAAGTAGATCATCACCCACCAACTAATATTTATGTGTTATATATATCCTAAATTATTATACCTGAAGAATTTTTAATGTTGTTGAGAGTTTATAAATGGTTTCCCCTTCTTCCAGAAGGATATAGCATATTTTACTTGAAATAAACATTAGCACAGATTAAAATTAATTATGATTGATATAGTTAAGAACATTCATGCATTTATAGAAATGGTGAATTGTTTTTTTTTCATATACAAATTTTGTTCCCATATGGGTATGCATACACTTTAGAATTATATATTTTTTTATTCAAAGGATTATGTCTTCGTATGGATTAATGCTAAAAAAGAGAGTTGCCTTTAAGGGTATATTATTGCATAATTAATTTTGCATTAATTTAATTTTTTAGATAAGGATGATAAACTCAAAAAAGTAAATATTATTTTACTATTTATTTACATACTTTATTATTATTATTTTTAATCTGCCTATTATTAATTGCCTATAAATGTAATTGTTTTTAATTTTTAAAATAATTTGTTGTATTATAATTAATATATGTTTTAATGCATTTTTATTTAAAAATTTTATTCTTTTTTTTTAAATAAAGTTGTTAAAATTTTCTAAAAAAATTTGATATTTAAGCTATCTATAGGTTTTTTGTAAATGTTATAGGGTCAATACTATTATGCTATTTTACAAATCAGAAATTTGTCAGTAGGAAAGCCTTAGACTACATGGCTGATTAGCTTGTGTAAAATGTTTTGTTGAGCTAATCTTAAATTTTTTATACATATATTGAATTTTGAAGAATTTTTTTTAAATCAATATTTAGTAAAAAATTTTTTTTTTTTTGGCTGATATTGCTGTCACAACTTATATCGATAATTGTAGTGTTGTTAAACAGCTCATTTTGAGTCGATTTTTAAAAACGGCTAACTCAATATTTTAGCCAGAAAAATATTGCCTACACCTTCAGATTTCACTAATAGTTGTCCAAACCTTTGTTCCTTCTGCAAACAATCTTCAGGCTTGCGTAATATTATTCTAGATTAAATATTGAGTTAGCCATTTTTAAAAATTGGCTCAAAACAAGCTGCTAAACAACACTAGATAATTATATGAGTTTTTTGCTAGACAACTAAGTCATGTTGATCTCTAATATAATTCATATATTAATCATGTGTATTACCTGCTATCTATTTATTTTAAATCAATTATTGTATTTAAAGGAGGGATCATTCTAGAATTAATTAATTACATATTTTCTTATCCTAAATTTTACTTATATTTGTTAAAAACTTGCCTCAGGGCTATTGTTGTTAAATGGCTTGATTCAAGGCAATTTTTAAAAATGGCTAACTCAATATTTTAGCTGGAATCAAGATTTTGTTAATAGATTTAAAACCTTTGTGCCATTTATGAGAAAAATTTTCAGGCTTGCATAATATTTTTCTGGATAAAATACTGAGTTAGCTATTTGAAAAATCAATTCAAAACAAGTCATTTACCCTACCCAGCTGAGTTGGGCCAAATTTTTGAAAAATAAATTTATTAGTTGAAAATATCATATTTTCCTTTTGCAATTTACAAAATAGCCCATATTATTTAAAATAATATGATTTTAAAAAATCTAGACAAGGGCTTAAAATGATCAAAATTATAATAATAAACCTGTCCAAGAAGATATAAAAACCTGGGCTGTGTTAGAAAGAAAGGAAAAAGTTCAAGATCTAATTTGGGCTTGAAAGTAAAAATATTGGCTAAACTAGTCATTACAATGTTGACATCATTTCTATATTTTTTAATTTATTTGAAAATAAAATTATTTGATTTGCAAAAAATTGTTAAAGTAAAATTTATATATTCTTATCAATTTTTACAAGTTAAATAATTTTATTTACAAACAATTTAAAAAATATGGAGATAATTACAATTAAATATGCACAACATTATAATACATACTTAGATTAATGATTCTTTATTAAAAGTGTAAATACATTGAAGTCAGCCATAGTCAATGTTGGCTGTAGTAGACGTAGTGTTTGCAGTGGTCCGATCTTTTTTCTAAAATGGGATGGACTGATGGACCGTTAAGTCAAATGAGACCGGACCGTCGGTCCGGTCCCACCTAAAAAAAATTTTTTCATAAAGCTACAAAAGTTTTATTCTGCATTTAAATTTATTAATAATGAATAGTTAAACTACCCTATTAATATTTCAATTATATCATCAATTCATTTTTATTATATTATACACAAATGCCTAATCAAAAGAATATTAAAATACAAATTTATTTAATATAAATTATATCAATATAAATATGATTTACATATTTAATTAATTTTTTTGATATATATATTTGGTTATAAAATAAATTGTATATAAATAATTTAATTATCTTCTAAAATATAAAAAATGAATCCATTTTTTATCCATGATTCAAGTGCCATCATAGATTGAACCATCTTTGGATTCATTCTATTGCGTTTTTTAGTTATTTTATCATTAGCTTTAGAAAATATCCTTTCACATGCTACTGATGTAGCCTGCTGGGGGAGATAGTCCATTGCTAGTTTTGATAGAACTGGAAATCGATATTGATTCCCTTCCCACCAATCTATCCACCCAAGCCCAACATTATATAGGAAATGTGAACAAATAAATAGGCAGTAAAAAAATGAACACAATAAAATCATTTTTAGTTAATAATATAAATAATAAAGCTAATTTAAAACATTTAATTCTTTTTTATTCAAAATAACAGCCTTTTAAATGGTTGAGAATATCACTTTTAAAAATTTAATAGCATATTCTAACCTCTCACTAAAATTACTTTCTAGAAAAAGATTAAAAATAGAAATTATGAAACATTAACAGTTCTTTTATCAATTTAAAATCTGTACGTTTAACATTACATCTAAATTTTCCTTAACAATGGACATTTGGTCCTCTCCAAATAAAATATACCCTTTATGGGCATAATAACAATTCATTATATTGATAATGAATTTAAATTAAATAATCATTTATTAGATTTTATTCCTTTTAAATCAGCACATAATTCTATTAATATTTATAATTCTGTATTAAAAGTAAAATTTGAAATTGATTTTTTTTTGTATTACATTAGACAATGCAAGTAATAATTTAGCATTTCTAAAAATCCTGTTTATATGGTAATGCTTCATGATTTTCTTTTTCCATGTTTACTTAAAACTAGAAATTAAGGGTTATATAATCACTATTTATTTCTATTCTTTTAATTAGTTATTTGAATTTAAACCAATACAATATAAACCAATAGCAATACAAGAAATAGAAAATATTGTTTAAACCAATATCAATATTTTACACCCAATACCAATACAATATTTTGTTTATATTGGGTTTTTAATATTGGTTCCCAGCTAATAGTATATATGCTTAATTTACTTATGCTTGATGTATTTGAAAATGATTGTAAACAGATTTTACAAATCTTATGACCAGTCTCTTTTTTAAAATAATTGTATAATTCTTTAACATCTTTTAAAGAATTTGATGTTTTTTTTATTTTCATCAATAGTCATTCTTTCACCCCTTGAAGAGTGTGGCATTTCAATAGTACTAGTAGTATCAACTTCTATGATTTCAATATCCATTTCTAAAAATAAAATATAATACTACCTACCCTACTAAATTAAAATATTTGAAAGCGATTGAATTTAATTGAATGAAACGGAAGAATATAAAAAGTAAACTATGAATATTGAATTTAATGAAACGGAAGAATATAAAAAGTAAACGATGAATTAGATATTATAAAGTGTTAGGCATTAAATAATCATATTTTATATGTTCATGTACATACACATTAACTATAAAGCAATTTATAGTAAACTTTTATATTCTTTAATCGGTCTTCGGTCGGACCGGACCGTGGGACCGTGTTGTTGGACGGGACAGTCCCATAGGACCGAAAAGTCTGATAAGATTGGACCGGACTGTCGGTCCGACCGGTCGGACTGGACCGTTGCAAACACTAAGTAGACGCCAGTAGAATATATTTTTTCCATATAGATGCCCTAAATATTTCATCTAAATTTATTCAAATTTTATCTAAACGCATTTCAATGGTTGACTTCAATGTATGTACACTAATGCATTTTGATTTATGAATACTCAGTCTAAGCTTGGTATTAATGTTATTAATCCAAACCTAAAATCTCACCACTTCACATCTCATATTAGAAAAACAGGTTCGGGATGCTAGAAATTTTATTAATGTTTTTTTAAAAATATTTTTCAAATGTTCACTCTTTTTTTAGTGTGAATTCCAGACAAGCTTGAATAAAAATATTAGTGATGAGTAGTGTTAAATGGCTCTATTTTTAAAAATGGATGGCCCAATATTTTAACCAAAAATATATTATGCAAGCCTGGAGATTTTGTTCATGGTTGTTAAGAAAGGTTTGGGTATCTATTGAGATCTCGAAACTTGCTAAATATATTTTGGTTAAAATAATGGGTTAGCTGTTTTAAAAAATTTAACAACACAAGGGCAAACTTGATCTAAGCTAATGAAAAAAAATTATTAAAGTTTCTCTGCTCTATTATGTAGACCTTAGAAAAATTTTTGGATCATTATTCAGGAATCACAGAAAATGATCCCCCCCCCCACAATTTATCTGGTAATTTAAAATATCACCCCCCCCCCTTCTCAGAAAAAAATATTTCGGGAATTTTATTTTCTGGAGAATTATCATCTGCTTACCATTTTTCAGCTTGGCATGGCTCAGAATTTAAAAAATATCATTATTTTGAATAATTTTGGCTGTGTCTGTGTCTTGCAAATTGCTGCAATGGGAAATTGAAAATATGAACGGTAAATGAATGCTCCATTACCAGCTGATAAATTGATATAAATTCTAAAAATTTTTTTAATTAACCCGGCATTTTTTAATATTATTTTAAACCCAACCTAGATTCTTAAAATCATACCATTTTTCGGTCCGCTGTGGGTTTCTATTATATAAATATTCAACGAAAAAATACTCTCACTTTTCCATTTTTAAAATAAAACAACTTAAAATATTTTTTAATTAACCAAAGATTTGCCCTATAAATGCTTTAGTGATAATTACCTAATTAAACCCTGTATTTATATCGAGAATAATACGTGTACCAGAGTTGTTAAACGCTACTTTTAAAAGTAGCGCGCTACCACTATCGTTATTTGTTAAAAAAAGTAGCGCGCTACCGCTATCGCTATTTGTCAAAAAAAGTAGCTCGCTATTAGCTACTTTTTATAAAAAAAATTTACAAACAAATTTTTAATTTTTTGCTTATAATGTTATTGTATAGTAAATATATAAATATCAACATTTATAAAAATTAAAATATAGTAAGTTTTGATTATAAAAAAATTTATGTAATAAAATAAATATTTATGGTAATTTGTTGCATTTTAATAATAAAATCATTTCAATATTATCATCCCCAAGTCTAGAGCGACGATCAGAAAGTAGCTTTGCCTTTTTAAATAATCGCTCGACACTAGCACTTGAGGGTAAGGGCGTATTTAAGCTTATATACATATTTTTAATATAAGATAGATTATCAATAATTTTATTTGCAAGTCCATCGTATGTCTGGCATCCCATTATCATTTTGAGGGCTAATGCCACAGATCTTCTTTTTAAAATTCTAGGGTCTAGCCAATGGCCTGTGATTTCCAAATAAGCTCAAAAATATTTAATCAGATCAATTTATAAATATAAATAAGTTTTAACCTTCTGTTATGTGTTCAACTATCTCCCGTGGTACATATATATCTCTAATAAATCTACTATTAGAGCATCTTTCATCATTTTAAAGTTATCTGCTATTTTATTCATTAGTGTCTGGCGGCATAAAATTGTTGTACCAGGGGATAGAGTTTTAATCATCATGGGATGGATTATCAACTAAGGACATTGGCTGAACTGTATAAATTATAAAATCAACAATAACTTTATCAGCCAATTTCTGAGAAATATTGTCATTTGCATTATTAATTAATTTGGTTTGAATTGAATTCTTTTTGGATGTAGAGTCGCCTATACCAAAATTATTTAAATGTTTCTCCATTTCTTTAAAACTCATGAACAGTCTTTAAAATAAATATTATTAGAATGTAAAAATGACAATTTATCTTTAGGTCTTTCTTGAGGTTATAGCTACTGGATTGATTTGAGGAAATATTTTTTTTTACATTTTAAACAAATAAATTTGAAACCAGTTTTGGTTATATATTTATTATAAAAAATTTTCAAATCTAGGGAATGGGAAATTTGTATTATAGCTATTAAGAACATTTTCTTCCCTGGTATTTTCCATTTCATTAATATCATTGTCTGAATCACTTTCAACGATTTGGATATTTATAGACGATGACATTTTAAATTATTAACACGTGATTTAGGTTTATAATACAAATGAAAATATAAATTACAAATTGAAATTATATTTTAATTTCAAAATTAAATAATAAATCATAAAAATTATAATTAATTATGATATTATATTTAAATTTTCATGTTTATACTTACCTTCATTATATTTTTTTAAAGTAGCGAAGTAGCGCGCTAAAAAATGAATTACAAAAAAAGTAGCCGCTATTAGCTATAGCTACCAAAAAAGTTAGCGCGCTACTTTAACAACTCTGACGTGTACCCGCTTAAAATATTATTTCTTTAGGAAATGAGTCGAGCCGCAAGCCAGGCCATAGCCTGGCCCTATCTAAAATAGAAAGGATATATATTTTTTTAATTTAAATAAAATGAAGTTGGAAAAGGTAGTAAATTTTATTTTATTTTATTTCATTTAATTTTTTTTTTAAAAAAGTGTCATTTCAATTAAGAATTTTGTACCGAGTTTGGGCTTAAGAATGAATAAAGATTTTTAGCAGGGATCGAGGTTAAAGTTATTAAAATTTGGGTTTAAATCCAATGAAAGTTGCATTTACATATTTATAAATCAACATTCCTAAATGATTCATCAATAGTATTACGCTAGGAAGAGAGTATAAGGCAGAAAAGGATTTCTTCAATTATCTATCCTTAAACTTTTATTTTTATACTATGTTACTTTATTTTATTTTTTTTATAAACAGTAAAAAAATTATCCAAATTTTAATCAATATTTATTCTTTAAAAAATATCGATTTTTATCCCATTTTTAAAAAAATATACATTCTATTTTCAACATTTTTGCAATTATTTTGATACTATTTTTTTTTGACAACCTCTTATCATAAGTACAAAATTATATTTTGAAAGTAATTTGATTATGATAATTGAAAATATAATTTAAAAAAAATTTTGGTCGATTTGATAGGCCGAAATATTTAGTTAAATTAAAAAACTAATAAAAAAACAAACAGTAAAAAAAACTGTTTTATATTTTAAATCTATATTTATCAGAGATTTGCAGAAGTACCATTTGCATGGCCCGGTCCAAATTATTTCAAAAATCTTTGGCCCGGCCCGGTTTTTATATTTTCTGGCTCGGTCCGATTTAAAAAAAAATATATTACATTTGTTTTTAATTTTTATAGCTAAAAATGGTGATTTAAAATATTCGATTTTAAACAGCCTGGCCCGGGTACTATTTTTTAAAAAAAAATTAGGCCTGACCCAGTTATATTTTAAAAATATAAAATACGGCTTGGCCCGTGTGCCCGGGCTTCGGTTCAGGTCTCTGATAATTATCAGTTTTTATAATCATTTAATTTTATATTTTTATTTTTTATATAAATAAAATACCAACCCAAATAAAAATGCTAGATTATATTCTTTGAGTTTAAGAATAAATTTTCAATGTTAGCATTATCACTTTATATTATTAATTTTAAAAAGGTATCTCAAGTGTATCTTGGGGAAAGTATATATTATCTCGATACATTTTATTTATATTCCAATACTATTTTAGGTCCTATATCTGTTTTTAGTTACATTTTGAAAATTTTCTTAAGTGTAGAAAGAAGGTAAAATGACTTATTATTTTTTTAACTCTAAAAGTCATATAAACAAAATGATGCCCTCTCAACCGATCGTCACCTGTTGAACAATACTATACCAGGAGGAAACCTTACTAACATACACCACCACGAAAACATAGGCAGAAATGGCAAAATTCCCGTGAATGACTCCAGTATGTTGGAACAAGCTCTATCACAAAATATAGATAGGAATGTGGCCAATTTTAGGACGGGGTAAAGCGGATTTCTCCAATAATTTAAATTTTAAAACAGTGTTTATTTTATTTATTTTTCTGGTAATATAACAAAATTTATCTTCTCCCTTAAAAAGTTTTTCTTTTTAAGTTCATTTAAGGCAAGTTGTTCAGTGCGCTAACTGTTTATATTATTTTACATAAAATTACATTATTTGTTAAATTAGAAAATGCAAACCTATGGAATAATTATTTGAAATGAACAGAAGTAAGGAATCGAAATGAATTTACTCATTCAATTTTCGAGAAAGAAAGAGAAATTAACATTATAAAAAATTCTAAAGAAGTTTTGATGGACTTGACGAATAAATTACAAATATAAGTTAAAAAGATCAAGCTAAAGGGATTTTAAAAAAAATGAATCGGACAAACATAAAATACAATTGTCCAAATGATGAAATGAATGATAGATAATATCATGGGATGCATAGAGATAAACGAAATATTTTAAAAATATGTTTTCATTTCAGGAAGTTTAGAAAGGGGCTAAGATTTTAGAAGATATATTTACTATAA
This sequence comes from Gordionus sp. m RMFG-2023, assembly GCF_954871325.1. Taxonomy (NCBI): domain Eukaryota; kingdom Metazoa; phylum Nematomorpha; class Gordioida; order Chordodea; family Parachordodidae; genus Gordionus; species Gordionus sp. m RMFG-2023. Next base: position 71,753,174 of record NC_088775.1, read on the forward strand.
AAATTTATATTGAAAATGAACTTTTGTTTTTTAGAACGTCCACTACCGAAGATAAAACCCCCGAACTCTTGCGGGATAGTTTTTCTAGTGGTGGAATCGACCACCACGACGACAGTAGCCAAGAGGACGCTCAGGGTATACCACTCACCCGGAAAGAGGCCGTTAAGATCATAACGGAGCGTCAACGTAAAATCGGTCATAGGAGAGTCGACGATGAAGGAAAAGTCACTTATAAAAAGGTTTTTTTAAAAATTGAAATTTGTAATTGCTTAGTAAATGAAAGATATTAAAAGAAGAAATATTTATAACAAAAATATAATTGGTTTGGTTTAAATTGGGATAGGAGGGGGGGGGGTATATTTGATTAAAGCACTAGATTAGGATCCTCAAATTTTGTTGAGGCCTATCATGAATTCTTAAGATTTCAACTCATTCATCAAATTAGGATCGTGTATATGAATTTTAAAAAAGTTTTACTCAAAATCTAAAAGAAAAAAACGAATTTTTTATAAAATAAATTATGCCTGCAACTTTTTAAAATAGGCAGCAGGTATAGAATCTATTTAAATATAACGAAGGTTAATTTAATTTTTACTAAGGGAGATAAAAAGTATTGAATGAATCTATATGCTTTGAGCCAAATACCTCCAAAAAATAAAGGTTTTAAAAAAGTAATAAATTCACAATTATTTTAAAAAATATTTTATATAAATTTTCTTTGAATCGTGTATTTAATACTTATTTAATTATTTTTTTTATCACTTCCCTTTTTTTTAAAATATAATTTTTTTTTGATGTTTCAAATTTAAGGGATAAATAATTTTAAAAAAATTAAATTTTGCCTCATACATTAAGAGAAAAAATTTTATAAAAAATAATTTCATTGTAAATTTATATCTTTAAGATTTTTTAAACGATATGGATTTAATTTATAAAGAAAAAATTGGGATTTTTTTAGAAAATGTAAATCTAGCGAAAAAGCTATCCGATTTTTTTTGTCGGCATAAGAATCTAGCCCTTTGAGCTACCCATATATAATAAATTACTTTAAAATAAATTATAAAACTAGGTCGAATCCTCCCAACTTTTAAAAGCCATTCAATTGGGGCTTAACCATTCTATCGGCAGCTTATCCTCCAAACCACAGAGGGATGTTTTGATGCAAGACTTTACGATGATAGAGATGGCAATATTTCCTAGGTCACAAATTTTTATTTGGATTTACTTTTCAAAGTGCTTAGGTATATATTTTAAAAAGACCACCATATTTTCCTCCCAGGCCTCTAAAAAATTTAATACAGCCATCTATATTTTTGAGGTGTTTTAAAAATTTCAAAAATAATATATTATAGCAATATCTCTGTAGATAATATAATTTCTCCTTTTAATTAATGTTCATTGTTTCATCGACAATTTTTGAATCTCTCATAATTTAATGATGCTTTTATTAATTAACACTTATAGTATTTTATATGATTGTGCTTTTAAAGGCTATTAAACCATGATTAAATATTTCATATAAATACTCCTGTTGAGAATTAACTCTCAATAACTAATTATGGGGGAATCCAATGAACTAAGTATTTAAGTTCAAATTAATTTCTAATTAGACAAGTTATTAATTTGAAAAAATAGTGTAGGAAATGGTTTTGTGGGGATAAAAATATTAAAAATTTTCATAATTAGACTATCATATGCTAAGTTATTTAAATAAAAAAACCTACAAGAAAAATAATATTTTGCTTAGATAAAAGAAAGAAAAACCCTTTTAACCAATTTTTATATTCAATAGAGATGCATCTCTATATATTCACAGAGGCTCATTCGATACATTATCCATATCGTATCGAAAAAAATATTTATAAATAAAATGGGCTAATACAATTTTTAAAGATTCGGCAACCATGAATAATTATCCAATCCATCTAAAAAAATTCCTACTTCTAATATTTATTAACTTGCCAATTTTTTGTATAATTCTTTTAATATTCAGGGATGGCAGCTCCACGACCGCAGCTCATGAATATAGTGAGTTTAGGTTCAAAACGTATGCTCCTGTGGCATTTCGATACTTTCGGGAACTGTTTGGGATCAAAACGGATGATTTTTTGGTATGCGCAAAATATAATCAGATCTTTTTTAGGTTCCCCCACTAGAAAAAAAAATTCCCCATCGATCAAGTGTTACTATTTCCGAAATCCGATTGTTCGTACTATTTCATTACTTTTAAAAAAGGAATTTTGTAATATTATTATTTCAAGTAGGGCTGTGCCGATCTACATATTTTTCACCAATCCGATCCGATATTTTCTAATATTGGTTCAAAACCGATCTTATACTGATCCGATATTTATATTGATTTTTCACTCCCCCCCCCCCCCCCTTTGAACCAAATGTAATTAAGAAATCAATATTTTTTATATAAAAAATCGAATTATGCATTTAATTTAATTTTTTTATTTCTACAATATTTAAAAAAAGTTTACGGATATTGGTAGTATTAAATGAATTTTCATTATTCCTCTCCGTGATATTAGAATTCCGCAAATAACGCATTTTGCAAAATTATCTTTGTCTTTTGTAAAATATTTCCATAATTTAGATACCATATTTAAAAAATTCTTCTATTTAAAGTATAAATAATAAAATTAGCGTTATTATTTGAAAAGATTTAAAATATATAAAACTTTTGGTGTTCCTTTCTATTTTTATGAAAAAAAAAATTTAGAATACTATTTTATTAGTAAAACCGAAATATTTTAAATATTTCACTAGGTGTGTCAAACATTGTAGGGTCATTCCATGTCAAATCAATTAGAATATTAAATTTTATACTTATAATTATGTTAATATTTGATAATTATGGGAAAAAACGAAAAAATTTTGTTATGCATGATCATCTTCTTATGTCCAGTTAAAAGTTTAAAATTTATTTTTAAAATGATATGGAACTCTAATTATTTTTTAAAAAAAATTCCTAGTTCTCATTTATTATTTTTCTAATAATTTCATCAATAATTGCTGGCAGTATTGTTTTTTTTTAAATATAATGAATAATATATAAAAAACATATGGTATAGATGGCGCTATAATGCAATAAAGATTTTAAAATAGAAACATTTATAATGCAATATTATTGATTTAAAAGTAATATCTTGTATATTATTTTTTTTTAAATTATAAAAAATGATGAAAAAATATAAATTTTAAAAAAATTTTTTTTTATCATAAAATTTTTTTCATAGATTTAAAAAAAGAAGTATTTTATTACATCAAAACGTTTATTTATCGCGTTTATACATTATTTATAATATTTTCCGAGGAAATAAATCAGTTGCGCCAATGATTGGAGAAATTATTTTTAATATAGTAACTAAGCAGTAGGGAAAAAAAATTAGAGCTCTTCGTCATTTCTAATTTAAACTTTCAACATGACATAAGATAATCATGTATAACAAAATTTTTCATTTTGCCCCCCCCCCCCTTTATCAATTATTTAATAGCGAAAAAAGGTAATATAAAAAAGAGAATTTATGAATGAAAATTTTTATATCAAGATATCGCTATGTGCTCGACCGCCCCGCGAACTCTCTAACCCCGGTGCTAGCGGAAGTGTATTCTTCGTGACTTGCGACGACGAATTCATCCTCAAAACGGTGCAAAGGAAGGAAGCCGGATTTTTAGAAAAACTATTACCTGGTTATTATATGGTAAAATCTTAGCAATTTTTTTACAATTCATAATTTTTATCTATATTTAATTTTTTTACAAGTTTTTAACTGGATATATTGAATTAACTCTAAATTTTCTCACATTTTATCAAGATAATAATTTTAACTTTTTTTTTGAATTTTAACAATCATCCTAGAATCTCAATCAAAATCCTCGTACTCTTTTGCCAAAATTTTTCGGATTATATTGTTATCAGGTATCTATTTTTAAAAATATTTGTTTACAATTTTATCCTAACCCTGCATTCACCGTTAGCGCGAATTCACACCATTTTGTTATTTAAAACTATTTTTTTTTGAAACTTTCCTTATATAAGTGGTTGGCATATAAATTTTGGTTAGTATTAGTTGCTTTTATTTATTTTTTTTTTAAATAACATTTTTATTATTTTTAAATACGGATTTTTAGATTTCGCGGTCGATAAAAACTATAAATGTTTATTTTTAATATAAAATTTTATTTATTAGAGTGGTGGGAAAAATATTCGCTTACTCATAATGAATAATTTGATTCCGTCCTCCATTAAAATTCACGAAAAATACGACTTAAAAGGTTTGTATAATGAAATAAGTAAAGTTATATATAAGTAACTTTTGAATTACTTTGAAGTCATTAATACTTTTTAAATGAAATTATGCAATTTGATCAAATTAAACACTTAATAATCTGAAAATTCACCTTTTGTTTCTGTAGTAACAATGTTAGTTTTGATTAGAAATGATACAAGTTTGTGCACTTGATGTTAATACATAAAACTCTGAATCTGATATACAATAATAATATTTTGTTTTTAAAAAATGTTTATAATACTCTTGGTAAGAATATTCTATAAACTATTTTTTTTTATAGAGTAATTGATTATATAAATCTCTTGCCAAAATTTTGATTTGACCCTTGATACTAAAATTTTATAAACAATTTATTAATCTTTTATAGAATAATCGATTATGTAAAATCTTAATAGTCAAAATACTATAATTGTGAAATATCATCCTTTATGGTTTCTACTTTTAAATAAAGATTATTTTTATGGCTTTAAGCTTGTATTCTATTTGTTAATATTTTAAAATATTCATTAATTCTTTTATAAATAATTTAAACGATAATTACGAATATTCAATTCTCCTATTTTGGCACATTTTGAAAACTTAATTTTTATTTTAATCGGAATTTATTTATTATAAACTAAAACTTCTTTTTACAATCTGAGCAAATTCCCTTTTTAAACTAATTTAATAGTTGAAGCAGACGTTTCGAAAGGGTAGTTCCAAAAAAGTAATACATATATGCTATTTTAAATTCTCCCCCTTTCTCGTTAAATTTTAAAGGCTCTACTTACAATAGAAAAGCCAGCAAATACGAACGACTCAAAAATACGCCAACTTACAAAGACTTGGACTTTATGGAAAAGCATCCCCAAGGCATAATGCTGGAACCAGATACCTACGACGCCCTCATTAAAACTCTTAAAAGAGATTGCTTGGTAATTAATCCTTGCTTCCTCTTTATTC